>NC_139996.1:44225009-44307116 GCF_964263955.1 Coregonus lavaretus | reverse complement strand
TACTGTGTCCATAATAAGTATATAGGTTGTATGTTGGGAGCTTTTGGGAAAGAGCACAGTTAGAAAGATATGGCATATAGAAGCAAACCGGATGGACATCATGAAAATGATCGGAGCAAAGTTCAGGAGCAAAAACAAATAAAATTATTGTAAAATTGACTGTGTCCATAAAATGTAGATAGTAAGTATAAGCTGGAAGTAGAGGCCTAAGCATTGTTGTTCACTAATTTACCCCATGTAGGGAAAGGATGGCGGGGTTGAAAAGTATAAAGGGGAGTATATATATATAAAAAACATGGGGGATTGGAAGTGATGCATGACAATGACATTGATGGAAGTTACAATCTATCTGCAATATTAAGCTGATCTACCCCCCAAAAAAGTAATAAAAAATTAAAAAAGAGCGTTGAAGCGCGAGGCTCAACTTTTCCGCTGTTTTGGTACCCTGGCTACTATGCTGTAATTGATCATGTGTGTGACTGTGTGAGAGCGGTGCTGCTCGTGGCAATGTCATTTCGATGAGTCTAGCTTTTAAACTAGGATGAAAAAAATGAGATGTTAATGCAGATGTTATTTTGTTAGGTTTTATTTATTAAAATCTTTAATGGTGCCAATCATTTAGACACATATCGTTTTGAGAAAAAAAATATACTTTTTAAACAAAATATCTTTCTCTGAGCATTGTATTAGTATAAAATATAATTTCCAAATGTCTTTGCATACAATATAGATCAGTATTTGTATTATTTATTTGATACAAGGGTTACATACAGTAACACAGCAATGCCCATGGAGTATTTTCCCTTGTTTTTGGCCACAGCTGTATCACATATTTCAGTTTTCGCTTCCCTATTATTGAACAGACACACTTGTCCACAGATGCCCTGAGCTTTCAATGTTTACGGCACAACCACTTCATGCCTCCAGTTACGACTTTCTGCTTGTATACTTATACACTCTCGTAGCGTATTCTAACCTCGAACAATGGCAGCAAGAATAGAAAACTAAGCATGCACAAGATTGGTAAGAGTGCAGCTTTAACCAACTATGTGGATCAGAATCAACGCAGACTGCCCTAAGACTAAGAAAGCAGGTTGATGTCAATTGGACTTAGATTATAAATATTTTATTACAGATTTCTGCTTTGTTGCACTTTACCTCAGCCGAGCAAAGTAACCAGTTTGTATCCTCTTTCGAAAAAGGTTGCTACTGTTCCTTTCCCCGTCAAAGATTCAAAGGTACAAAATACTTAAGAAATTCCCTGAAAGAGGTTGGAGTCACATGAAAGCTTACTCTTGGCAGACATTTTATCCTGCCCATTTGATGCCACATCTTTGCACTCTTGTGTGCTTGATTCCAAACATATCCAGATCAAACGCAATCTTGACAAAAACCCAGTCTGTGTAGCCCTTTCCCTCCATTTTTGTCTACTGGTTCTCTTCCCTCTCTAATGACTTGGCTTCTTGATTTGAAAGCAGAGTGAGAGTCAGGGGAGGAGTCACCTTCTATTGGAGGCTGGAGATGGATGCTAAGTGCACAACGCTCAGGAACATTTTGGAAAGTACACTTTTGGTTAGGGATTTTCTTCAAAGAGTCTTAAAGGGTAACGTGTTATATCTTCCGCCAGACATCTTCCCAAGGTTGCTATAGTATCAAAGGCCCGCTCTTGACATTCCCCTTTGAAAGTGATGGTGAAGCTGAAGTGAAATAGGTTGTAGAAGTGAAGAGTGTATTAATGCTAAGGGATTCTAACACCTGCCAATCTCTTAGGAGAGATTTACATTTACATTTTAGTCATTTAGCAGACGCTCTTATCCAGAGCGACTTACAGGAGCAATTAGGGTTAAGTGCCTTGCTCAAGGGCACATTTACGTCATTTAGCAGACGCTCTTATCCAGAGAGATAGTGTGGGTCGGACCGTATATAGGTCTGACTTACTGTATACTGGCCATTAACATTCTACCTGTAGGTTTTCTGTCCAACCCTAATCTAGTGCACCTGATTCTAATAATTAGCTGGTTGATAAACTGAATCAGGTTAGTTATAACTGCGGTTGGAGTAAAAACGTACAGGGGAGTAGCTCTCCAGAAACAGGGTTGGAGAGCACTGGTCTACATTCACTGGATTAGACAGGATGATAGGACTTTTAAGGCTTTGGAATGAATAGCCTTACATTTATATTTTTTTGTAGGCCTTGTATAGGCACTCAGTAAAGTCAGACGGTTGTAGGAAATAAATGTATCATCTCCAGTGGGCATCTCTGATCTAGTCGCAACATCTTGGACAGAGTGCAGTCATAAAAACAATGAACCCAGATACAGTGGCAAGAAAAAGTATTTTTTTACATTTTAGTCATTTAGCAGACGCTCTTATCCAGAGCGACTTACAGTTAGTGAGTGCATACATTATTATTTTATAAATATTTATTTTTATTTTTATTTTTTCATACTGGCCCCCCGTGGGAATCAAACCCACAACCCTGGCGTTGCAAACGCCATGCTCTACCAACTGAGCTACATCCCTGCCGGCCATTCCCTCCCCTACCCTGGACGACGCTGGGCCAATTGTGCGCCACCCCATTACATTTTACATTTTAGTCATTTAACTCTTACATATTACTCTTATCCAAAGCGACTTACATGAGCAATTAGGGTTAAGTGCCTTGCTTAAGGGCACATCGACAGATTTTTCACCTAATCGGCTCGGGGATTAGAACCAGCGACCTTTCGGTTACTGGCACAACGCTCTTACCCACTAAGCTACCAATGATCCCAAACACACCGCCCGGGCAACGAAGGAGTGGCTTCGTAAGAAGCATTTCAAGGTCCTGGAGTGGCCTAGCCAGTCTCCAGATCTCAACACCATAGAAAATCTTTGGAGGGAGTTGAAAGTCCGTGTTGCCCAGCGACAGCCCCAAAACATTACATTTACATTTTAGTCATTTAGCAGACGCTCTTATCCAGAGCGACTTACAGGAGCAATTAGGGTTAAGTGCCTTGCTCAAGGGCACATTTACGTCATTTAGCAGACGCTCTTATCCAGAGCAACTTACAAATTGGTGCAATCACCCTATAGCCAGTGGGATAACCACTTTACACTTTTTTTTTTTTTTTTTTTTTGGGGGGGGGGGGGGGGGGGGGGGGGGGGGTAGAACGATTACTTTATCCTATCCCAGGTGTTCCTTAAAGAGGTGGGGTTTCAAATGTCTCCGGAAGGAGGTGAGTGACTCCGCTGTCCTGGCGTCGTGAGGGAGCTTGTTTGTGAACCCTTTGAAATTACCTGGATTTCGGCATACATTGGTCATAAAATTTGATCTGATCTTCATCTAAGTCACAACAATAGACAAACACAGTGTGCTTAAACTAATAACACACAAATTATTGTATTTTTATTGTCTATATTGAATACATCATTTAAACATTCACAGTGTAGGTTGGAAAAAGTATGGGAACCCCTAGCCTAATGACTACTCCAAAAGCTAATTGGAGTCAGGAGTCAGCTAACCTGGAGTCCAATTAATGAGACGAAATGTTGGTTAGAGCTGCCCTGCCCTATAAAAAAAACACTCACAAAATTTGAGTTTGCTATTCACAAGAAGCATTCCCTGATATTAACCATGCCTCGAACAAAAGAGATCTCAGAAGACCTAAGATTAAGAATTGTTGACTTGCATAAAGCTGGAAGGGGTTACAAAATTATCTCTAAAAGCCTTGATGTTAATCAGTCCACGGTAAGACAAATTGTCTATAAATGGAGAAAGTTCAGCACTGTTGCTACTCTCCGTAGGAGTGGCCGTCCTGCAAAGATGACTGCAAGAGCACAGTGCAGAATGCTCAATGAGGTTAAGAAGAATCCTAGAGTGTCAGCTAAAGACTTACAGAAATCTCTGGAACATGCTAACATCTCTGTTGACGAGTCTACGATATGTAAAACACTAAACAAGAATGGTGTTTATGGGAGGACACCACGGAAGAAGCCACTGCTGTCCAAAAAAAACATTGCAGCATGTCTGAAGTTTGCAAAAGAGCACCTGGATGTTCCACAGCGCTACTGGCAAAATATTCTGTGGACAGATTAAACTAAAGTTGAGTTGTTTGGAAGGAACACACAACACTATGTGTGGAGAAAAAAAGGCACAGCACACCAACATCAAAACCTCATCCCAACTGTAAAGTATGGTGGAGGGAGCATCATGGTTTGGGGCTGCTTTGCTGCCTCAGGGCCTGGACAGCTTGCTATCAGACGGAAACATGAATTCCCAAGTATATCAAGACATTTTGCAGGAAAATGTAAGGCTATCTGTCCGCCAATTGAAGCTCAACAGAAGTTGGGTGATGCAACAGGACAACAACCCAAAACACAGAAGTAAATCAACAACAGAATGGCTTCAACAGATGAAAATACGCCTTCTGGAGTCCTGACCTCAACCCAATTGAGATGCTGTGGCAATACGAAAACACACATCAACTCCCACCTTCCTTCACGGCTATGGTAGCAGGCTGCTGTAATTCAAATAGAGACATGTGCATGGCAGAAAAAGAGGCTGGTCCAGTGTGTAATTGCACATTTGTTCAGTGTGTAATTGCACATTTGTTAGTTTAAAAGTTTTCTAAATATCAAATGTCTTAATGAGCAAAACAGAAAGTCATTAGCAGAGCCCCTGTGAATGGAATGATATACAGGGCCTTCGGAAAGTATTCAGACCCCTTGACTTTTTCCACATTTTGTTACGTTACAGCCTTATTCTACAGTTGATTAAATAAAAACATTTCCTCAGCAATCTACAAAAAATACCCCATAATGACGAAGCAAAAACAGGTTTAGACATTTTAGCAAATAATATATATTTAAAAAATACCTTATTTACATAAGTATTCAGACCCTTTGCTATGAGACTCGAAATTGAGCTCAGGTGCATCCTGTTTCCATTGAAAATCCAAGAGACGTTTCTAAAACTTGATTGGAGTCAACCTGTGGTAAATTCAATTGATTGGACATGATTTGGAAAGGCACCCTCCTGTCTATATAAGGTCCCACAGTTGACAGCATATGTCAGAGCAAAAACCAAGCCATGAGGTTGAAGGAATTGTCTCTAGAGCTCCAAGACAGGATTGTGTTGAGGCACAGGTCTGGGGAAGGGTACCAAAAAATGTCTGCAGAATTGAAGGTCCCCAAGAACACAGTGGCCGCCATCATTCTTAAATGGAAGAAGTTTGGAACCACCAAGACTCTTCCTAGAGCTGGCCGCCCGGCCAAACTGAGCATTCGGGGGAGAAGGACATTGGTCAGGGAGGTGTACAAGAACCCGATGTTCACTCTGACAAAGCTTCAGAGTTCCTCTGTGGAGATGGGAGAAACTTCCCAAAGGATAACCATCTCTGCAGCACTCCACCAATCAGGCCTTTATGGTAGAGTGGCCAGACGGAAGCCTCTCCTCAGTAAAAGGCACATGACAGCCCGCTTGGAGTTTGCCAAAAGGCACCTAAAGACTCTCAGACCATGAGAAACAAGATTCTCTGGTCTGATGAAACCAAGATTGAACTCTTTGGCCTGAATGCCAAGTGTCACGTCTGGAGGAAACCTGGCACCATCCCTACGGTGAAGCATGTAGGTGGCAGCAATATGCTGTGGGGATGTTTTTCAGTGGCAGGGACTGGGAGACTAGTCAGGATCGAGGTAAAGATGAACAGAGCAAAGTACAGAGATATCCTTGATAAAAACCAGCTCCAGAGCACTCAGGACCTCAGACTGGGGCGAAGGTTTACCTTCTAACAGGCCAATGACCCTAAGCACACAGCCAAGACAACGCAGGAGTATGTCTGAATGTCCTTGAGTGGCCCATCCATAGCCTGGACTTGAACCCAATCTAACATATCTGGAGAGACCTGAAAATAGCTGTGCAGCGACGCACCTTATCCAACCTGACAGAGCTTGAGAGGATCTGCAGAGAATAATGGGAGAAATTCCCCAAATACAGGTGTGCCAAGCTTGAAGCGTCATACCCAAGAAGACTTTTGGCTGTAATCGCTGCCAAAGGTGCTTCAACATAGTACTGAGTGAAGGGTCTGAATACATATGGAAATATTATATTTCAGTTTTTTATTTTTAATAAATATGAAAAATTACTAAAAAACAGTTTTTACTTTTTCATTATGGAGTATTGTGTGTAGATTGATGAAGAAATACAATAATTTATTGCATTTTAGAATAAGTCTAAAGTAAAAGAATGTGGAAAAGGTCAAGGGGTCTGAATACTCTCCGAATGTAGCTTTGATTGGACTGATCATGTCAACATCATACTTTCAAAATCTTAGCTAGCAAGCTAGACAAGCAGTCATCATCAGGAATCACTTCGACAATCTACTGGCAAATCCTTTTCAATCCTTGTCATATGAAGAGAAATTAGAGATAAAACGTATTGGTGCTCATTGGCCATTGGACATAAACATTACACAACACGTTGGAATTCTTAAATTCAACAATGAGTGGTTTGGAAGGAATCCGTGGCTAGCTGCAAGTGTTGCAAAGTAATCACTAGCCTACTATTCAGTGGAGTGGGTGTGTGGTCCAAGTCTGGGTTTAAGGGTCTCTTTTCCAAGCTTAAAAGGATTAACATCCCAAGATTGCGTAGCAGTGCGGTCGTGTTCTCTTGTGTGTCATTGTAAATAGCCTGTTATTTGTATTTATTTTGTATTTTACGTATATATTTCTCTATCACACTTTTCATCCTTCTACTAAATATACTTTCCTGCAACCCGCCTCACTCAATGCGGAACGGATTCTATTATTTACTCACTTTTATCTAAAATCTCCAGTTGAAACTAGCCAGCCAGCTAACTAGCTAACTAGCTACTTGCTATTAGCTGACGTTAGTGGTTTTCACCCAGAACATCGGATTTTCTGCCGGAATAACTGAATCACTGGACCATAACACCGGATCTAGCTAGCCGCAACCGAATGGATGTCGAATGGTTGCTGTAGGCTAATCACCACTGCCCCCGTAGCACCAGTTAGCCTTGAGCCTTGAGCTAGCCCCGGCTATCTACCTCTCTGTCTACCGGACGGGAGTAGCCAGCTTCAACAGGCTTCCAGTTGCGACGACCACGAAGATCCATCTGCTAGCCCCGGCCCGCTAGCACACGCAAACTACAACCGTGCTTCCTGCTCGCTGTGCTGAAGCACCAATTTGAACTGCTCTCGGACTCACATATTGCTGTTCACTGGACCTTATGATCACTCAGCTGCACAGCTGATGCCTGCTGGACTGTTCCTTTACACGGTACCCTGTCCTGTTTATTCTGTTTAGCCTCAGCCCAAACTTTATCGCCATTACCAGTTGTTGTCTTAGCTCTCTCTAATAACACCTGTGATTGCTTTATGCCTCTCTCCCATGTCAATATGCCTTCCCTATTGCTGTTCCAGTTAGTTCTTATTATACAATTTCACTGTAGAACCCCAAGTCCCTCTGAAACTGCCTCAAATAGTTCCTTTGTTCCACCCCCCATACACGCCGAGACCGGCTCAATCGGTGCCTCCAGTGATGCCATCTCTTTCATTATTACCCAACGCTTAGGTTTACCTCCACTGTACTCATATCCTTCCATTTCCTTGTCTGTACATAATGCCCTGAATCTTTTCTACAACGCCCGGAAATCTGCCCCCTTTATTCTCTGTACCCAACGCACTAGAAGACCAGTTCTTAAAGCCTTTAGCCGTATCCTTATTCTAGTCCTCCTCTGTTCCTCTGGTGATGTAGAGGCTAACCCAGGCCCTGCAGCCCCCAGTATCACTCCTACTCCCCAGGAGCTATAATTTGTTGACTTCTGTAACCGTAAAGTCCTTGGTTTTCTGCACGTTGATATCAGAAGACTCCTTCCTAAGTTTGAGTTATTCACTGCGTTAGCACACTCTGCCAACCCTGATGTTCTAGCAGTGTCTGAATCCTGGCTTAGGAAGGCCAACAAAAATTCTGAAATGTCCATCCCCAACTACAAGATTTTCCATCTAGATAGAACTGCCAAAGGGGGTGGAGTTAAAATCTACTGTAGAGATAGCCTGCAGAGCTCTATCATACTATCCAGGTCTGTGCCCAAACAGTTTGAGCTTCTACTTCTAAAAATCCACCTTTCCAGAAATAAGTCTCTCACTGTTGCCGCTTGCTACAGACCCCCCTCAGCCCCCAGCTGTGCCCTGGACACCATATGTGAATTGATTGCCCCCCCATTTATCCTCAGAGTTCGTACTGCTTGGTGACCTAAATTGGGATATGCTTAACACCCCGGCCATGCTGCAATCCAAACTAGATTCCCTCAATCTCACACAAATTATCAACGAACCTACAAGGTACAACCCTAAATCCGTAAACATGGGTACCCTCATAGATATCCTCCTGACTAACTTAACCTCTACATACACCTCCGCTGTCTTCAACCAGGATCTCAGCGATCACTGCCTTATTACCTGCATCTGTAACGGGTCCGCGGTCAAACGACCACCCCTCATCACTGTCAAACGCTCCCTAAAACACTTTAGCGAGCAGGCCTTCCTAATTGACCTGGCCCAGGTATCCTGGATGGATATAGATCTCATTCCGTCAGTAGAGGATGCCTGGTTGTTCTTTAAAAGTAATTTCCTCTCAATCTTAAATAAACATGCCCTATTCAAAAAATACAGAACTAAGAACAGATATAGCCCCTGGTTCTCCTCATACTTGACTGCCCTTGACCAGCACAAAAACGTCCTGTAGCACTAACTCCAAAAAGTTTTGGGACACTGTAAAGTCCATGGACAATAATAGCACTTCCTCCCAGCTGCCCACTGCACTGAGGCTATGAAACACTATCACCACCGATAAATCTACAATAATCGAGAATTTCAACAAGAATTTTGCTACGGCTGGCCATGCTTTCCACCTGGCTACCACTACCCCGGCCACCAGCTCTGCACCCTCCGCTGCAACTTGCCCATGCCCCCCCCACCGCTTCTCCTTCACACAAATTCAGACAGCTGATGTTCTGAAAGAGCTGCAAAATCTGGACCCCTACAAATCATCTTGGCTAGACAATCTGGACCCTTTTTTTCTAAAACTAGTCGCCGAAATTGTCGCAATCCCTATTACTAGCCTGTTCAACCTCTCTTTCGTAACGTCTGAGATCCCCAGAGATTGGAAAGCTGCCGTGGTCATCCCCCTCTTCAAAGGGGGTGACACTCTAGATCCAAACTGTTACAGACCTATATCCATCCTGCCCTGCCTTTCGAAAGTTTTTGAAAGCCAAGTTAACAAACAGATCACCGACCATTTCGAATCCCACCTTACCTTCTCCGCTATGCAATCCGGTTTCCGAGCTGGTCATGGGTGCCCCTCAGCCACGCTCAAGGTCCTAAACGATATTATAACCACGATCGATAATAGACAGTACTGTGCAGCCGTCTTCATCGACCTGGCCAAGGCTTTCGACTCTGTCAACCACCGCATTCTTATTGGCAGAGTAAATAGCCTTGGTTTCTCAAATAACTGCCTCGCCTGGTTCACCAACTACTTCTCAGATAGAGTTCAATGTGTCAAATCGGAGGGCCTGTTGTCTGGACCTATGGCAGTCTCTATGGGGTGCCACAGGGTTCAATTCTTGGGCCGACTCTTTTCTCTGTGTATATCATTGATGTCGCTCTTGCTGCTGGTGACTCTCAGACACACCTCTACGCAGATGACACCATTTTGTATACATCTGGCCCTTCATTGGACACTGTGTTAACAAACCTCCAAACGAGCTTCAATGTCATACAACACTCCTTCAGTAGCCTCCAACTGCTCTTAAACACTAGTAAAACTAAATGCATGCTCTTCAATCGAACGCTGCTGGCACCCGCCCACCTGACTAGAATCACTACTCTTGACGGGTCTGACCTAGAGTATGTGGACAACTACAAATACCTAGATGTCTGGTTGGACTGTAAACTCTCCTTCCAGACTCACATTAAGAATCTCCAATCCAAAGTTAAATCTAGAATTGGCTTCCTATTTCGCAACAAAGCCTCCTTCACTCATGCTGCCAAACATGCCCTTGTAAAACGGACTATCCTACCGATCCTTGACTTCGGCGATGTCATTTACAAAATAGCCTCCAACACTCTACTCAGCAAATTGTCTCAATGGTCATCCCCAAAGCCAACACCTCCTTTGGCCGCTATTCCTTCCAGTTCTCTGCTGCCAATGACTGGAACGAAGCATCAGTTGTCAGAGCACCTTTCCGATCACTGCACCTGTACACAGCCCATCTGAAATTAGCCCACCCAACTACCTCATCCCCATATTGTTATTTATTTTGCTCATTTGCACCCCAGTATCTCTATTTGCACATCATCTCTTGCACATCTATCATTCCAGTGTTAATACTAATTGTAATTATTTTGCACTATAGCCTATTTATTGCCTTACCTCCATAACTTGCTACATTTGCACACACTGTATATATATTTTCTGTTGTATTTTTGACTTTATGTTTTGTTTTACACCATATGTAACTCTGTGTTGATGTTTTTATCGCACTGCTTTGCTTTATCTTGACCAGGTCGCAGTTGTAAATGAGAACTTGTTCTCAACTGGGTTACCTGGTTAAATAAAGGTGAAATAAATAAAAAATGAAAACATTCACATGCAACACCATAGGCCAGAAAAGGTTGTATACATTGGCCATGCTGTCAATCCAGCATGACTTTTTCTGTGTTCAAAACAACTGGAAAATCTCAGACTTCTGTCATGATTCTCTAAAGCAGAACCCAGAAGCAGACCAGGACAAGGTGAGTAGAACGAAGGTGAGTATTTATTTACAGATTCAAATGTGGAAGCAGAATAATCCAGGAGATGGAGTTGGTGGGAGTGAATAGGCAGATCCAATGATGTCACAGAAGCCACCGACGACCAGGCAGGGGTGGGGTGAATGTTCCGGGAGAATGACTGTAGACAGAGTAAACGAAGGTAAGTACACGGCAAGCAAAAAGTATAAAACAACAAAACTAACTCTAGTAACTTTGAGGCTGATACGCTGACACAACATACTGTTCATGGCTAACGATCCGGCAGGGAATAGATGTTAGGTCAGAGCTTATGAAGTGGAGAGGTGATGATCAGGACCAGGTGTGCAGATAGCTGATGAGATGCAGGTGCGGGTAATAGAGAAATCTCCCGCCTAGCTTCGTCGCCCGGCAACCAGACAGGGTGCGTTCAGGAACCTCAGGAAACAGACTCCAGGACAGAAAACAGGCGACACAGGCAGAAACAAACTCAGGAAGCGGGATTCATGACAGTACCCCCCATCCGACGAACACCACTGGGCGGACTACCCGGAGTACCAAGATGGAGGCGGTAGAAGTCACGAAGGAGGTCAGCATGAAGGATCTGACGCCGAGGAATCCAACTCCTCTCCTCAGGACCATACCCCTCCCAGTCCACGAGATACTGGAAACCCCGGCCCCGCCGTCTGGAATCCATGATGCGGCGCACCGTGTAGACAGCACCACCTCCGATCATCCGAGGAGGAGGAGGACTGGGCAGCAGAGGACTGAGGAGAACAGGCTTGAGGCAGGAGACATGAAAGGTGGGATGGACTCTGAGCGTTCTAGGCAATTTGAGTCGAACCACCACAGGATTAATGACTCTCTCCACCAAAAACGGACCAATGAACTTCGGTGACAGCTTCCTCGACTCAGTCCGCAGAGGAAGATCCCGTGTAGCCAACCAGACCTTATCTCCAATAGCATAAGCAGGGACTGGAATATGGCGACGATTCGCCTGGAGCTGATACCGGTCAGAAACTCTAAGGAGGGCCTTTCTGGCCCGATGCCAGTTCCGGTGGCAACGACGAATGTGGGCCTGGACAGAGGGAACCGAGAGATCCTTCTCCTGAGAAGGAAACAAGGGAGGTTGGTAGCCGTACAGGCACTGGAAGGGGGACATCCCAGTGGCAGAAGTAGGGAGAGTATTATGGGCATACTCAACCCATGGCAACTGAGAGACCCAAGAGGTGGGGTTGGAGGAGACAAGGCAGCGCAGCGTGGACTCCGTCTTCTGGTTGGCTCTCTCCGCCTGACCATTAGATTGGGGGTGAAATCCAGATGTGAGACTGACTGTAGCTCCATGGCCAAACAGAAGGATTTCCAGACAGCAGAGGTAAACTGAGGACCACGGTCGGAAACTATGTCACTGGGCATCCCGTGGACCCTGAAAACCTCCCTAACAAGGATCTCGGACGTCTCAGAGGCAGAGGGAAGCTTGGAGATGGGCACAAAGTGGGCAAACTTGCTGAATCTGTCCACAATAGTCAGAATGACCGTGTTCCCATCAGAAGAGGGAAACCCAGTGACAAAATCCAGGGCCAGATGCGACCATGGTCGCCGGGGAATAGGTAGGGGGTGAAGAAGTCCAGAGCTGGGCCGATTGGTACTCTTATTCTGCGCACAAACTGGACAGGCAGCAACAAACTTCCGGATATCTTCTCCCATGGCAGGCCACCAAAATCGTCTGCGTAGTAACGCCATAGTCCGAGCCATGCCAGGGTGACAAGCCATCTTGCTGGCGTGGGACCATTGGAGGACAGCAGAACGGACAGACTCTTGCACAAACAACCGACCGGGTGGACCGGAACCGGGCTGCGTCCGAAGGGCCGCCATAACCTCCTCCTCAATCCTCCACGTAACTGCTCCCACAACGAAGTTCTGGGGAAGAATGTCATCCAGGTAAACGAACACAAAAAGACAGATCATATCGCTCAGAACGTCATTCACCATACTCTGGAACACTGCTGGAGCATTGGTCAGTCCAAACGGCATCACTTGATACTCGAAGTGTCCCATAGGTGTATTGAACCCAGTCAACCACTCGTCCCCCTCTCTGATCCGGACCAGATGATACGCATTGTGTAAATCAAGCTTAGTGAACACAGTATCACCCTGTAAGGAGTCGAAAGCATAGCTCATCAAGGGCAGGGGATACTTGTTCTTGACAGTAATATCATTCAAACCCCGATAATCAATACAAGGTCGAAGAGAGCCATCCTTCTTACTCACGAAAAATAATCCAGCTCCCAGGGGTGATGACGAGGGACGAATGAGACCAGCAGCTAGCGACTCCTTTATGTAGGCCTCCAAGGCTTCACGTTCAAGTCGAGAGATACTGTATAAACGTCCCTTGGGATAGGCAGCTCCAGGGAACAGATTAATCGCACAATCATATGGTCGGTGGGGAGGAAGTGACAGAGCCTTCTGCTTACTGAACACTTCACCCAAATCGTGATATGTTTCAGGAACCAGGGACAATTCTGGGGGGGCAGAATCAATGACATGACTGGGAACAGAATGGGAACAGGCAGTCCTAAGGCAGTTAGCATGACATTTAATGCTCCAACTAGTTACCTTGCCAGTCACCCAATCGAACGTGGGATTGTGTTCTCTCAGCTAGGGGTATCCAAGAACCAGGGGAACATGGGGAGAAGGCAGAATGAAGAAGGAGATAACCTCTGAATGATTCCCTGACAACAGCATCTTAACAGGTTCAGTCCTCATAGTGATATGTGCCAGCAGACTGCCGTTCAGAGTGGTAGCTTCAATGGCTTCCAGTAATTGCTCCTTGGAAAGCCCCAGCTGTTCCACCAAGTCGGCATCCATAAAGCTGCCATCGGCACCTGAATCGATAAAAGCGTTAATCGCTAAACTCTGATTCTTGACAATAAAAGGCCACTCTAAAATGTGCAGTTTTGCCACAAAATACAATGCCACAGATGTCAAATTTTGAAGGAGCGTGCAATTGGCATGCTGACTGCAGGAATGTCCACCTGTCACAAACGAGACTCCCGCTGTTCCTCCTGCTCACCACCAGAGGGAACCCTCTCCTGAGTATTAAACCCCTGAACTACATTTCCCACATACCTGGCTCTGATTACCGTTGCACCTGACTCCCATCAGTAGACTATTTAGGTGCTCTCAAACTCTCTCTCTTTGCGAAGTCTTGTTTACCCTGGTGATCATTCCTGAGCGTTTTCGCCTGTGTCTGTCTACCCGTGGATTTACTCTGGACTGTTTTTCCCTCCTTGATTCTTTGCTGCCTGCCCTGGACTATATTCTTTACTGGACTGATTTTTGTAAGTTTGCTGCCTGCTCTGACCTTATGCCTGTACCTGGATTACGAGTTGCCTTATCCCTACTGTTGTGTCTGCTGGCGATTGACCCTGTTTGTACGACCAAGATTGTAATAAAACTGCAAATGGATCCTCACTCTCCTGGAGCGTCATTACAGAAGACTTCGCCAACACACGATCCAGCAGCTCTGGTTCAGATGTCCACGGAGATCTCCACTCAAGCTCACCAACTCGCCATTCATCAACAGCAGCTAACCCATTTAACTACAGTAACCGAGGAACTCGTCAGGACGCTACAGAGGTTGCCGGTGTCGCTAACGAACCCAGCCCCTCCTCCACCGAACGCGAGTGTGGGCGCTTCTCCACCACCGTCACTCACAGTTAACCCACGTCTGGCTCTCCCTGATAAGTTCGACGGCAACCCAACTAAAAGTAAGGGATTTCTACTGCAATGTTCATTATTCATTGATCAACAACCAGCTATGTATGTCACCGATGCCAGCAAGATTTCCTTGGTATGCTCACTCCTCGCTGACAAGGCGTTAGAGTGGGTGACGGCGGTTTGGAGAGAGGATGGCACTGCTTTTCCATCGTTTGGTACCTTTCTTCAACGCTTCCGGGAAATATTTGAACACCCGGAGGGAGGTATGAGAGCTGATGACCGACTACTTGCGTTGAGCCAGGGCAGGAATACCGCAGCAGAATATGCTTTGACATTTCGCACTCTAGCAGCTCAAACCGACTGGGTGGAGAGCACACTTAAACTGCTCTTTCGCAAGGGACTCAGCTTGGAGTTGCAATCCGAACTGGCCTGCCGAGATGAAGGGAAATCGCTGAATCAATTCATCGAACTAACCATTCAGATTGACAATCTGATTCGTTCACGTCGTCCACTCAGAACGGTACCCACCAGCACACAATACCCGGTCACTCTGTCTCAAACTGAACCCATGCAGCTCGGATATACTCACCTGACTCCGGAAGAACGAGAACGCCGCATACGTCAACATCTCTGCCTCTATTGTGGTCAACCGGGCCATCTGAGGGCGTTTTGCCCCACAAGACCACCTCCTCGTAATCCCTCTTCGGTGAGTCCTTGTGTTCAAGCACATCATTCCAGTTCTTGCATCAAAGTACCTATAGTATTATCTCTAGAGGGCAATCATATATCCACATCAGCTCTAGTAGACTCAGGAGCAGCCGGGAACTTTATGTCTCACGAGTTTGCCCAACAACAACAACTCCCATTAATCTCCTGTAACTCTCAATTGGCAGTGGAAGCGCTAGATGGACGGCCTCTCGGCGATGGGAGGGTCCTGCACACCACCGTGGACCTTCAACTACAGACCGGTACCCTTCACACTGAGGTAATTCGTTTCTACGTCATCTCATCACCTCATAACCCGGTTATTCTTGGACTCCCCTGGCTACGTCAACATAATCCCCTCATCTCATGGAGGGAGGGTCGTATCATCAAATGGGACCCGTCATGTCACTCCAACTGCTTAACTGGCAGCCCTTCACTCTCCATTCAGACCGTCACGCTAAAGGACGAGCCGGCCCTTTTCCCCACTCTTCCCATTGAATACTCTGACCTCATCGAAGCTTTTAGCAAGACCAAGGCGATGGAACTCCCCCCCCACCGATCAAGCGACTGTTCCATCGAACTATTACCAGGCACAACACCACCGAAGGGCCGAATCTTCCCCCTATAACAACCCGAATCAGAAGCCATGAACAACTACATCGAGGAGGAACTTTCGAAGGGGTTCATTAGAACGTCGACATCACCTGCAGCCTCTGGCTTCTTCTTTGTTAAAAAGAAAGACGGTGGCCTACGCCCTTGTATCGACTACCGGGGTCTCAACGACATCACCGTCAAGTTTCGATATCCTTTACCGCTGGTACCAGCTGCCCTAGAACAACTCCGCAAAGCCAAGTACTTCTCCAAACTGGACCTCCGCAGCGCCTACAATCTCATTCGCATCCGGGAAGGTGATGAATGGAAGACAGCCTTCTCTACCAGCACTGGGCACTATGAGTATTTGGTGATGCCTTTCGGGCTGTCCAATAGTCCGTCCGTATTTCAGTCGTTTATCAATGACGTCTTTCGGGACATGCTTAATCGTTGGGTAATTGTTTACATCGATGACATTCTCGTCTATTCCAACACCTACGAGGAACACGTGCAACACGTGAGAACAGTATTACAACGACTCATTGATCACCAATTATACGCCAAAGCAGAGAAGTGCGAATTTCACCAGACTTCCACGTCTTTCTTGGGCTACATCATCAACCAGGAGGGAGTCGCCATGGACGAGAAGAAGGTCAAGGCCGTTCTAGACTGGCCACTGCCAGTAACCTTAAAGGAGTTACAACGCTTCTTGGGATTTGCGAACTTCTACCGACGCTTCATCAGGAATTTCAGCTCGGTAGCCTCTCCCTTAACCTCTATGACTAAGAGAAATGCACCACACCTCACCTGGTCAACTACAGCACAGGAGGCTTTCGCAGAACTCAAGTCACGTTTCACATCTGCCCCCATCCTCCACCACCCTAATCCTGAAATCCCGTTTACAGTTGAGGTGGACGCTTCTAATACGGGCATTGGAGCCATCCTCTCACAGCGGCACGGATCCCCACTCAAGCTCTATCCGTGCGCCTATTACTCCCGCAAACTTAGTCCAGCCGAACAGAACTACGACGTCGGAAACCGAGAACTGTTGGCCATGAAAGCAGCTATGGAGGAGTGGCGTCATTGGCTGGAGGGAGCTAAACACCCGTTTGTGATTCTAACTGACCACAAGAATCTGGAATACTTGCGATCTGCCAAGAGACTGAATCCCAGACAAGCGAGGTGGGCTCTCTTCTTTACACGATTTGACTTCACTGTTACCTATCGTCCCGGTTCAAAGAACACCAAAGCAGACGCATTATCACGCCAACACGACGGTGTAGTTCCCACTGAATCCAAGGAAACCCTGCTTCCTGAGTCATTAATCGTGGCCCCTATTCAGTGGGACATCATGACAGAGCTCACCCAGGCCAATTCACAAAAGACCCCTCCTCCCGAATGCCCCCCTAACAAAACTTTTGTACCTCAGGATCTCTGTCAGAAAGTGCTACAGCAAGTTCACTCCGTACTCAGCTCCGGTCATCCTGGAATCGCTGCCACTGTTCACCTGCTTCAGAACAGCTTTTGGTGGCCAACCTTGCGGGCAGACACAATAAAATTCATTAACGAATGCACCACCTGTAACACAAGCAAACATCTCAGACAACTACCATCGGGCCTACTGCAACCACTGCCAGTTCCCCACCGACCATGGTCCCATCTTGCCATAGACTTTATTACCGATCTTCCCAAGTCCAATGGGAACACCACAATACTCACTGTCATAGATCGCTTCTCCAAGGCCTGCCGGTTGATTCCACTTCCCAAACTGCCCACAGCATTGGAAACAGCCGAACTCATGTGCAACCTTGTGTTTCGCTTCTATGGCCTGCCTGAGGACATCGTGTCGGACCGGGGGCCCCAATTCACATCCAGAGTATGGTCAGCATTCTTCCAACAACTCAACATCAACATTAGCCTCACTTCAGGATATCACCCACAATCTAATGGTCAGACAGAACGCCTCAATCAGGAGATCACCCGGTTTCTCAGAGCCTACTGTCATCAGAACCAAGCAGACTGGAGTCGATTCCTCATGTGGGCGGAGTATGCACAGAACTCACTCCAGAAACCCTCCACCGGTCTAACTCCATTCCAATGTGTAATGGGCTTCCAACCTCCCCTATTTCCATGGTCAGGGGAACCCACCGAGGTACCCTCTGTCAACGATTGGCTCCAGAGAAGCGAGGACATCTGGAGTCAGGCTCACACCCACTTGCTACGTGCTGTCAGGAGACAGAAGTTGCAGGCCAATCGTCACCGTCGCCCCAATCCCGAATATACTCCAGGTCAATGGGTCTGGCTATCCACTCGAGACCTACGCCTCAGACTTCCTTGCAAGAAACTCAGTCCCAGGTATGTAGGTCCCTTCCAAATTGTTAAACAGATTACACCAGTTTCCTTCCGTTTGGCATTACCCTCTAATTATCGTATCTCTCCCACTTTTCATGTATCACTTCTCAAACCCGCTGGTGGTCCGAGAGCGGAGGAGGAGGAGCAGACCAGTGATCAGGGCCCCCCACCCATCTTGGTGGACGGCGAGGAGGCATATCAGGTTCGAGATCTACTCGATTCCAGACGCCGGGGCAGGCTCCTCCAATATCTGGTGGATTGGGAGGGGTACGGACCGGAAGAGCGATCCTGGGTTAATACAGAGGACATACTCGACCCCGCACTCATGACTGAGTTCCATAGGACGCACCCGGAGAAACCGGCCCCCCGACCTCGAGGAAGACCCCGGCGTCGTTCGCCTCTTCGCGTCAGGAGCCGCTCGCAGGGGGGGGGCTCTGTCACAAACGAGACTCCCGCTGTTCCTCCTGCTCACCACCAGAGGGAACCCTCTCCTGAGTATTAAACCCCTGAACTACATTTCCCACATACCTGGCTCTGATTACCGTTGCACCTGACTCCCATCAGTAGACTATTTAGGTGCTCTCAAACTCTCTCTCTTTGCGAAGTCTTGTTTACCCTGGTGATCATTCCTGAGCGTTTTCGCCTGTGTCTGTCTACCCGTGGATTTACTCTGGACTGTTTTTCCCTCCTTGATTCTTTGCTGCCTGCCCTGGACTATATTCTTTACTGGACTGATTTTTGTAAGTTTGCTGCCTGCTCTGACCTTATGCCTGTACCTGGATTACGAGTTGCCTTATCCCTACTGTTGTGTCTGCTGGCGATTGACCCTGTTTGTACGACCAAGATTGTAATAAAACTGCAAATGGATCCTCACTCTCCTGGAGCGTCATTACACCACCAGAGTTGTTGCCAGATAATGTAACGTTAATTTCCCTACCATAAGCCGCCTTCAACGTAGTTTTAGAGAATTTTGCAATACGTCCAACCGGCCTCACAACCGCAGATCACGTGGCTGCCATTTTACGGCCCCCTAACGAATTGTGCTATTATGTGTGTTTTTTCGCGTTATTTGTAATGTATTCTGTACATAATGTTTCTGCCACCATCTCTTATGCCAAAAGGAGCTTCTGGATATCAGGACAGCGATTACTCACCTCATATTGGACAAAGATTCGGAAGCGAAGGATATTCTACAGACACCCGACAAGGCCCAAATCCCTGTCATTCGAATAAGAAAGAGACGGAGATATCGTGGACGTAGGTCGGGGTGCCTTGTAAGGATCCGACAGTGAGCGAGTAATCTGCCTCTTCCATCAGTCCTTTTAGCCAACGTACAATCATTGGAAAACAAAACGGATGACCTACGATCACGGATATCCTACCAACGGGACATTAAAAACTGTAATATCTTATGTTTCACTGAGTCGTGGCTGAACGACGACATGGATAACATACAGCTGGTGGGGTAAATGCTACATCGGCAGGATAGAACGGCTGACTCCGGTAAGACAACGGGTGGTGGTCTGTGTATATTTGTAAACAACAGCTGGTGCACAAAATCTAATATTAAGGAAGTCTCGAGGTTTTGCTCGCCTGAGGTGGAGTATCAGATGATGAGACTTCTCAACAGCTTCTGCCCCCAAGCCATAAGACCCCTGAACAGCTAATCATGGCTACCCGGACTATTTGCACTGCCCCCCCACCCCATATTTTTACGCTGCTGCTACTCTGATAATTATTTATGCATAGTCACTTTAACTCTACCCACATGTGCATATTACTTCAACTACCTCAACTAGCCGGTGCCCCCACACATTGACCCTGTATATATAGCCTCCCTACTGTTATTTTTTTTTACTTCTGCTCTTTTTTTCTAAACACTTTTTTGTTGTTTTATTTAACTTTTTTATAAAAAAATAAATGCACTGTTGGTTAAGGGCTGTAAGTAAGCATTTCACTGTAATGTCTGCACCTGTTGTATTCGGCGCATGTGGCCAATACAATTTGATTTGATTTGATTTGAGCTGTAGACCACACTATTTACCAAGAGAGTTTTCATCTATATTTTTCGTAGCTGTCTATTTACCACCACAAACCGATGCTGGCACTAAGACTGCACTCAATGAGCTGTATAAGGCCATAAACAAACAGGAAAACGCTAATCCAGAGGCAGTGCTCCTAGTGGCAGGGGACTTTAATGCAGGGAAACTTAAATCTGTTCTACCTAATTTCTACCAGCATGTTAAATGTGCAACCAGAGGAAAACAACCTCTAGACCACCTTTACTCCACACACAGAGACACATACAAAGCTCTCCCTCGCCCTCCATTTGGCAAATCTGACCATAATTGTATCCTCCTGATTCCTGCTTATAAGCAAAAACTAAAGCAGAAAGCACCAGTGACTCGGTTAATAAGGAAGTGGTTAGATGACACAGATGCTAAAATACAGGACTGGAATATTTTCCGGGATTCTTCTGATAGCATTGAGGAGTACACCACATCAGTCACTAGCTTCATCAATAAGTGCATCGATTATGTCATCCCCACAGTGACCGTATGTACATACCCCAACCAGAAGCCATAGATTACAGGCAACATCCGTACTGAGCTAAAGGGTAGAGCTGCCGCTTTCAAGGAGTGGGAAGCTAAACCGGACTCTTATAAGAAATGTCGCTATGCCCTCTAACGAACCATCAAACAGGCAAAGAGTCAATACAGGACTAAGATTGAATTGTACTACACCGGCTCTGATGCTTGTCGATTGTGGCAGGGCTTGCAAACTATTACAGACTACAAAGGGAAGCACAGCCGTGAGCTGCCAAGTGACACGAGCCTACCAGTTGAGCTAAATCACTTCTATGCTTGCTTCGAGGCAAGCAACACTGAAGCATGCATGAGAGCATCAGCTGTTCCGGGTGACTATGTGATCCCACTCTCCGTAGCCGATGTGAGTAAGACTTTTAAGCAGGTCAATATTCACAAGTCCTCAGGGCCAGACGGATTACCAGGACGGGTACTCCGAGCATGCGCTGACCAACTGGCAAGTTTCTTCACTGACATTTTCAACATGTCCCTGACTGAGTCTGTAATACCAACATGTTTCAAGCAGACCACCATAGTCCCTGTGCCCAAGAACACTAAGATAACCTGCCTAAATGACTACCGACCCGTAGCACTCACGTCTGTAGCCATGAAGTGCTTTGAAAAGCTGGTCATGGTTCACATCAACACCATTATTTCAGAAACCCTAGACCCACTCAAATTTGCACACCGCCCCAACAGATCCACAGATGATGCAATCTCTATTGCACTCCACACTGCCCTTTCCCACCTGGACAAGAGAAACACCTACGTGAGAATGCTATTCATTGACTACAGCTCAGCGTTCAACACCATAGTGCCCTCAAAGCTAAGCTCATCACTAAGCTAAGGACCCTGGGACTAAACACCTCCCTCTGCAACTGGATCCTGGACTTCCTGACGGGCCGCCCCCAGGTGGTAGGGCCCCGTGTAGCTCAGTTGGTAGAGCATGGCGCTTGCAACGCCAGGGTTGTGGGTTCGATACCCACGGGGGGCCAGTGTAAGTCGCTCTGGATAATAGCGTCTGCTAAATGACTAAAATGTCAAATGTAACAACACATCTGCCACACTGTTCCTCAACACAGGGGCCCCTCAGGGGTGCGTGCTCAGTACCCTCCTGTAATCCCTGTTCACCTATGACTGCATGGCCAGGCACGACTCCAACACCATCATTAACTTTGCAGACGACACAACATTGGTAGGCCTCATCACCGACAACAATGAGACAGCCTATAGGGAGGAGGTCAGAGACCTGGCCGTGTGGTGCCAGGACAACAACCTCTCCCTCAACGTGATCAAGACAAGGAGATGATTGTGGACTACAGGAAAAACAAGAGGACTGAGCACGCCCCTATTCTCATTGACGGCACTATTGTAGAACAGGTTGAGAGCTTCAAATTCCTTGGTGTCCATATCACCAACAAACTATCATGGTCCAAACACACCAAGACAGTTGTGAAGAGGGCACGACAAAGCCTATTCCCCCTCATGAGACTGAAAAGATTTGGCATGGGTCCTCAGATCCTCAAAAAGTTCTACAGCTGCACCATCGAGAGCATCCTGACTGGTTGCATCACTGCCTGGTAAGGCAACTGCTCGGCCACCGACCGCAAGGCACTACAAAGGGTAATGCGTACGGCCAGGACATCACTGGGGCCAAGCTTCTTGCAATCCAGGACCTCTATACCAGGCGGTGTCAGAGGAAGGCTCTAAAAATGGTCAAAGACTCCAGCCACCCTAGTTATAGACTGTTCTCTCTGCTACCGCAAGGCAAGTGGTACCGGAGCACCAAGTCTAGGTCCAAAAGGCTTCTTAACAGCTTCTACCCGCAAGCCATAAGACTCCTGAACAGCTAATCATGGCTACCCTGACTATTTGCATTGTCCCAGGACCTCCACATCCGGCTTCTTCACCTGCGGGATGGTCTGAGACCAGCCACCCGGACAGGTGATGAAACTGTGTGTTTGCACAACTGTAGAATTTCTGCACAAACTGTCAGAAACCGTCTCAGGGAAGCACATCTGCATGCTCGTCGTCCTCAACAGGGTCTTGATCTGACTGTAGTTCGGCGTCGAAACCAACGTCAGTGGGAAAAACCTCAACTTCGATGGCCTCAGGTACGCTGGAGAAGTGTGCTCTTCACAGATTGAGCATGTTTGGGATGCCAATACCCAGCAACTTCGCACAGCCATTAAAGAGGAGTGGGACAATATTCCACAGGCCATAATCAACAGCCTGATCAACTCCATGCGAAGGAGATGTGTCGCGCTGCATGAGGCAAATGGTGGTCACACCAGATACTGACTGACGCCTCTACCTCTTTTTTAAAGGTATGTCTCTGATCAACAGATGCATATCTGTATACCCAGTCATGTGAAATCCATAGATTAGGGCCTGATGAATTAATTTCAATTGACTAATTTTGTTATATATGAACTAAACTTTGAAATTGTTGCATGTTGCATTTATATTTTAGTTCAGTGTATATATACAGTGGGGAAAACAAGTATTTGATACACTGCCAATTTTGCAGGTTTTCCTACTTACAAAGCATGTAGAGGTCTGTAATTTTTTATCATAGGTACACTTCACTGTGAGAGACGGAATCTAAAACAAAAATCCAGAAAATCACATTGTATGATTTTTAAGTAATTAATTTGCATTTTATTGCATAACATAAGTATTTGATCACCTACCAACCAGTAAGAATTCCGGCTCTCACAGACCTGTTAGTTTTTCTTTAAGAAGCCCTCCTGTTCTCCACTCATTACCTGTATTAACTGCACCTGTTTGAACTCGTTACCTGTATAAAAGACACCTGTCCACACACTCAATCAAACAAATTCCAACCTCTCCACAATGGCCAAGACCAGAGAGCTGTGTAAGGACATCAGGGATACAATTGTAGACCTGCACAAGGCTGGGATGGGCTACAGGACAATAGGCAAGCAGGTTGGTGAGAAGGCAACAACTGTTGGCGCAATTATTAGAAAATGGAGGAAGTTCAAGATGACGGTCAATCACCCTCGGTCTGGGGCTCCATGCAAGATCTCACCTCGTGGGGCATCAATGATCATGAGGAAGGTGAGGGATCAGCCCAGAACTACACGGCAGGACCTGGTCAATGACCTGAAGAGAGCTGGGACCACAGTCTCACAGAAAACCATTAGTAACACACTACGCCGTCATGGATTAAAATCCTGCAGCGCACGCAAGGTCCCCCTGCTCAAGCCAGCGCATGTCCAGAGGAGGAATGGGAGAAGGTCATGTGGTCTGATGAGACAAAAATAGAGCTTTTTGGTCTAAACTCCACTCGCCGTGTTTGGAGGAAGAAGAAGGATGAGTACAACCCCAAGAACACCATCCCAGCCATGAAGCATGGAGGTGGAAACATCATTCTTTGGGGATACTTTTCTGCAAAGGGGACAGGACGACTGCACCGTATTAAGGGGAGGATGGATGGGGCCATGTATCGCGAGATCTTGGCCAACAACCTCCTTCCCTCAGTAAGAGCATTGAAGATGGGTGGTGGCTGGATCTTCCAGCATGACAATGACTCGAAACACACAGCCAGGGCAACTAAGGAGTGGCTCCGTAAGAAGCATCTCAAGGTCCTTGAGTGTCCTAGCCAGTCTCCAGACCTGAACCCAATAGAAAATCTTTGGAGGGAGCTGAAAGTCCGTATTGCCCAGCGACAGCCCCGAAACCTGAAGGATCTGGAGAAGGTCTGTATGGAGGAGTGGGCCAAA
This sequence comes from Coregonus lavaretus, assembly GCF_964263955.1. Lineage (NCBI taxonomy): Eukaryota > Metazoa > Chordata > Actinopteri > Salmoniformes > Salmonidae > Coregonus > Coregonus lavaretus. The sequence goes on along the minus strand of NC_139996.1, from coordinate 44,282,626 downwards.
ATCCCTGCTGCAGTGTGTGCAAACCTGGTCAAGACCTACAGGAAACGTATGATCTCTGTAATTGCAAACAAAGGTTTCTGTACCAAATATTAAGTTCTGCTTTTCTGATGTATCAAATACTTATGTCATGCAATAAAATGCAAATTAATTACTTAAAATCATACAATGTGATTTTCTGGATTTTTGTTTTAGATTCCGTCTCTCACAGTTGAAGTGTACATATGATAAAAATTACAGACCTCTACATGCTTTGTAAGTAGGAAAACCTGCAAAATCGGCAGTGTATCAAATACTTGTTCTCCCCACTGTATATATATATATACAGTACCAATCAAAAGTTGGGACACACCTACTCATTCAAGGATTTTTCTTCAGTCCTGAAGGAGTTCCCACATATGCTGAGCACTTGTTGGCTGCTTTTCCTTCACTCTGCTTTCCAACTCATCCCAAACCATCTCAATTGGGTTGAGGTCAGGTGATTGTGGAGGCCAGGTCATCTGATGCAGAACTCCATCACTCTCCTTCTTGGTCAAATAGCCCTTACACAGCCTGGAGGTTTGTTGGGTCATTGTCCTGTTGAAAACAAATTATAGTCCCACAAAGCCTATTGCTAATACTGAACAATTTAACCCTTTCCTGCCCGGCTGGTGTCAAACCGTATATGAAAATATGATACATATTTTAAAAGCTGAGAAACAGCTCTTTTAAATGATGTGACATACAATAGCAGATCAATCAAATTGTAATCAGTCAAGAAAAACACCTGTGAAAATGTGTGTCTTATACGAAAATCTATGCTTTTCTCCCATTTACAAAACTTTCTAATGACGACAGAGAACAACTTGGAGCGTATTGAGTCTTCCTTATTTTGTAAGGATTGATCATCTGAAATCAGAATAGAAATACCTTTTACTGTGAATGGGTTACTGACGTTTTAGTGACCTATGGTATTTATCTCAGGTTCTATGGAAAGTTCTGTGATTAGACACTTTCTTATCTGGATCGTAAATTAAACACATATCTGCAACAAACCAAAAAATACAAATAGCATTTAGTCTTACATATGATAAGGAAAGACATAAGTGATATAATATTAATAAAACAATAACTTTATTGAAATTATAATTTTAGGGGAATACATTTTCTCATTCAAACCTGAAAATTAAGACACATTTAAATCGCTATCATAACCATAGCATTATACAACATTCAAATCGAACTGGAATTACAAAATATGAAACAAATAAGGCATATAACAACAATTATTATATTTTGCAACTACAATTTCTCCATTCAAATAGCATATAGTCTATTACACAAAGAGTCAGAACGGGAACAATTCCAAAAACATTTTTTAATTACTGTCATTACAATTTACAAGTCCCTAACATCCCCAAGGACATTAGAGTTAGGAATGAAACATAAAGGGAGGCTGGCATGCAGGATGTCTATGATAAGAAACGGAACACATGCAAGGGAGTGGAAATATGCAGGAGAAGTTACTAGTGGACATCTGAGCTACATCTGAGCTACATCTGAGTCCCTTTACTAGTGCCTATTTCCACAATGAGTCACACTCACTGGACTGCCACAACCTAAAACAATTTCGGTCCCTTACGATGCAAAACCGTTTGCCCTCGCATTCAGCTGCCACACAAACAAACCAGGTTTTTTTGATATACTAAGAGGACCGTTATTAGCATGTTTTAATCACTCCTACGTAAATGGTAGATTATCTGACACTCAAGAAGAAGGTCTGATCTCATTATTACTGAAACAGGATACAAGTGGAAAATATAAAGATCCAGTCCATTTAAAAAATTGGAGGCCCCTTACACTTCAGTGTTGTGATGCAAAAATTCTAGCAAAATGTATAGCGCATAGAATTAAAAAGGTATTGTCGGATATTATTCATTCTAATCAGACAGGTTTTTTACATGGAAGATACATTGGAGATAATATAAGGCAAGTATTGGAAACCAGGCCTGCTATTCATAGCAGACTTCGAAAAGGCATTTGATAAAGTACGGAGCATTTCCATCTTGGAGAATCTCTTATAAAATGGGTCAAAATCATATATAGTAACCCTAGGTGTAAAATAGTAAATAATGGCTATTTCTCAGAAAGTTTTAAACTGTCAAGAGGAGTGAAACAAGGTTGTCCACTATCGGCATATCTATTTATTGTGGCCATCGAGATGTTAGCTATTAAAATCAGATCCAATAATAATATCAGAGGATTAGAAATCCATGGCTTAAAAACAAAAGTGTCATTGTACGCTGATGATTCATGTTTTCTTTTAAATCCACAACTAGAATCCCTCCACAGCCTCATAGAGGATCTAGATACATTTTCTAATCTCTCTCGATTACAACCAAATTATGACAAATGTACTATATTACGTATTGGATCACTAAAAAATACAATTTTTACATGACCATGTAGTTTACCAATAACATGGTCTGATGATGATGTGGATATACTCGGAATACATATCCCAAAGGAAATAAATGATCTCACTTCAATACATTTTAATAGAAAGTTAGCAAAAATAGATAAGATCTTGCTACCATGGAAATGTAAATACCTGTCAATTTGTGGAAAAATCACCCTGATTAACTCTTTAGTATTATCCCAGTTTACCTATTTGCTTATGGTCTTGCCTACGCCTAGCGAACAGTTTTTTTAATTATATGAGAAAAAAAATATTACATTTTATTTGGAACACCAAGCCAGACAAAATTAAAAGGGCCTATTTATATAATGAATATGAATTTGGAGGACAGAAATTATTAAATATTAAAGCATTAGACCTATCACTAAAAGCTTCAGTCATACAAAAGTTATACTTAAATCCGAACTGGTTCTCAAGCAAATTAGTAAGATTGTCTCACCTAATGTTCAAGAATGGCCTTTTTCCCTTTATTCAGATTACAACCACTCATTTTCAGTTATTTGAAAAGGAAATCATCTCCCAAATCACTATTTCTAAAACAAGCCATAGAAATTTTAATTATTATATAAAATTCTTGCTACCAATAGACTGTTATTTATATGGGGGATACAATTTTCCCAGCTCTGCAGATTTTGCTGTGAAGAGACAGAATCATTAGATCATTTGTTTTGGTTCTGTCCATTTGAAGCTTGTTTTTGGACACAGGTCCAGGAATGGCTAAAGGATTGCAATATTTACTTGGAGCTAACCTTGCAGATAGCGTTACTGGGTGATCTGAAAAGTCATAGTCAATCGATCAATAATATAATAATACTTTTAGCAAAAAAAATATATTTTTAATTCACAATCTGTAGAAGCAATGAGAATAGGAAGGTTCAGAACTTTTGTAAAACATCACAGTACAGTTGAAATATATATGGCAAATAGTAATCCTATATGGATGGTGTTAAGAGATAGATGGGAGGTGTTGAATGGAGTTGAAGGATGGGACTAATAACAAATAACAACAAATAATAACAAGATAACTAATAATGTAAGCATACTGTGTCCATAATAACTATATAGGTTGTCTGTTTGGAGCTTTTGGGAAAGAGCACAGTTAGAAAGATATGGAATATAGCAGCAAACCGGATGGACATCATGAAAATGATCGGAGAGGTTGAGAGTAGAAGAAGTTCAGGAGCAAAAACAAATAAAATAAACAAACCAGGTCCTGTTCCCCTTTCTATCTTTCCTGTAACAGCTAACAATTTCTAGAGGGGGCCTGTAGACTGGACACGTGCTGTATGTAAAAAGATGAGTTTACAGTTTTCACAGACAAAGGTCACACATTCACACCCATTTGGGACTGTATCAACAGTGGATTGATGAAAAAAATACCAGAAGATTGTTCCTTTTAGGCATCTCTGCGCAAGAGATTTGTTATGCGGTACGTTGGCTACCCCACATACGTTTATTAGGTTTTTACCAAATGGACGTCATTGCGTCTGCTTGGCGTATACAGTCCTCAGCTCGAGGGGTGAGTCTGTCAGGACTTCTTAGCTTCGGAGAGCATATCGGTGATACAGGAGTGGGCTATATCCCATAGTGAGATACCGAAACAAATATTTAACAGAGATCTTATGGTTACTAGCGTGACCCCGGTTCTCTGATAATAGAGTTACGTATCTCATTGCGTGTCCATGCTCGCAAGAGTGCAAGGAAGAAAGATATGCTTGAGAATAAGTCAGAGGGCGGGACCGTAGCAACTTTTATAGAGTGGGATCCCCCACTAGTCGCCACACTTCCTGTCTGTCTATGACAGACGTTGTGTGATTGGAGCTTCCAATGATCTTCCTGAGAAATTGATATATCCCATAGTGAGATACCTCACAGAGAACGCAAGTAAGATTCTATTTTATAAAGTTACAAGTTAACCCCTCTTGTGTAATGAGAAATCATCTTTCATTGAGTTTTGATGCGAGACCATCTTCAGAGCAGCAGATTAATATACTATGCAGGCTTTTTTCATTTTCCAGTGTAATTTGCAGATGCCTCGAACAGGAGACAAAGGGCTGTGAGACGGGTTTAATTCTAGACACGGAACGTGGGATGTATACGGAGGGTTTGGGGCAACAGGAGACGATCAGCAGAGGGGCTAAGAATCTTATAGATGGGGAAAGGGCCGATAAAACAGGTGGAAAGTTTGCGGGACTCCACCCGGAGGGGCAGATCCTGAATGGACAGTCATACTCTCTGCCCAAGACGGTAGCGGGGAGCAGGGGTCTGGTGGCGGTCCTCCTGTCGTCGATACCTGGAGGTGGTCTTAAGAAGAGGGGCTCAGGCTCTCTTCCAGGTACGGCAACAGTGACGGACGAACATCTGGGCAGAAGGTATGCTGACCTCTTCCTCAGGGAAGAGCGGGGGCTGATAACCCATGGAACACTCGAACGGCGAGAGACCAGTGGCCGAGATGTTCGCTCCGACTGACCGTTAGATTGTGGGTGAAAACTGGAGGACAGGCTGGCCGATGTCCCAATGAGGGTGCAGAATGCCTTCCAGAACCAGGATGAAAACTGAAGACTGCGATCGGAGACCATGTCCACCGGAAGTCCATGGATCCGGAAGACGTGCTGCACCATGAGCTCTGCCGTTTCCTTGGATGAGGGTAACTTGGGAAGGGGAATGAAATGGGCGGCTTTGGAAAACCTGTCCACCACAGTGAGGTTAGTGGTGTTGCCATCTGAAGGAGGGAGACCCGTGATGAAGTCCAGGGATATATGGGACCAGGGGCGATGAGGAATGGGAAGAGGTTGAAGAAGGCCAGCCGGAGCTTGCCACAGAGTTTTGTTCAGAACACACTCGGTGCAGGCGACGACAAATGTGGAGACGTGAGGAACCAAGGTAGGCCACTAAAAACGCTGTCGTACAAAGGCCAGAGTCTGACGGGAGCCAGGATGGTAGGACAGTCGGGAGGAATGAGCCCATTCCCGAACCGGGGGACGGGCAGAGTCCAGAACAAACATCCGGTTAACCGGGCCTCCCCCGGTTAATTCCTTTCAGTGGTGTTGAGATGATGGGAGAGGAAAGCGCAGGGATGCAGCTTTTGGTCTTGGGCCGAACGCTGGGACAGGACAGACCCCACTCTGACGTCCGAGGCGTCGACCTCCACCACGAACAGATCCGGATGGTTTAGGATGGGGTGGTCATGAATTGGTGCTTGAGGTCCAAGAACGCCTGGTCTGCAGCTGGAGACCATGTGAACGGGACCTCGGGAGAGCTGAGTACTGAAAGGGGGGAAGCCAGGGTGCTGTAACCCCAGATGAACCGTCGGTAGAAATTGGCGAAACCCAAGAAGTGTTGAAGCTGCACTGTGGACGTGGGTTGAAGCCAATCCACCACTGCTCTCACCTTTCCAGGATCAATCTGTATATTGCCAGCAGCGATGATGTATCCAAGGAAGGAGAGGGTGGAGCGATGGAATTTGCATTTCTCCGCTTTGAAGAACAGCTGGTTTTCCAGAAGACACTGGAAGACTTGTCGGACATGGAGGAAATGTTCTTGAGCCGATCGGGAAAATCTAGAATGTCATTGAGGTAGACGAACACAAACCAGTTCAACATGTCACGGAGAACATCGTTAACCAGGGCCTGGAACACGCAGGAGCGTTGGTCAGTCCGAATGGCATCACCAGGTATTCATAGTGCCCGCTAGCCATGTTAAAGGCAATCTTCCACTTGTCCCCCTCCCGTATCCGTACCAGATGGTAGGCGTTCCGGAGGTCCAAGTTGGAGAAGATGGTAGCCCCCTGGAGAGGCTCGAAAGCCGAGGCGATGAGGGGAAGTGGGTAAAGTTTTTTAACCGTGATGTCATTCAGGCTCCGGTAGTCGATACATGGCCGCAGGGTTTTGTCCTTCTTCTCCATAAAGAAGAACCCTGCGCCGGCATGGGGAGGCAGAAAGACGGATACACCCTGCAGCCAGGGAGTCCTCAATGTACGTTTCCATCGCCTTGGTCTCCAGACCCGACAGGGAATAAAGCCGCCATCCGAGGCGGTGTGGTGCCCGGGAGAAGGTCGATGGCACAGTCATAGGGCTGATGCGGAGGAAGCAAGGTGGCACGGGCCTTGCTGAAAACCTCCTGGTGGTCCTGGTATTCCGCTGGAATGGCGGAGACATCCGAGGCTTTACCCAAGCCCGCAGGAAGATGTTCCGGGGCAGGCTGCGCCATCTTCATGCAATGGACATGGCAGAATGGGCTCCAACCTTTGATCGAACCCACAGTCCAGTCCACAAGGGGATTGTGTCTCTGGAGTAATGAAAACCCCAACACAATGGGTACCTGAGGGGATTCGATAAGTAGAAACTGGATCGACTCGCTGTGGTCGCCTGACACTCAAAGGTTGAAATGAACCATGTTGTGGGTGCCAAAAGAACACCCATCCAGCACTCTGACATCCATGGAAATGGAGAGGGTTTGAGTGGGGATTCTCAACTCAGACACCAAGGTAGCGTCCATAAAACTCTTGTCGGCCCCAGAGTCAATGAGTACCCGGAGAGATTTCCACCGTTCACCCCACAGCAGGATGGCATGTAGAGGGGTACGAGTAAGGGGAGACTGAACATTCTCCGTAATGCCCACCAGCATACTCATACCTCCTGATGACCCGGGTCTTTTTACAGGACAGGTAGAAATGTAATGACGTGTAGTCCCACAATACAGACAGCTCTTGATGTTCAGTCTGTGTAACCATTCGGCAGGAGACAATCTAGCTCTGCAAAGTTGCATAGGCTCCGGAGGAGGCGAGTTGGCAACCCTCTGTGATTTCCGAGAGAACTCGGGTGACATCGGATTTACTCGGTAGTGTAGACTTTGGGGATTTCCGGGATTCCTCTGAGGCGAGGTGGAGATCGAGGACGAGCGAGGGCGAAAGGGAACAGACTCCCTCTCCCTCCTACATGCCCGTAGCCGCCCATCGATCCAGATGGTCAAGGCTATGATGGAGTCGAGGTCCATGGGCAGCTCCCGGGCTGCGAGCTCATCTTTAATCACCTCCGATAATCCGTGAAGAAACGTGTCAAACAGGGCTTCCGGATTCCAGGCACTCTCAGCCACCAACGTGCGGAAATCCATGCGTAGTCTGCCACACTACGGGGGTCTTGATGTAGTTGGAGCAGCTGACAAGCATCCTCTCTCCCGGACAACGGAGACTCTAACACTTTTCGTACCTCCGCTACAAACTCCTCCAGACTGAGGCAAACGGTGGACTGTTGATCCCACACCACCATGCCCTCCCGGACATCAGTGTTATGAGGTATGTTATCTTCGAGCGGTCCGAGGGGAACAAAGAAGGCTGCAGCTCGAAGATGAGGGCGCACTGGGAGAGAAAAGCCCGGCAGGTTCCAGAATCTCCAGCATAGCGCTCCGGAGGAGGTAAGTAAGGTTCTTGGGACAATGGGGTAGGTTGGCAAGAAGCGCCGCTGGTCGCGGGGTTGCTGAGAGTCAGTGGAATTACGGTAGTGGCTGGCTGCCTAATAGACAATCTGTGGACTTGATCCAGCACTGTATGAAAAGGTCTGGAATCCTTCCATAAGGTTGTGAAGTAACTCCTTGTGTCTTCCAATGGTGGCTCCGTGGGAGGAGATGGCGTCGCGGAGCTGGTCCGAGTCTGCTGGGTCAGTCATGGCCAGTTTGTACTATCACGGCTCAGGCTAAGACCCAGATGCAGACACAGGAGGCGGATAGTCGGAGTCTCAGAGTTTATTACAGTACAATGGGCAGGCAAAAGGTAAATCAAGGCAGGCAAAGTCGTAATCCAAATCAGAGTCAGGCAGGTACAGGACGGCAGGCAATCGGTAGGTCAAGGCAGGCAAAGAGTCGTAATCCAAATCAGAGTCAGGCAGGTACAGGACGGCGGGCAGGATCAGGGTCAGGACAGGCAGAAAGGTCAGAACTGGGAAGACTAGGAAAAGCAAAAACTAGAGCACAGGAAACATACTGGTAGGACTTGACAGGACAAGACGAACTGGCAACAGACAAACAGAAAACACTGGGGATAATGGGGACAAATGGGAGACACCTGATGGGGGGTGGAGACAAGCACAAGACAGGTGAAACAGATCAGGGCGTGACACAAACAGACATCAATGGAGCACATAGATTATCATATTATCACATTCACATGCATTATTAGAATATTACTTACGATTCTGTATTAATATCATTGATGTAGTGGTAAAAACGGTGGGTAATGAATAAGATAAACAACCAGCGATATAAACAAAACGTATGAATTTGTTTTAACTGTTTTATTTGCATTTTGATTTAATTTTTATGTAGTCCTACAGGGAAGATACAGTAATATTTGAATAAGGCTTTACGCTAAGAAGTGTGTTAATTTAACACTTTTCCGGTTTCTATATGGGTCCACAGACTCCACACTTTCAGTGTTGATTTAACACTCTCAGTGGTAATTATGTTTATTAATTATATTAATTATATGTTTATTAAAAAAGTCACTCCTTGACTTTTCCCACATTTTGTTGTTACAGCCTGAATTAAATTTGGATTAAATTGAAATGTGTCACTGATCTATACACAGTACCTGTAATGTGGAAGTGGAATTATGTTTTTAGAAATATTTACAAATGAATTAAAAATGAAAATCTGAAATGTCTTTAGTCAATAAGTATTCAACTCTTTTGTTATGGCAAGCCTAAATAAGTTCAGCACTAAAAATGTACTTAACGAGGAACATAATAATTTGTATGGACTCACTCTGTGTGCAATAATAGTGTTTAACATGATTTAAAAATGACTACCCCATCTCTGTACCCCACACATACAATTATCTTCAAGGTCCCTCAGTCAAGCAGTGAATTTCAAGCACAGATTCAACCACAAAGACCAGGGAGGTTTTCCAATGGTTCGCAAAGAAGGCCACATATTGGTAGATGGGAAAAAAAAGCAGACATTGAATATCCCTTTGAGTATGGTGAAGTTATTAATTACACTTTGGATGGTGTATCAATACACTCAGTCACTACAAAGATACAGGCGCCCTTCCTAACTCAGTTGCCAGAGAGGAAGGAAACTGCTCAGGGATTTCACCATGAGGCCAATAGGGATTTTAAAACAGTTACAGAGTTTAATGACTGTTATAGGAGATAATGGAAGATGGATCAACAACATTGTAAGTACTTCACAATATTAACATAAATGACAGAGTGAAAAGAAGGAAGCCTGTACAGAATAAACATATTCCAAAAACATGCATCCTGTTTGCAATAAGGCACTAAAGTAATACTGCAAAATAATTGGCAAAGAAATTAACTTTTTGTCCTGATTACAAAGCGTGATGTTTGGGGTAAATCCAACACAACAAATCACTGAGTACCACTCTTCATATTTTCAAACATGTAGGTGGCTGCATCATGTTATGGGTATGCTTGTCATCGGTAAGGACTAGGGAGTTTTTTGTAGGTTAAAAAGAAACAGAATAGAGCTAAGCACAGGCAGAATCCTAGAGGAAAACTTGGTTCAGCCTGCTTTCCAACATACACTGGTAGACAAATTCACCTTTCAGCAGGACAATTACCTAAAACACATGGCCAAAATATACACTGGAGTTGCTTACCAAGATGACATTGAATGTTCCTGAGTGGCCTAGTTACAGTTTTGACTCCAGGTGAGCAAAGCTCTTAGGGACTTACCCAGAAAGACTCACAGCTGTAATCACTGCCAAAGGTGATTCTAACACATATTGACTCAGGGGGTTGAATACTAATCTAATCAAGATATATTAGTGTTTTATTTTCCATTAATTGTTTTAAACATTTAGAATTTTTCTTCCACTTTGACATTACAGAGTATTTTGTGTAGATCGTTGACAAAAAATGACAATTAAATCAATTTTATTCCCACTTTGTAACACAACCAAATTTGGACAAATTCAAGGGGTGTGAATACTCTGAAGGCACTGTAGGCCATGTCGAGATGTTCATATTGAAACATATCTTATTTTTTTAAAGTTCTGAACTTGATTGAAAAGATTAGTACAGATTTTCACAGGGGGACCCCACATGGGTCCTCGACCCCAAATTCGGGATCAACTGTACTAACCTCTCTCTGTCTCCTCTGGTTCCTACTGCATGCATTGCAGCCTGCCTCAGCCTCACCAGTGAGCTCCACATTACTGTCTGTCCCAGTAGCCTACTCTCTGTAAAGCAAAGTTATTATGAAAACTTAGCAACCTATTTTTTGCTCCTGCTGAGGTAGGCTCTGTTTAACGTTAGCTTCTTACTTCATCCTTCTAACTGGCTAAGTAATACTAGCCAGAGTCCTTCAACGTTACTGCCGGCAGCTAGCCACTTGACTGACTGACATATCTATAAGCGTTGTGCACTCATTCTCCAAGTCAGTTTTTGTTTGTTTGGGGAATGTCTGTATACACGGCAGGAGTCGCGGGACAGTTTTAAATTGCCTTTTGTCCGGCATCTCGCAACCACACTGTCAGCAGCGTCTCTAGTTTTGCCTTTTTCTCTATTGACTCCGAGTTGGGGTAGTTCGTTTCACGTCTCAGGCCATCAGCCTGTGCCGTGAGAGGGCGGAGTTAGCCATTCGAGAGAGTGGTGAATGTGCTGCTAAAAGGCAAATCTGTGCGGCAAATCTGGAGGATGCAAGTGAACATAACGAATCACTGTTCATGGTTCCACTTGTTTGCAAAGATGCAGGCGCTATTAGAACTCAGGTCAGATTAAGAATATAAGAGTACTGAACTTTGATCAATGCTGGAGCAATATTTAGATGTATTTAATTTTCTTATTGTGTACAAAATACATATTTACATTATTTATACATTTGTTCTAATTAGAATAAATTACAGAGTTCTGTGTCCTAATATGTAGTTACGGCCATGGTGAGATGTACAGTGCCTTCGGAAAGTATTCAGACCCCTTGACTTTTTCCACATTTGTGACCGACCGCCTTGATTCGGTCTTTTGTAGCAAATTTGAAATTGTGTTTTTTACATTGGATAAAAGCGGAGAGCTACAAAATGGTATATCATACACTGCATTTAAGGGAACAGTGGGAAAGTAATTCTGCTTTGAAAGTTGATAAACTTGTAATCTCACTTTTGAGAAAATGGCCTTTGAATGTTTTGGTACCTACTGTAGAGCACTTCTTTGTCTACACCCATTCAGCATCGTTCACACCCTTTCAAGCTTTAGCCCCACCCATCTTGTTTTGCTCTCGGAGCATTCAGAGCGCACACTTGATGCTCTTGCGGATGAGTAGGGTTGATCCAAGCGTTCTGACCTCACAAAGGCAGTCAAGCACCCAAGCTAACTGGCTAACATTGGCTAGCTTGCTTGCTACTTCCAGACACAAATTGGGATTATGGTTCATTGTTTACTTCTGGATAACATGAAAACAGCCTAACCAGCTCTGCTATGGCGAGTAAAATGGTCAGTGCGGTGTTCTCTCATTTAATGAGAGAACACCCCACTGACCATTTTTTTTACAAATGAGAGAACACCCCAATGACCATTTTACTTGCCCTAGCAGAGCTGGTTAGGCTGTTTTCATGTAATCCAGAGAGTTGGTTACTGTAACTATACTGCTGGCAACAATTTAATTACGCTTTTTTGCCGACGTTTACTGACACCGGCCATATTCAAGGGGTGTTGTGTGTTCGTAAATTCATCAGTTATTCTGCGCTCTGGCATACTCAGACTAAATTTACGAACGCACCCGAAATGATTAGCTAACCAACCAGGTTCAATGTTAGCAAGCAAATGACTCTGAGATACGAATAATAAGATCCTACACATAACGTTAGCTAGCGAGCCAGCTAGCTATCATTAGCTAGCTAGATAACAGCACACTTTAACTTGAAATGAAACCACTGCTGTCAAAATTAGAAAGGTGTAATATCTGAAAATGTAGTTAGCTAGACTATTTTACCCATATACATTATGCATGATGGACACGTCTCCTTGTCACGGATGCCCATGGTTGCCCTTAGTTTGAAGATGTAATCCGGATACAGGTGTTTTCTCCATCTCTTTAGCTATCATACTCCAATTCCACTGATTTCAAAACTCGATCCTCCAGAAAGTGGAGAGCAACACTATATATATAAAAAAAGCAGCGTTAGACAGGATTACCTACACATACTGACCAGATCAAATAGACAGAAGCGTGCTACAGTGAGGGAAAAAAGTATTTGATCCCCTGCTGATTTTGTACGTTTGCCAACTGACAAAGACATGATCAGTCTATAATTTTAATGGTAGGTTTATTTGAACAGTGAGAGACAGAATAAAAACAAAAAAATCCAGAAAAACGCATGTCAAAAATGTTATAAATTGATTTTCATTTTAATGAGGGAAATAAGTATTTGACACCTCTGCAAAACATGACTTAGTACTTGGTGGCAAAACCCTTGTTGGCAATCACAGAGGTCAGACGTTTCTTGTAGTTGGCCACCAGGTTTGCACACATCTCAGGAGGGATTTTGTCCCACTCCTCTTTGCAGATCTTCTCCAAGTCATTAAGGTTTCGAGCCTGACGTTTGGCAACTCGAACCTTCAGCTCCCTCCACAGATTTTCTATGGGATTGAGGTCTGGAGATTGGCTAGGCCACTCCAGGACCTTAATGTGCTTCTTCTTGAGCCACTCCTTTGTTGCCTTGGCCGTGTGTTTTGGGTCATTGTCATGCTGGAATACCCATCCACGACCCATTTTCAATGCCCTGGCTGAGGGAAGGAGGTTCTCACCCAAGATTTGACGGTACATGGCCCCGTCCATCGTCCCTTTGATGCGGTGAAGTTGTCCTGTCCCCTTAGCAGAAAAACACCCCCAAAGCGTAATGTTTCCACCTCCATGTTTGACGGTGGGGATGGTGTTCTTGGGGTCATAGGCAGCATTCCTCCTCCTCCAAACACGGCGAGTTGAGTTGATGCCAAAGAGCTCGATTTTGGTCTCATCTGACCACAACACTTTCACCCAGTTCTCCTCTGAATCATTCAGATGTTCATTGGCAAACTTCAGACGGGCCTGTATATGTGCTTTCTTGAGCAGGGGGACCTTGCGGGCGCTGCAAGGTCAAATACTTATTTCCCTCATTAAAATACAAATCAGTTTATAACATTTGTGACATGCGTTTTTCTGGATTATTTTGTTGTTATTCTGTCTCTCACTGTTCAAATAAACCTACCATTAAAATTATAGACTGCTCATTTCTTTGTCAGTGGGCAAATGTACAAAATCAGCAGGGGATCAAATACTTTTTTTCCCTCACTGTATATGGTAGACCAATCCTTTCTCCTCTCTCGGCATGTCCAGCCCACTCATTATCTCGGCCAATCATGGCTAGTGGGAAGGTTGCTGTCTTTTTCTGTGGCTTACCCAACTTGGCTCGTAATTAAAAAATGTTATTAATATTTACAGATGGCATACAAGTTTGTTATTAAGGCACATGAAAGTTCACATATTCTAGAAGCCCTTTCTGCCAAAAAACGCATTTTGATAAAAAAACAACGTTTACGTTCAAATGGCTCTGCTCTGAAGTAGTGACCCGCGACATAGAGTCACATTTTGTTACGTTACAGCCTTATTCTAAAATTGATTAAATAAATAAAAAACCTCAGTGATTTACACACAATACCCCATAATGACAAAGCGAAAACAGGTTTTTAGAAATGTTTCCAAATGTATGAAACATAAAAAACAGAAATACCTTATTCACATAAGTATTCAGCGCCTTTGCTTTGAGACTCGAAATTGAGCTCAGGCGCATCCTTTTTCCATGATCATCATTGAGATGTTTCTACAACTTGATTGGAGTCCACCTGTGGTAAATTCAATTGATTGGACATGATTTGGAAAGGCACACATCTGTCTATAAGGTCCCACAGTTGACAGTGCATGTTACAGCAAAAACTAAGCCGTGAGGTCGAAGGAATTGTCCGTAGAGCTCCGAGACAGGATTGTGTCGAGGCACAGATCTGGGGAAGGGTACAAAAAAAATTCTGCAGCATTGAAGGTCCCCAAGAACACAGTGGTCTCCATCATTCTTAAATGGAAGATGTTTGGAACCACCAAGACTCCTCCTAGAGCTGGCAGTCCGGCCAAATTGAGCAATCGGGGGAGAAGGGTCTTGGTCAGGGAGGTGACCAAGAACCCGATGGTCACTCTGACAGAGCTCTAGAGTTCCTCTGTGGAGATAGAAGAAACTTCCAGAAGGACAACCATATCTGCAGCACTCCACCAATCAGGCCTTTATGGTAGAGTGGCCAGACGGAAGCCACTCCTCAGTGAAAGGCACATGACAGCCCGCTTGGAGTTTGCCAAAAGGCACCTAAAGGACTCTCAGACCATGAGAAACAAGATTCTCTGGCCTGAATGCCAATCGTTGCGTCTGTAGGAAACCTGGCACCATCCCTACGGTGAAGCATGGTGGTGGCAGTATCGAGGCAAAGATAAACGGAGCAAGTACAGAGAGATCCTTGATGAAAACCTGCTCCAGAGCGCTCAGGACCTCAGACTGGGGTGAAGGTTCACCATCAACAGGACAACGACCCTAAGCACATAGCCAAGACAACTAGGAGTGGCTTCGGGACAAGTCTCTGAATGTCCTTGAGTGGCCCAGCCAGAGCCCGGACTGGAACCCGATCAAACATCTCTGGAGAGACCTGAAAATAGCTGTGCATCAATGCTCTCTATTGATGAGAAAAAATAACAATTTTATCAATTTTAAATAAGGCTGTAACATAACAAAATGTGGAAAAATTCAAGGGGTCTGAATACTTTCCGAAGGCACTGTATGTATTGTGAGATGTTGTATTCCTTTGTGAGGTGTAATCATTTACACAAGGACTGTGTGAAAAAGTCAGGGACAGTCATATTGAATAGATCACGAATGTGGGAGTCTTATGTATTGTCTTCCTTATTCTTAAATGTACACCTACTCAGTCCAAGTGCGAATACTTGGGAATTGACAGTCAACAACATGACTGTGTTGGTGTTTTTCTCCTCTTGTCCAGGACTGGAGAAGGTGGGTCGTGACTCAACCTATGAACAGGAGGGGAAGGTACAGTTTGTGATGGACGCGGTTTATGCCATGGCCCAAGCCCTACACCGCATGCACCGTGAGCTCTGCTCAGGGTACCCAGGCCTGTGCCCACGCATGGCCAACATAGACGGCAAGGAACTACTGATCTTCATCCGGGCGGTAAACTTCAATGGTAAGGACTCTTTTCAACATCATCATCATCATCATCATACCTCCCCAGCCTTTTGTATGCCATACACTTGTTCAACTATTTACTTTTACTTTTTCAACTTTAACGTTTTCATTCTTCCTCATCACACTATGATTATTATGTAACTCTCCCCACATTTCCATTGTTGTCATTCTCCTTTGATTTCAATTCATCGTTGTTATACAGTACCTCCATAATCTATTATTCGATATGACTGCAATTCCTCTTCCTTAAGCACCTATTCATGAATTCATCTCTTAGCCTTGACCTCTTAATTTCTGTAATAACATGCACTTTCCTCCTCTGCTCTTCTCTCTCCTTGCCCTCCCCCTTACTCCTCCTTTCCTCCCCCTTACTTCTCTTTTTCTGGCCATCACTCTTTTAACCCACCTTCCAATCAGTCCATATTTTTCTACCCCTTTCATCCTCCTCTTCTTCACCGCTTCCTCTCCATACAGTATCTTCTACTACTGACCAATCCCTTTACTTTCTCCTCTCATCTTGGGTTATTGTGTATAGATTCATGAGGGATACAAAAAATAGTTTTTTTTTTTAGAATAAGGCTGTAATGTAACAAAATGTGAAAAAGTGAAGGGGTCTGAATACTTTCCGAATGCACAGTGTCTATAAATTCCAGTCATACTTTATCAAAAGCCTTTTCAAAGTCAGCAATGAATACCAGGCCTGGTTTCCCAGATTTTTCATATTGTTCTGTTGTTTCCAGTACCTGTCTTATATTATCTCCAAAGTAAAAAAACCTGTCTGATTAGGATGAATAATATCTGACAATACCTCTTTAATTCTATGCCCTATGCATTTTGCTAGAATTGTTGCATCACAACACTGAAGTGTAAGGGGCCTCCAATTTTTTTAATGGACTGGATCTTTATATTTACCACTTGGCTCCTGTTTCAGTAATAATGAAATCAGACCTTCTTGTTGAGTATCTGATAATCTACCATTTTATAGGAGTGGTTAAAACATGCTAATAACGGTCCTCTGAGTACATCAAAAAAGGTTTGGTATACCTCAACTGGTATGCCATTCAGCCCTGTAGTTTTCCTGGACTTAAATGCTTTAATTGCGTCAAGAAGTTCATCCTCTGTAATTTAGCCTTCACATGAGTCTTTCTGTACAGCTGTTAATTTTACATTATTAATAGAAACAATATCCTTACAATTAACTTTGGTTAGTGGAGATGGAGGAGACTGAAACGAAAACATATGCTGAAAGTACTTTGTTCCTCTTTCAAAATATCATTTGGTGACTGTCATTTCTAAGACGTTTCAGTAAAATTATTTTTGGTAGCATTTCTATGTTAAAGATAAAAAAAAAAAAAATGGTGCATTTTTCCCCATATTCCATCCAGCTCACTTTATTTTTATATTATAAACTGGGTGGTTCAAACCCTGAATGCTGATTGGCTGATAGCCGTGGTATACCACGGCTATAATTACGTTGGTAACCTGTTTTTAATAGCAATAAGGCACCTCAGGGGTTTGTGATACAGTGGGGTAAAAAAGTATTTAGTCAGCCACCAATTGTGCAAGTTCTCCCACTTAAAAAGATGAGAGAGGCCTGCAATTTTCATCATAGGTACACGTCAACTGTGACAGACAAAATGAGAAGAAAAAAAATCCAGAAAATCACATTGTAGGATTTTTTATGAATATATTTGCAAATTATGGTGGAAAATAAGTATTTGGTCAATAACAAAAGTTCCTCAATACTTTGTTATATACCTTTTGTTGGCAATGACACAGGTCAAACGTTTTCTGTAAGTCTTCACAAGGTTTTCACACACTGTTGCTGGTATTTTGGCCCATTCCTCCATGCAGATCTCCTCTAGAGCAGTGATGTTTTGGGGCTGTCGCTGGGCAACACGGACTTTCAACTCCCTCCAAAGATTTTCTATGGGGTTGATATCTGGAGACTGGCTAGGCCACTCCAGGACCTTGAAATGCTTCTTACGAAGCCACTCCTTCGTTGCCCGGGCGGTGTGTTTGGGATCATTGTCATGCTGAAAGACCCAGCCACGTTTCATCTTCAATGCCCTTGCTGATGGAAGGAGGTTTTCACTCAAAATCTCACGATACATGGCCCCATTCATTCTTTCCTTTACACGGATCAGTCGTCCTGGACCCTTTGCAGAAAAACAGCCCCAAAGCATGATGTTTCCACCCCCATGCTTCACAGTAGGTATGGTGTTCTTTGGATGCAACTCAGCATTCTTTGTCCTCCAAACACGACGAGTTGAGTTTTTACCAAAAAGTTATATTTTGGTTTCATCTGACCATATGACATTCTCCCAATCCTCTTCTGGATCATCCAAAAGCACTCTAGCAAACTTCAGACGGGCCTGGACATGTACTGGCTTAAGCAGGGGGACACGTCTGACACTGCAGGATTTGCTGCAGGATTTGAGTCCCTGGCGGCGTAGTGTGTTACTGATGGTAGGCTTTGTTACTTTGGTCCCAGCTCTCTGCAGGTCATTTACTAGGTCCCCCCGTGTGGTTCTGGGATTTTTGCTCACCGTTCTTGTGATCATTTTGACCCCACGGGGTGAGATCTTGCGTGGAGCCCCAGATCAAGGGAGATTATCAGTGGTCTTGTATGTCTTCCATTTCCTAATAATTGCTCCCACAGTTGATTTCTTGAAACCAAGCTGCTTACCTATTGCAGATTCAGTCTTACCAGCCTGGTGCAGGTCTACAATTTTTTTTCTGGTGTCCTTTGACAGCTCTTTGGTCTTGGCCATAGTGGAGTTTGGAGTGTGACTGTTTGAGGTTGTGGACAGGTGTCTTTTATATTGATAACAAGTTCAAACAGGTGCCATTAATACAGCTAACGAGTGGAGGACAGAGGAGCCTCTTAAAGAAGAAGTTACAGGTCTGTGAGAGCCAGGAATCTTGCTTGTTTGTAGGTGACCAAATACTTATTTTCCACCATAATTTGCAAATAAATTCATAAAAAATCCTACAATGTGATTTTCTGGATTTTGTTTCCTCAATTTGTCTGTCATAGTTGACGTGTACCTATGATGGAAATGACAGGCCTCTCTCATCTTTTTAAGTGGGAGAACTTGCACAATTGGTGGCTGACTAAATACTTTTTCCCCCACTGTATATGGCCAATATATCATGGCTAAGAGCTGTGTCCAGGCACGACGCAACGCTTGATCTTTCTTGAATAAGTTTGTTTTTCCTCTAACTTATTCTGTGCCTCTATGGTACAGTTTTTATTTTTATCTTTCTGTACTGTTAGTCCCTCTATTTCCTTTGTTAATATTAATTATTTTGACCTAAATTGCTGAAGATGATTATTGAATTGCATGGCCTCTAAAGGCACATTTATGTCCCATATATTAAGGAGATCTGCTGTACCTGTATTATGTCGGGGAAAAGTCAGTTATGAATTATTATGTCCTGGTTAAAAACAAGTTGTCATCCAATAGGCTTTGGTAAAATTTCTAATATCCTCGCCCATGTCGAAATTCTGTAAGAGTAATGTATATGCCAATTATTTGATGGTTTTACCGCTTTCTGTCCATATCAACACTTTCTTAACTTTTGGTGCCAGCGAGAATAACATAAGAAAGTAGTCAAGACGATTAGATTGATTGAGCTTCCGCATGTATATATCACTAGGTAAGGATATTTAAGCCTCCATATATCCACTAGATCCAATATATGATGATATTCGTGATTTCCTTAAGTGCATAAGGGTGATAGTTTGTAGTGTGATTTCCTTTACGGTCCATTGAGGTATTTAAAACGGTATTATAATCTCCCACCATAATAATAGTTTGTAGGCTTGATAAATTATTATATATTTTTTCAAAGTAGTGTGGATCATCATTATTTGGACCGTAAAGATTAATGAATGAGTTTCCTGTAAACAATAAATATTCTACTAAACAAAAATATAAACGCAACATGTAAAGTCTTGGTTTCATGAGCTGAAATAAAAGATCCCCGAAATGTTCCATATGCACAAAAAGCTTATTTCTCTCAAATGTTCTGCCCATTTTTTACATCCATGTTATTCAGCATTTCTTATTTGCCAAGATAATCCATCCACCTGACAGATGTGGCATATCAAGAAGCTGATTAAACAGCATGATCATTACACAGGTACACATTACGTTGGGGACCATAAAAGGCCACAAAATGTGCAGTTTTGTCACACAACACAATGCTACAGATATCTCAAATTTTGAGGGAGCATGCAATTGGCATGCTGACTGCAGGAATGTCCACCAGAGCTGTTGCCAGAGAATGTAATGTTCCTTTCTCTACCATAAGCCGCATCCAACGCTGTTTTAGAGAATTTGGCAGTACGTCCAACTGGCCTCACAACCGCAGACCACGTATAACCACACCAGCCTAGGACCTCCACATCCGGCTTCTTCACCTGAGGGATCATCTGAGACCAGCCACCCGGACAGCTGATTAAACTGGGTATTTCTGTCTGTAATAAAGCCCTTTTGTGAGGAAAAACTCATTCTGATTGGCTGGGCCTGGCTCCCCAGTGTGTGGGACTGTCTTCCAAGTGGGTGGGCCTATGCCCTCCCAGGCCCACCCATGGCTGTGCCCCTGCCCAGTCATGTGAAATCCATAGATTAGGGCCTAATTCATTTATTTCAATTGACTGATTTACTTATATTAACTGTATTTTTGTTCTGTATACTGTACAGTCATGGTCAAAAGTTTTGAGAATGACACAAGTATTGGTCTTCACAAAGTTTGCTACTTCAGTGTTATAAGATATTTTTGTCAGATGTTACTATGGTATACTGAAGTATAATTACAAGCATTCCATAAGTGTCAAAGGCTTTTTTTGACAATTACATTAAGTTTATGCAAAGAGTCAATATTTGCAGTGTTGACCCTTCTTTTTCAAGACCTCTGCAATCCGCCCTGGCATGTTGTCAATTAACTTCTGGGCCACATCCTGACTGATGGCAGCCCATTCAATGCTTGGAGTTTGTCAGAATTTGTGGGTTTTTGTTTGTCCACCCGCCTCTTGAGGATCGACCACAAGTTTTTAACAGGATTAAGGTCTGGGGAGTTTCCTGGCCATGGACCCAAAATGTTGATGTTTTGTTCCCCAAGCCACTTAGTTATCACTTTTGCCTCATGGTTGGTCGTCACCAAATTGTTATTGGATGGTTGGGAGAAGTTGCTCTCAGAGGATGTGTTGGTACCATTCTTTATTCATGGTTGTGTTCTTAGGCAAAATTGTGAGTGAGCCCACTCCCTTGGCTGAGAAGCAACCCCACACATGAATGGTCTCAGGATGCTTTACTGTTGGCATGAAACAAGACTGATGGTAGCGCTCACCTTGTCTTCTCCGGACAAGGTGTTTTCCGGATGCCCCAAACAATCGGAAAGGGGATTCATCAGAGAAAATGACTTTACCCCAGTCCTCAGCAGTCTAATCCCTGTACCTTTTGCAGAATATCAGTCTGCCCATTATGTTTTTCTTGGAGAGAAGTGGCTTCTTTGCTGCCCTTCTCGACACCAGGCCATCCTCCAAAAGTCTTCGCCCCACTGTGCGTGCAGATACACACACCTGCCTGCTGCCATTCCTGAGCAAGCTCTGCACTGGTGGTGCCCCGATCCCGCAGCTGAATCAACTTTAGAAGATGGTCCTGGCGCTTGCTGGACTTTCTTGGGCGCCCTGACGCCTTCTTCACAACAATTGAACCTCTCTCCTTGAAGTCCTTGATGATCCGATAAATGGTTGAATTAGGTGCAATCTTACTAGCAGCAATATCCTTGCCTGTGAAGCCATTTTTGTGCAAAGCAATGATGACGGCACGTGTTTCCTTGCAGGTAACCATGGTTAACAGAGGAAGAACAATGATTTCAAGCACCACCCTCCTTTTAAAGCTTCCAGTCTGTTATTCTAACTCAATCAACATGACAGATTGATCTCACTGACATGGTCCTTTTGTGGCAGGGCTGAAATGCAGTGGAAATGGGATTATGTTCATTTTCATGGCAAAGAGGGACTTTGCAATTAATTGCAATTCATCTGATCACTCTTCATGACATTCTAGAGTATATGCAAATTGCCATCATCAAAACTGAGGCAGCAGACTTTGTGAAAATTAGTATTTGTGTCACTCTCAAAACTTTTGACCACGACTGTATATTCCTTCTCTTTTAGCCAGGAAAATACTGATAATCTTTTCTTATTATCTACTATGCCATTACAATTATAACTGGCTATACTTATTTCACCATTTACCATAATGAGATACAAGTTTAAATTTTATTTATCATAATATATGTTTGTAAACTTACAATTAAAAATTACCATAATGATTGAGTGTCCATATAGCCAAATACCATGGTATTTGCATTGCTACTGAGTAAACCTCCAATTGTTCTCCCCACGGACTGGCAGACCACCCCTGTCCACCTGTATCCTAGGAACATTGAGAGATTGAGACCCATCCTTTAAAAAGAGCACACAGTGCCACCTACAGAACAGAAGCAGATTAACTGCCAAAAGCATTTCCACCGCACTCACCTCGATTTTATTGTATGCAGTTATTTAAAATAAATATACAGTACCAGTCAAAAGTTTGGACACACCTATTAATTCAAGGGTTTTTCTTTATTTTTACTATTTTCTACCTTGTAGAATAATAGTGAAGACATCAAAGCTATGAAATAACACATGGAATCATGTAGTAACCCAAAAAGTGTTTAAAATATAAAAATATATTTTATATTTGAGATTCTTCAAATAGCCACCCTTTGCCTTGATGAAAGTTTTGAACACTCTTGGCATTCTCTCAACCAGCTTCACCTGGAATGCTTTTCCAACAGTCTTGAAGGAGTTCCCACATATGCTGAGCACTTGTTGGCTGCTTTTCCTTCACTCTGAGGTCCAACTCATCCCAAACCATCTCAATTAGTAAGAGGTCGGGTAATTGTGGAGACCAGGTCATCTGATGCAGCACTCCATCGCTCTCCTTCTTGGTAAAATAGCCCTTACACAGCCTGCAGGTGTGTTGGGTCATTGTCCTGTTTCTTTGCAGCAATTCAACCATGAAGGCCTGATTCACGCAGTGTCCTCTGAACAGTTGATGTTGAGATGTGTCTGTTACTTGAACTCTGTGAATCATTTATTTGGGCTGCAATTTCTGAGGCTGGTAACTCTAATGAACTTATCCTCTGCAGCAGGTAACTCTGGGTCTTCTTTTCCTGTGGCGGTCCTCATGAGAGCCAGTTTCATCATAGCGCTTGATGGTTTTTGCGACTGCACTTGAAGAAACTTTCAAAGTTCTTGAAATGTTCCGTATTGACTGACCTTCATGTCTTAAAGTAATGATGGACTGTCATTTCTCTTTGCTTATTTGTCATTGTCCAAGATGGCGTAGCAGTGCGGTCGTGTTTCCTGTAGTGTCCTCATGTAAATTTTTCGTATGTATTTTTCAATCTCACTTTCCATCCTTTAACTAAATATACTTTCCTGCAACCCGCCTCACCCACTGTGGAACGGATTCTGTTATTTCTTTATATCTTCTTATCTAGAACATCCGGCTGAAACTAGCCAGCTAGCCAGCTAACTAGCTACCTGCTATTAACCACCGTTAGCGGTCTTCACCATTGTCCGTGGCCTGCACTACCTACCAGCCAGCTCTGGCCAATTACTGGCCAGTCTGCACATCGCGCTATCGAGCCATAGCATATCGGATTTTCTGCCGGAATCACTGAATCACTGGCCTTCAACACTGGATCATCGCAACTAGCTAGTTGCAACCGAATGGCTGTTGTTGTTGTTGTTGTTGGCTAATCACCACTGTCCAGAAGCAAGCCCCAGTTAGCCTTGAGCTAGCCTCGAGCCAGGCCCATCTCCCGGCTATCTACCTCTCTGTTAACCGGACGGGACCTCCTAGTGTTGACAGGGAGACCCGCTGATCCATCACGACTGGTCTGCCGACGTAATCGTCTGATGTGGTTTCAACAGGCTTCCCGTTGTGACGACCACGAAGATCCATCTGCTAGCCCCGGCCCGCTAGCAGACGCAATCAACAGCGATGCCTCCTGCTCACCTGTGCCGTAGCAGCCACTGAACTGCTCACAGACTCAGCTATTGCTTTTCATTGGACCTTATGATCACTCAGCTACACAGCTGATGCCTGCTGGACTGTTCCTTTATACGGTACCGCATCCATTTTATCTGTTTAGCCTCAGCTCAAACTTTTGTCGCCATTACCAGCTGTTGTCTTAGCTCTCTCGAATAACACCTGTGATTGCTTTATGCCTCTCTCCCATGTCAATATGCCTTGCCTATTGCTGTTTCGGTTAGTTCCTACTGTACTTTTTCACTGTAGAGCCCCCAGTCCCGCTCAACCTGCCTCAGATAGCTCCTTTGTCCCACCCCCCACACACGCGGAGACCGGCTCAATCGGTGCCTTCAGTGATAATATCTCTTTCATCGTTACCCAACGCTTAGGTTTACCTCCACTGTACTCATATCCTTCCATATCCTTGTCTGTACATAATGCCCTAAATCTATTAAAAAATGCCCGGAAATCTGCCCCTTTTATTCTCTGTAGCCAACGCACTAGAAGACCAGTTCTTAAAGCCTCTAGCCGTATCCTTATTCTATTCCTACTCTGTTCCTCTGGTGATGTAGAGGTTAACCCAGGCACTGTAGCCCCCAGTATCACTCCTACTCCCCAGGCGCTATCATTTGTTGACTTCTGTAACCGCAAAAGCTTTGGTTTCTTGCATGTTAACATCAGAAGCCTCCTCCCTAAATTTGAGTTATTCAATGCGTTATCACACTCCGCCAACCCTGATGTTCTAGCAGTGTATGAATCCTGGCTTAGGAAGGCCACCAAAGATTCAGAAATGTCCATTCCCAACTACAACATTTTCCATCTAGATAGAACTGCCAAAGGGGGCGGAGTTGCAATCTACTGTAGAGATGGCCTGCAGAGCTCTATCATACTATCCAGGTCTGTGCCCAAACAGTTTGAGCTTCTACTTCTAAAAATCCACCTTTCCAGAAATAAGTCTCTCACTGTTGCCGCTTGCTACAGACCACCCTCAGCCCCGAGCTGTGCCCTGGACACCATATTTGAATTGATTGCCCTTCATCTATCCTCAGAGTTTGTAGTGCTTGATAACCTAAACTGGGATATGCTTAACACCCCGGCCGTCTTACAATCTAAACTAGATGCCCTCAATCTCACACAAAATATCAAGGAACCTACCAGGTACAACCCTAAATCCGTTAACATGGGCACCCTCTTAGATATCATCCTGACTAATTTACCCTCTAAATACACCTCCGCTTTCTTCAACCAAGATCTCAGTGATCACTGCCTCATTGCCTGCGTCCACAATGGGTCCGCGGTCAAATGACCACCCTTCATCACTGTCAAACACTTCAGCGAGCAGGCCTTTCTAATTGACCTGGCCCGGGTATCCTGGATGGATATTGACCTCATTCCGTCAGTAGAGGATGCCTGGTTGTTCTTTAAAAGTGCTTTCCTCTCCATCTTAAATAAGCATGCCCCATTCAAAAAATTCAGAACTAAGAACATATATAGCCCCTGGTTCACCCCAGACTTGACTGCCCTTGACCAGCACAAAAACATCCTGTGGCGTACTGCATTAGCATCGAACAGCCCCTGCGATATGCAACTTTTCAGGGAAGTCAGGAACCAATATACAAAATCAGTTAAGAAACCAAAGGCTAGCTTTTTCAAACAGAAATTTGCATCCTGTAACACTAACTCCAAAAGGTTTTGGGACACTGTAAAGTCCATGGAGAATAAGAGCACCTCCTCCCAGCTGCCCACTGCATTGAGGCTAGGAAACACTGTCGCTACCAATAAATCTACGATAATCGAAAATTTCAACAAGCATTTTGCTATGGCTGGCCATGCTTTCCACCTGTGTACCCCTACCCCAGCCACCAGCTCTGCACCCTCTGCTGCAACTTGCCCATGCCCATGCCCCCCCACTCCCGCTTCTCCTTCACCCAAATTCAGATAGCAGATGTTCTGAAAGAGCTGCAAAATCTGGACCCCTACAAATCAGCTGGGCTAGACAATCTGGACCAAAAAATTAGCCGCAGACATTGTCGCAACCCCTATTACCAGCCTGTTCAACCTCTCTTTCGTATCGTCTGAGATCCCCAGAGATTGGAAAGCTGCCGCGGTCATCCCCCTCTTCAAAGTTGGTGACACTCTAGATCCAAACTGTTACAGACCTATATCCATCCTGCCCTGCCTTTCAAAAGTATTTAAAAGCCAAGTTAACAAACAGATCACCGACCATTTCGAATCCCACCGTACCTTCTCCGCTATGCATTTCTGAGCTGGTCATGGGTGCACCTCAGCCACGCTCAAGGTCCTAAACGATATTATAACTGTGATCGATAAAAGACAGTACTATGCAGCCATCTTCATCGACCTTGCCAAGGCTTTCGACTCTGTCAATCACTGCATTCTTATTGGCAGACTAAACAGCCTTGGTTTCTCAAATGACTACCTCGCCTGGTTCACCAACTACTTCTCAGATAGAGTTCAGTGTATCAAATCAGAGGGCTTGTTGTCTGGACATCTGGCAGTCTCTGTGGGGGTTCCACAGGGTTCAATTCTCGGGCCGACTCTATTCTCTGTATATATCAATGATGTCGCTTTTGCTGCTGGTGACTCTCAGATCCACCTCTACGCAGACGAGCTTCAATGCCATACAGCACTCCTTCCGTAGCCTCCAACTGCTCTTAAACGCTAGTAAAACGAAATGCATGCTCTTCAATCGAACGCTGCTTGCACCCCCCCGCCCGACTAGAATCACTACTCTCGGCGGGTCTGATCTAGAATATGTGAATAACTACAAATACCTAGGTGTCTGGTCCTTCCAGACTCACATTAAGCATCTCCAATCCAAAGTGAAATCTAGAATTGGCTTCCTATTTCACAACAAAGCCTCCTTCACTCATGCTGCCAAACATGCCCTCGTAAAATTGACTATCCTACCGATCCTTGACTTCGGCGATGTAATTTACAAAATAGCCTCCAACACTCTACTCAGCAAATTGGATGTAATCTAACACAGTGCCATCCATTTTGTCACCAAAGCCCCATATACTACCCACCATTGTGACCTGTACGCTCTCGATGGCTGGCCCTCAATACATATTCGTCGCCAAACCCACTGGCTCCAGGTCATCTATAAATCACTGCTAGGCAATTCCCTGCCTTATCTTAGCTCATTGGTCACCATAGCAACACCCATCCGTAGTAGGCGCTCCAGCAGGTATATCTCACTGGTCATCCCCAAAGCCAACACCTCCTTTGGCTGCCATTTCTTCCAGTTCTTTGCTGCCAATGACTGGAACGAACTGCAAAAATCTCTGAAGCTGGAGACTCTTATCTCCCTCACTAACTTTAAGCATCATTTGTCAGAGCAGCTTAGTGATCACTGCACCTGTACACAGCCCATCTGTAATTAGCCCACCCAACTACCTCATCCCCATATTGTTATTTGTTTTGCTCATTTGCACCCCAGTATCTCTATTTGCACATCATCTTCTGCACATCTATCATTCCAGTGTTAATACTAAATTGTAATTATTTTGCACTATGGCCTATTTATTGCCTTACCTCCATAACGTACTACATTTGCACACACTGTATATAGATTTTCTATTGTGTTATTGACTGTATGTTTTGTTTATCCCATATGTAACTCTGTGTTGTTGTTTTTATCGCACTGCTTTGCTTTATCTTGGCCAGGTCGCAGTTGTAAATGAGAACTTGTTCTCAACTGGCTTACCTGGTTAAATAAAGGTAAGCCAGTATGGACTTGGTCTTTTACCAAATAGGGATATCTTCTGTATACCCCCCCTACCTTGTCAAAACACAACTGATTGGCTCAAACGCATTAAGAAGGAAAGAAATTCCACAAATTAATTTTTAAGAAGGCACACCTGTTAATTGAAATGCATTCCAGGTGACTACCTCATGAAGCTGGTTGAGAGAATGCCAAGAGTGTGCAAAGCTGTCATCAAGGCAAAGTGTGGCTACTTTGAAGAAACTCAAATATAAAATATATTTGGAATAGTTTATCACTTTTTTTGGTTAATACATGGTTCCATATGTGTTATTTCATAGTGTTGATGTCTTCACTACTATTCTACAATGCAGAAAATAGTAAAAATTAAGAAAAAGCCTTGATAGAGTATGTGTGTCCAAACTTTTGACTGGTACTGTATATTAAAAAATATTGCACATCTTAATTTATGAATAATATGTGTAATAATGTAGGTAGTTCATACGAAGGATTGTTACCTATAACCAGGATTGTCATTACAAAAATTACATTTTTGGCAAGCAATTCTTATTTAGGCAAACAAGTATTGTGATTCATCCTGTATTGTCCCTAACATCATTACCCCATTGTAACAGATGTGGGATACACACACACACACACACACACACACACACACACACACTCATACACAATCCCCACCCTTCCCCCTCAAACAACCACAAGCTCAAATTTTTAACAGTTGTTCCATCCCCGAGACCAACTCAAGAGAAGACTTGATGTGCGAATGCATATACACTTTTTGAGAAGGCAGGCAATTATTGAGCAAGAATGGGGAGATTTGCTTAACCAATGTCAAGTCCTAGCTGATGGAGCTCAGATACACCCCCCCCCCCCCCCTATCCTGAAACACACACACTCTGGTCCCCCATTGTGACCATTATCCCTAGTATCTCTGTGCAGTCAGACCTTTTGATTATTTTGTGCCACCAGGGCCACAATAATTTCCCCCCTCTCTGATTGTCAGAGTGTGACCCCATCCCCATGGGTCACTGCAGTAGTGTTGCCAGCATCAAAATCTAACTAAAATAAAATGTATTGGTCACATACACATGGTTAGCAGATGTTATTGCAAGTGTAGCGAAATACTTGTGCTTCTAGTTCCGACAGTGCAGTAATATCTAGTAAGTAATTTCTAACAGTTCCACAACAAATTTCTAATACACATAAATCTAAGAAAAGGAATGGAACAACAATATAGAAATATATGGATGAGCAATGTCATTGTCAGAGCGGCATAGCCTAAGATGCAATAGATAGTATAGAATACAGTATATACATATGAGATGGGCAATGAAAGATTTGTAAACATTATTAAAGAAGCATTATTAAAGTGACTAGTCTTCCATTTATTAAAGTGGCCAGTGAATTTCAAGTCTGTATGTAGGCAGCAGCGCCTGTGTGCTAGTGATGGCTGTTTAACAGTCAGATGGCCTTGAGATAAAAGCTGTTTTTCAGTCTCCCTGTATCAGCTTTGATGCACCTGTACTGACCTCACCTTCTGGATGATAGCGGGGTAGTTGTCCTTAATTATCTTTTTGGCCTTCCTGTGACATCGGGTGCTGTAGGTGTCCTGGAGGGAAGGTAGTTTGCCCCCGGTGATGCGTTGTGTAGACCGCACCACCCTCTGGAGAGCCCTACGGTTGTGGGCGACATAATGCTCTCAATTGTGCATCTGTAAAAGTTTGTGAGGGTTTTAGGTGACAGGCCAAATGTATTCAGCCTCCTGACGTTGAAGAGATGTTGTGCCTTCTTCACCACACTGTCTGTGTGGGTGGACCACTACCTGGGTGGGGGTGGACCACTACCTGGGTGGGTGTGGACCACTACCTGGGTGGGGGCACCCCACCGAAATTCCCACCGGCTAGGGACAAGGTCATCAAGGTTCTCATTAGCAGCTTTGAGAAACTCCTTGTATATAATGCTCACCCATCCGAGGACTTTGGCTTTGTTGGACCAACCCTGCCAGGCAGGCTCAGACTCTTGAGGGGGCAGTGCTGCTTTAGTGGGTCTCTGACCACGTTTATCTTTCTGTCTTGGCTGTGTATAGGCTACTTGCAGTAGGCCTATAAAACAGATAAGGACTTCTCCTTAGGGTGTGGGTCGCTCATGTGGGTGTCTAGGGTATAGGGTTGGGGACCGTTCCATCATGATAGGACAATAAATAAATAAATAAAATGTAGAATTAATTTTAAAATGTATATCCCATATCTGCACAAAATTGAAAGCTCTCTCTGTCACAACTCCTGCTCGCAGACAGACACACATGGGCTCTGGCATTTGCAACCATTTTTATTTTTCACTCACTTAACTCCACACTTTTCCAAACACAAAAACACACACCCCACCTTCCATCACAATGCACCTACACATACCCACAGACTGTGCCTTCTATGTCCTCTCTTTGCTGTGTTTTTATCCCTACCATGTTGATTCCTACCAGTTCCTTATATTTGAAGCTGTATAATTTATTCTAATGCTGTCTTTTATATATTTATAAATACTATGAATAGAAAGTCGATTAGTAATTATTTTACAACATTCCCTATGTTGAATGGTATAGTGTAGTTGTATTTTTTTATTTATTGTTTTACCCCCTTTTTCTCCACAATTACGATCTTGTCTCATCGCCGCAACTCCCCAACGGGCTCGGGAGGCAAAGGTCGAGTCATGCGTCCTCCGAAACATGAACCGCCAAACCACGCTTCTTAACACCCACCCGCTTAACCCGGAAGCCAGCCGCACCAATGTGTCGGAGGAAACTGACGACCGAGGTCAGCCTGCAGGCGCCCAGCCCGCCACAAGAAGTCACTAGGGCGCGATGAGCCAAGTAAAGCCCCACCCCGGCCAAACCCTCCCCTAACCTGGACGACACTGGGCCAATTGTGCGCCGCCCTATGGGACTCCCGATCACGGCCGGTTGTGATACAGTCCGGGATCGAACCCGGGTCTGTAGTGACGCCTCTAGCACTGCGATGCAGTGCCTCAGACCACTGTGCCACTCTGGAGGCCCCAGTATTTTATTTATTTTGTTGTATTATTTTTATTTTATTTTATTACAATCCCTACAATGGACAATATTGGGTGTTCCATTATTCGACTCCTCTATGGAAACATTGTATTATTTACAAGGTTATACAGTAACTATTGGGCAGATAGGAATGGCTTTCTCCTGCTATTGTGTTTTTGTCATGTTTGCTAGACTGATGATTCACAGATACAACTTAGATACAGTCGTCTATATGTCCCTCGATCTCTTCAGCTTGGAACACATGCAGAGCTGAAGACAGCTCCTGTTCAGTGGTGTGTGATAACAGTGTGATTAATTTAATGTTGGCCCAGTACTTTTGTAATTCTACACCAAAGTACCTCTTGAATGGGTTTGATGAGAGGCTAGATAAAGCTGGTACACCTTCATCTCTTGCCTATTATTTCTGCATAGACTTTCAAGGTTGACATCCTTTTCAAAGCGTGTGGCTGTTCACCCATGACTGCATGGCCAGGCACGACTCCAACACCATCATTAAGTTTGCCGACGACACAACAGTGGTAGGCCTGATCACCGACAACGATGAGACAGCCTATAGGGAGGAGGTCAGAGATCTGGCCGTGTGGTGCCAGGACAACAACCTCTCCCTCAACGTGACCAAGACAAAGGAGATGATTGTGGACTACAGGAAAAAAAAGAGGACTGAGCACGCCCCCATTCTCATCGACGGGGCTGTAGTGGAACAGGTTGAGAGCTTCAAGTTCCTTGGTGTCCACATCACCAACGAACTATCATGGTCCAAACACACCAAGACAGTCGTGAAGAGGGCACGACAAAGCCTATTCCCCCTCAGGAGACTAAAAAGATTTGGCATGGGTCCTCAGATCCTCAAAAAATTCTACAGCTGCACCATCGAGAGCATCCTGACTGGTTGCATCACCGCCTGGTATGGCAACTGCTTGGCCTCTGACCGCAAGGCACTACAGAGGGTAGTGCGTACGGCCCAGTACATCACTGGGGCAAAGCTCCCTGCCATCCAGGACCTCTATACCAGGCGGTGTCAGAGGAAGGCCCTCAAAATTGTCAAAGACTCCAGTCACCCTAGTCATAGACTGTTCTCTCTGCTACCGCACGGCAAGCGGTACCGGAGTGCCAAGTCTAGGTCCAAAAGACTTCTCAACAGCTTCTACCCCCAAGCCATAAGACTCCTGAACAGCTAATCATGGCTACCCGGACTATTTGCACTGCCCCCCCACCCCATCCTTTTTACGCTGCTGCTACTCTGTTAAGTATTTATGCATAGTCACTTTAACTCTACCCACATGTACATATTACCTCAACTACCTCAACTAGCCGGTGCCCCCGCACATTGACTATGCAACGGTACCCCCCTGTATATATAGCCTCCCTACTGTCACTTTATTCTATTGTATATATAGCCTCCCTACTGTCACTTTATTTTTTACTTCTGCTCTTTTTTTCTCAACACTTTTTTGTTGTTGTTTTATTCTTACTTTTTGTTTAAAATAAATGCACTGTTGGTTAAGGGCTGTAAGTAAGCATTTCACTGTAATGTCTGCACCTGTTGTATTCGGCGCATGTGACCAATAAAATTTGATTTGATTTGATTTGATTTGGTGAGATGGACTTGCTTAGATAAAGGTATAAATAAATAATACACACTCTGTGGAAGCTAAGGTTTTGAAATGGCTTTCTTTATACTTGTGGTGCTGAATGACTCAGTTATTTAATCAATGTGCACTATTCAACCCTAGCCATCTGTCTGTATTGTACTGTAGACACACATACAAAGGCAGAAATAGTATTTTTTTTATTCAAGAATGTAGCCCATCCTTTCAGCACAAAGGCCCTATCTCAATTTGGTAATATTTCTCAGTCCTTAAACTAAGACCAGACTATGTTGTATCCTGTTAGGCACACTTTGCCTTGATCTGCCTCAAAGTTTTAATAACTCAGTCGGGAAAGTTTCTATATATCTCCAAGTGCCTCTCCTTCCAGCTCCCTACCTGAGAGGGAAAGGCAGATTTGAATAATTCTGTTATCTTCTTCTCAGGCGATGGGTTAGGGAGCGATATGGAGCAGGGAAATAGGCATGCTCACTTGGTTTTCATGGCAAACATGCAGAACTAGTAAAGCTTCAGTAGACTTTTTAACAATTCAGACCTTGAAGGGATTCATATCTCTGCCAAGCTTGATGAATGTGGAACTGCACTGTGTTATTTTAGGGGGGAAAAACATTGAATTAGCAATGAATATGACCGCGGGCTGAAATTGCAAGCCTGTGTTAAGTCAAACCCACGTTACTGCTGCGTTGAATGATGAAACACTATATTTTGTGTGTGCCTTGATCATTAAATTAAATAAAAAGTAGGGAAACAAAAAGAGGAAAAAGTGATGCATGCTTGCATTTTCAATTCTAAGTGTAGGATGAACGTTTTGCCGGATAATCTTTTAATAAATAATGCAGATTGATAGGTTCAAGAGAAGAGGGGAAAGGGATGTGGGAAAACAGTTTGTGTGTGTGTGTGTGTTTATGTGTGCTACGCTTGATTGAGCCTGCAGGGGTGCCTGAGTGTATGAAATACATAAAATATTCCAGGAGGATGCCTTTGGGTATTTTATAGTCTATATGTGTGGATATGTTCCTGTATACCATGCTTGATTTAGCCTGTATGAGTGCCATATAAACACACACACACACATCACATATGAGCGTCATCACAGGTTTTTTTCCCACACTAGTTTTCTGTGAGCAGACCATAATCAGAGTTTGTAATGGACCAAATCCGACTTCCAAGCAGCACTTTGACAGTGACTTTGACTATAGCCAGAGGCTAATTGCTAACACAACAACTTTCCCATTTGCATACGCTTATTTTATATTAGCATTGAGAGGCTAATAGAGAAGGAGCATACAGGACTATTTGTGGCTTTTGTGCCTTGTTTTGAACATGATTACTAAAGCAAAGAAAAACAGAATAGCCATCGGGGTGATTTATTGCATTAGTTTACATGAATTTTAATTAAAGGGTGATAAAAGTCCATTTGCAGTTTGGGGGTATTTTGCTTTATCACATTATTCACGCTTTCCTTTTGATGAATGAACAAACAAACAAACAAACAAACAAACAAATTAAGTCACTGACAGGTTGCTAACCCTATGTAGCATGTTGCAGAATGAACAACACATTTCCTCTCCCACCCCTGAGCCCTCTGTGCAGCCAAGGCACAATCAATAGTGGGAGATTAATTCAATAAGCTAGAAATCTCCCACTGCCATTTATCAGGCCTAATGCCCACTGCCTGTCAGTGTCCTAAAGAATGTCACTTCAGTCTGGGATCTATTAAATCACAATCTGTGAATTAATAGAACATTAAGCCTCTTGGCAATGACTACTCTTACCTTATTTACTGACAGCAGGGCTGGCATTAGATACTTGAACCATGACACTGTCGGCAATTTAATGAGGAAAGTGTAGCTGAGAATATACAGTGCCTTGCAAAAGTATTCACACCCCTTGGCATTTTTCCTATTTTGTTGCATTACAACCTGTAATTTAAATATATTTTTATTTGGATTTCATGTAATGGACATATACAAAATAGTAATGGAGCACCATTAAATCCATTATTAAAACATTGAAAGAATATGGCACTACAACAAACCTGCCACGAGAGGGCCGCCCACCAAAACTCACGGTCCAGACAAGAAGGGCATTAATCAGAGAGGCCGTACACTCCACAGAGTGGCCTGAAAAAAGCCATTGGCATGTGTTCGCCAAAAGGCATATGGGAGACTCCCCAAACCTATGATAGAAGGTACTCTGGTCAGATGAGACTAAATTGAGTTTTTTGGCCATCAAGGAAAACGCTATGTCTGGCGCGAACCCAACACGTCTCATCACCCTGAGAACACAATTCCCACAGTGAAGCATGGTGGTGGCAGCATCATGCTGTGGGGATGTTTTTCATCGGCAGGGACTGGGAAACTGGTCAGAATTGAAGGAATGATGGATGGCTCTAAATACAGGGAAATTCTTGAGGGAAACCTGTTTCAGTCTTCGAGAGATTTGAGACTGGGGCGGAGGTTCACCTTCCAGCAGGACAATGACCCTAAGCATACTGCTAAAGCAACAATCGAGTGGTTTAAGGGGAAACATTTAAATGTCTTGGAATAGCCTAGTCAAAGCCCAGACCTCGATCCAATTGAGAATCTGTGGTATGACTTAAAGATTGCTGTACACCAGTGGAACCCATGCAACTTGAAGGAGCTGGAGCAGTTTTACCTTGAAGAATGGGGAAAAATCCCAGTGGCTAGATGTGCCAAGCTTATAGAGACATACCCCAAGAGACTTGCAGCTGTAAATGCTGCAAAAGGTGGCTTTTTATTGTTTCACAATAAAACATATTGTTGTGGTAGGCAAGTTGTGTAAATCAAATGATGCAAACCCCCCAAAAATCAATTTTAATTCCAGGTTGTAAGGAAACAAGATAGGAGAAATGCCAAGGCGGGTGAATACTTTCACAAGCCACTGTAACTGCCAAAATAAAGGAAACACCAACATAAAGTGTCTTAATAGGGCGTTGGGCCACCACAAGCTAGAAAAAACTATTTTTCCGCCCATTATTTTGGATATATTGTATATTGTATATTGGCAGTGCCATGGCTTGTTTGCACTGCCAATATAGGAAATGAAATGTAAAATATATGACCTACATTTTTATTGACAATGTAGCTGTAGCGCTCCTTCAACCAAACAAAAATATTGTTTTCATACAGTGTTATCTGGAAGAGTTTAGTGAGGAGATTATATCTGCTGTAGTCTCGTGACTGCACACATCAGATTGTCATGGGTTTGGAAGGCCTTGTAACAATAACCCATTTATGAAGCATAACACGGTATACCATTCGCAATATGTATGTGTTATTTTACTTTTTTACAGATCATCAAGCCCATCTACAGTTCAGTGTCATCGGTCAACGCATTCCTTTTACAAAAAATATTCTTCCTAGCCTTAGATTAAGATTAAAATCACTTTTAGGTGAACGGATGATCTCCGCATGTGTGTTTCCCACCATAAAGCATGGAGGAGGAGGTGTGATGGTGTGGGGGTGCTGGTGAAACTGTCAGTGATTTATTTAGATTTCAAGGGACACTTAACCAGCATGGCTACCACAGCATTCTGCAGCGATACGCCATCCCATCTGGTTTACGCTTCGTGGGAATATCATTTGTTTTTCAACAGGACAATGACCCAAAACACACCTCCAGGCTGTGTAAGGACTATTTGACCACGAAGGAGAGTGATGGAGTGCTGCATCCTATGACCTGGCCTCCACAATCCCCCAAACCTCAACCCAATTGAGATGGTTTGGGATGAGTTGGACCGCAGAGTGAAGGAAAAGCAGCCAACAAATGCTCAGCATATGTGGGAACTCCTTCAAGACTGTTGGAAAAGCATTCCTCATGAAGCTGGTTGAGAGAATGCCAAGAGTGTGCAAAGATGTCATCAAGGCAAAGGGAGGCTACATTGAAGAATCTAAAATATAACATTTTATTTTGATTTGTTTAACACTTTTTTGGTTACTACATGATTCCATATGTGTTATTTCATAGATGTGATGTCTTCACTATTATTCTACAATGTAGAAAATAGTAAAAATATAGAAAACCCTTGTATGAGTGGGTGTGTCCAAACACTTGACTGGTACTGTATATATATATATATATATATATATATATATATGTATATATATATATATATATATATATATATACAGTGAGGGAAAAAATTATTTGATCCCCTGCTGATTTTGTATGTTTGCCCACTGACAAAGACATGATCAGTCTATAATTTAATGGTAGGTTTATTTGAACAGTGAGAGACAGAATAACAACAAAAAAATCCAGAAAAACGCATGTCAAAAATGTTATAAATTGATTTGCATTTTAATGAGGGAAATAAGTATTTGACCCCTCTGCAAAACATGACTTAGTACTTGGTGGCAAAACCCTTGTTGGCAATCACAGAGGTCAGACGTTTCTTGTAGTTGGCCACCAGGTTTGCACACATCTCAGGAGGGATTTTGTCCCACTCCTCTTTGCAGATCTTCTCCAAGTCATTAAGGTTTCGAGGCTGACGTTTGGCAACTCGAACCTTCAGCTCCCTCCACAGAGATTAAGGTCTGGAGACTGGCTAGGCCACTCCAGGACCTTAATGTGCTTCTTCTTGAGCCACTCCTTTGTTGCCTTGGCCGTGTGTTTTGGGTCATTGTCATGCTGGAATACCCATCCACAACCCATTTTCAATGCCCTGGCTGAGGGAAGGAGGTTCTCACCCAAGATTTGACGGTACATGGCCCCGTCCATCGTCCCTTTGATGCGGTGAAGTTGTCCTGTCCCCTTAGCAGAAAAACATCCACAAAGCAAAATGTTTCCACCTCCATGTTTGACGGTGGGGATGGTGTTCTTGGGGTCATAGGCAGCATTCCTCCTCCTCCAAACACGGCGAGTTGAGTTGATGACAAAGAGCTCGATTTTGGTCTCATCTGACCACAACACTTTCACCCAGTTCTCCCCTGAATCATTCAGATGTTCATTGGCAAACTTCAGACTGGCCTGTATATGTGCTTTCTTGAGCAGGGGGACCTTGCGGGCGCTGCAGGATTTCAGTCCTTCACGGCGTAGCGTGTTACCAATTGTTTTCTTGGTGACTATGGCCCCAGCTGCCTTGAGATCATTGACAAGATCCTCCCGTATAGTTCTGGGCTGATTCCTCACCGTTCTCATGATCATTGCAACTCCACGAGGTGAGATCTTGCATGGAGCCCCAGCCCGAGGGAGATTGACAGTTATTTTGTGTTTCTTCCATTTGCGAATAATCGCACCAACTGTTGTCACCTTCTCACCAAGCTGCTTGGCGATGGTCTTGTAGCCCATTCCAGCCTTGTGTAGGTCTACAATCTTGTCCCTGACATCCTTGGAGAGCTCTTTGGTCTTGGCCATGGTGGAGAGTTTGGAATCTGATTGATTAATTGCTTCTGTGGACAGGTGTCTTTTATACAGGTAACAAGCTGAGATTAGGAGCACTCCCTTTAAGAGTGTGCTCCTAATCTCAGCTCGTTACCTGTATAAAAGACACCTGTGAGCCAGAAATCTTTCTGATTGAGAGGGGGTCAAATACTTATTTCCCTCATTAAAATGCAAATCAATTTATAACATTTTTCACATGCGTTTTTCTGGATTTTTTTGTTGTTATTCTGTCTCTCACTGTTCAAATAAACCTACCACTAAAATTATAGACTGATAATTTCTTTGTCAGTGGGCATACGTACAATATCAGAAGGGGATCAAAGACTGGTTCCTCACTGTATATATACTATACTATATATATATATATATATATATATATATATATAATATATATACATACCATGGTGAATATACACATGATACAGACTTAGTACATATACATGCAGAGTAGTACATATCTTTGTAAAATATTTCCTTCATTATTTTCCGCTAAACCTGCCACACCTCCCCTAATTGGAGTAAACTAATGAACAACAACACTTAGGCTTCTACTTCCTTCTTATACATACTATATATATTTTAAGGACACATTCTATTTTACAATAGTTATATTTTTTTGTTTTTACTCCTGTCTTTCCTCTTCCCTCAACCTCTCTAATCTATTTCTGATGTCCATCCAGTTTGATTTCTATTTGCCATATATTTTTAACTGTGCTGTTTCACAAAAGTTCTGAACCTATATATATTTTACAGACACAGTATATTTTACATTTGTTATCTTGTTGTTATTTGTCCTACCTTCAGCTCCATTCAACCCCTCCCATCTATTTCTTAACACTATCATTATTGGTTTTCTTTTTGCCATATATTTTTCAACT
Source organism: Coregonus lavaretus (assembly GCF_964263955.1). Lineage (NCBI taxonomy): Eukaryota > Metazoa > Chordata > Actinopteri > Salmoniformes > Salmonidae > Coregonus > Coregonus lavaretus. The sequence goes on along the minus strand of NC_139996.1, from coordinate 44,244,132 downwards.
GTGCTGTGATGCTTCAGAAAAGTTCTGAATCTTTCTATTCTCATAGTTTCTACAGATTGTAAATTAAAGATAATTTTTTTTGCTAAAATTATTATTATATTATTGATTGATTGACTATGAGTTTTCTAATCACCCAGTATTGCTATCTGCAGCGTTAGCTCCAGGTAAATGTTGCAATTCTTCAGCCATTCCTACATATGGACAGTACCAAAATAAATTATCTAATCTGCAGAGCTGGGAAGGTTGTATCCCCCATATATATATATATATATATAACATTCTATTGGTTGCAAGAATTTTGTATAATAATTTAAATGGAAAAATTCGAAGGTTTGAATCCAGTGTCGTTTTGCGTATCAGTTCATTAACCATGTGCCATGGAATCGGTACATCGAAAATCTCTTTCCAACTTTTTGCAATTTTGCAATCTATATGGCACAGTTGTCAATTTTTTTGTCATTAAATTAAACTGGTTAATTTTTTTATTTATCACAATTTTCTTTTAACCAATTTTGGTCTTTAATGCAGGGCCAAGAGACAAGTTCCTTACATTTGTCCCCTTCCACTTCCCTCTTCCATTTTCACTGTAATGCTGCAATTAGTTGGTTGCCATTTTTCTGACCAGGCAAAATCATGCAGCAGCATTATTAAATGAATATACATGTAAAACAGCAGAAACAAGTTCAAAGGGCATGTTAGCTGTCATTTCAGAGTTTGATGTGACTGGGTTAGCTTTTGTTAGCTGTTGTTTTCTAAAATTCGATTCCCCATTCCACTCTGGGGTAGGGATAGAACCCTCAAGGTTCTTTAGGTACTGTATATATATCATTTTTTAGTAAAGGGTTCTTTAATCTCATCCAAAGATCCAAAAGGTTCTATATAGAACCCCAAAGAACCCTTTTTTCTAAGAGTGTAGTTTTATCACACCTGGACTACTGCCCAGTTATATGGTCAAGTGCTGCAAAGAAGGACATAAGCAAATTACAGTTGGCCCAGAACAGAGCAGCACGGCTGGCCCTTAAAATGTACATAGAGGGCTAATATCAAGAACATGCATGTCAATCTCTCCTGGCTCAAAGTAGAGGAGAGATTGACTGCGACACTGAATGTTGAAAGCACAGAACTGTCTGTTCAAACAGCTAACACACAGCTCAGACGCCAATACGTACCCCACAAGACATGCCACCAGGGGTCTCTTCATAGTCCCTAAGTCCAGAACAGAGGCTGGGAAAATGCACAGTACTAAATAGAGCCATGGCCACATGGAACTCTCTCCACATCCGGTAACTCAAGCTAGCAGTAAAATCTAATAAAAAAAAAAAAAAACATAAAACAACACAGACATTGTAATATTGTATTATTGTATTGTTGTAATATTGTACATTTTATATTGTACATTTATAATGATAGAGCAGTGTACATTTTTATAGTGCACAATATCTTGTGTTATGTATTGTTTTATTGATGATGTTGACTATTGTTTTGTTGTGATGTGTTGTTTTGTTCCTGTTTGGACTCCAGGAAGAGTAGGGGCTGCCTTTGCAGCAGCTAATAGGGATCCTAATAAATACTAAATACTGAAATATGGTACCAGATTGCACGCGCCATCATCAAATCGAGAAATATTTCGGAAATATTTTTGACTTCATATCAACATGATTTTGCCATGCATTTATTAATGTTGTAGAAAGTAGGGCTTGGATATAATCAAAACTTGCACCCACCCACTTATCATAAATTACAGAGGGTGTCTGCTCTTTCATTACAATATGCTGTTGCTCTGGATTTAGTTTCTAAAGGAATCTACTTTGGAGTCTGCGTGGGTAATTGGAGGCTTGAGAGTGGGTCAACCCGTGATTATGTCTAGGATTGGTTCAATCAACGCATCGCCCAACCACCTAATCATCTATGTAAAGAGCCACAGAGTCGCACTATCAAATAAATTACAATCAAGGGGCTGATTGGAGTGCAGAAAGGTTAGGAATGAGGATGCCTATTGTTGTGTTTTGACTTGGACATTGTGAGAATATTGTTTAAGTCACAGGTGGTTCCGTTCTGTAACACCACTTGAACCTATACACAGCCATATCTTGTTGGTGCTAGATATTGATTCACTTTATATATGAAAGTATATCATGTCAAATGCAGTGATACACAAGGCAAGCTAATTGTTGCTGGTTTATCAGTCAGCTAGATGTCTAATCTAAGTCAACGTACACATATATGACTATAAAAGTATAATGTGGGTATTTACATTTACATTTTACATTTTAGTCATTTAGCAGACGCTCTTATCCAGAGCGACTTACAGTTAGTGAGTGCATACATGTTTCATATTTCAGTAACATATCACTGTGGATTCTTGGTTATTGCAAATGTTTCTATGCTGCCAATCCCTAATGCATTTTCTAACCTTAATTGGTCATTAAAATACAATCGAAAATGTACAAATCTCATCTTATGAACTTTATCAGTGATACAATGTATGTACTGACTTGAAAGGGCCCCAAAATATGAAGGGATATCTTCAGACTGGAGGATTTCCTCCTGTGTCTAATTAAGACTTGTGGTCTGCAGCGAGAGGCAGCTAGATGTGCTGTGCAGGGACAAACAATCAGAGCTATTCTTCCTGTTTAATTTGCATCTCTCTCCCAAGCCGCTGCACAAAGGGAAGAGGGTGATAGGTGCGTGCTGCAGCAAAGTGTGTGAATGGATTAATTTATCATAGACAGACACAGGAAGCGAAACATCTGGACAGAACTGTGGGTGCTGTTTTCAGGCACAATCCTCCCGACTTCTCTGCAGCAAATGTAATAATACATGGCTTTGTATATTTTTAACTGTGTTGGATTTTGCTGGTTTTATGGACCCGAGGTGGTACGTGAGCAATGTTACTCTAAGCAGGTCATCTGAGAGACAAGATAGCTACTTGAAAGGAATTTGGAACTTGGCAGTGTAGATTGTAGTCAATAATGACAGATAATTCATTTTGTTGGCTGTATCTGTGACAAGTACACTGATAAACAACCTCTAGAGATACTTGCATATTACAATGGCAGTGCATTCTCCATCTGTTTTGTCACAAAACATTTTGTCTTCATATTATTTGATTTGTATATGTTTAGTAATCATACCCATGGGTAAACACTGAAGATAATTTATGTTGTGATAACACCACCAGCCAAGTTCATTGTTTTAGTAATATTTTCTCTAAATGTATGTATATTTTTCAATAAAGTTAATAGTGTTTCCTGTTTTACAGGAAGTGCTGGGACTCCTGTCACATTTAATGAGAATGGCGATGCTCCAGGACGCTACGACATCTTTCAGTACCAGATCAACAACAGGTCAACAGCAGAGTACAAGGTCATTGGCCACTGGACCGACCAGCTACACCTAAATGTAAGGACGAATGGCGTTGCTACCATTTCCATAAATGTTAGGTAACTGCTTTGTCTTGTTATTGTATGCAAGTCTTAATAATGTTACTTGTTAATAAATCACATTAATATCCATGGGGACTCATTTTCCACAATACCTATCAAATAACTGTCATACAATCAATTTAACTAATTTGCCAAAGTTGAAAAAATATGATTTGAAATTTAATGACGATGACAATAAAAAAAAACACATTTGTAGACATTTAGTAGATGCTCTTATCCAGAGCGAGTAGCGAGTGCTCACATTTTCATACTTTCATTTTCATACTGGTCCCCCATGGGAATATAACCCACAACCCTGGCATTGCAAGTGCCATGCTCTACCAACTGAGCCACACGGGACGATGATGATGATGATGTTGATAAATCAAGTCGATGTTAATGAGTCATCTTCTTTTAGTTCTTGGCCATTTCTAAGATCAATGTAACACATGTTCTGCCCCACTCAGATGGATGCCATGCAGTGGACCAGTGGAGACCCCTCTGTGCCCGCCTCTGTGTGCAGCCTGCCCTGCAAGATGGGTGAGAGAAAGAAGGTGGTGAAGGGAGTACCATGTTGCTGGCACTGCGAGCGCTGTGAGGGCTACCACTTCCAGGCCAGTGAGTTCATTTGCGAGCTGTGCCCTTATGAGCAACGACCTGACAAGAACCGCACTGGGTGCCAACCTATCCCCATCATCAAGCTGGAGTGGCACTCACCCTGGGCAGTGGTGCCAGTCTTCATCTCTGTCCTGGGCATTCTGGTTACCACCTTCGTCATCATCACCTTTGTGCGCTACCACGACACTCCCATTGTCCGAGCCTCGGGCCGGGAGATGAGCTATGTTTTGCTCACAGGTATCTTCCTGTGCTATGCTATCACCTTCCCCATGATCGCAGCCCCTGACGTTGCCGTTTGCTCCATGAGGCGCATCTTCCTGGGCCTGGGGATGTGTTTCAGCTATGCAGCTCTGCTTACCAAAACAAACCGCATCCACCGCATCTTCGAGCAGGGCAAGAAGGCTGTGACAGCACCGCGGTTCATCTCCCCGGCCTCCCAGCTGGTCATAACCTTCAGCCTGATCTCAGTTCAGTTACTGGGTGTTTTTGTGTGGTTCACCGCCGACCCGTCGCACATGGTGGTGGACTATGGCGAGCAGCGCACACAGGACCCTGAGAACGCCCGTGGGGTGCTCAAGTGTGACATCTCAGACCTCTCACTCATCTGCTCGCTTGGATACAGTATTCTCTTGATGGTCACATGCACTGTTTACGCCATCAAGACCAGGGGAGTGCCAGAGACCTTCAACGAGGCTAAGCCTATTGGATTTACTATGTATACTACGTGTATAATTTGGTTAGCTTTTATACCTATCTTCTTTGGGACGGCACAGTCAGCAGAAAGGGTGAGTGTGTTTTGATTGTGTGATTGAATTTGATACACCTACAGTGAGGGACAAAAGTATTTGATCCCCTGCTGATTTAGTTTTTTTTGTTTGCCCACTGACAAAGACATGATCAGTCTATAATTGTAATGGTAGGTTTATTTGAACAGTGAGAGACAGAATAACAACAACAAAAATCCAGAAAAACGCATGTCAAAAATGTTATAAATAGATTTGCATTTTAATGAGGGAAATAAGTATTTGAACCCTCTGCCAAACATGACTTAGTACTTGGTGGCAAAACCCTTGTTGGCAACCACAGAGGTCAGACGTTTCTTGTAGTTGGCCACCAGGTTTGCACACATCTCAGGAGGGATTTTGTCCCACTCCTCTTTGCAGATCTTCTCCAAGTCATTAAGGTTTCGAGGCTGACGTTTGGCAACTCGAACCTTCAGCTCCCTCCACAGATTTTCTATGGGATTAAGGTCTGGAGACTGGCTAGGCCACTCCAGGACCTTAATGTGCTTCTTCTTGAGCCACTCCTTTGTTGCCTTGGCCGTGTGTTTTGGGTCATTGTCATGCTGGAATACCTATCCACGACCCATTTTCAATGCCCTGTCTGAGGGAAGGAGGTTCTCACCCAAGATTTGACGTACATGGCCCTCTCCATCATCCCTTTGATGCAGTGAAGTTGTCCTGTCCCCTTAGCAGAAACCCCCCCCCCCCCAAAGCATAATGTTTCCACCTCCATGTTTGACGGTGGGGATGGTGTTCTTGGGGTCATAGGCAGCATTCCTCCTCCTCCAAACACGGCGAGTTGAGTTGATGCCAAAGACCCCGATTTTGATATCTGACCATAACACTTTCACCCAGTTCTCCTCTGAATCATTCAGATGTTCATTGGCAAACTTCAGACGGGCCTGTATATTTCCTTTCTTGAGCAGGGGGACCTTGCGGGCGGAGCAGGATTTCAGTCCTTCACGGCGTAGTGTGTTACCAATTGTTTTCTTGGTGACTATGGTCCCAGCTGCTTTGAGATCATTGACAAGATCCTCCCATGTAGTTCTGCGCTGATTCCTCACCGTTCTCATGATCATTGCAACTCCACGAGGTGAGATATTGCATGGAGCCCCAGGCCGAGGGAGATTGACAGTTATTTTGTGTTTCTTCCATTTGTGAATAATCACACCAACTGTTGTCACCTTCTCACCAAGCTGCTTGGCGATGGTCTTGTAGCCCATTCCAGCCTTGTGTAGGTCTACAATCTTGTCCCTGACATCCTTGGAGAGCTCTTTGGTCTTGGCCATGGTAGAGAGTTTGGAATCTGATTGATTGATTGCTTCTGTGGACAAGTGTATTTTATACAGGTAACAAACTGAGATTAGGAGCACTCCCTTTAAGAGTGTGCTCCTAATCTCAGCTCGTTACCTGTATAAAAGACACCTGTGAGCCAGAAATCTTTCTGATTGAGAGGGGGTCAAATACTTATTTCCCTCATTAAAATGCAAATCAATTTATAACATTTTTGACATGCGTTTTTCTGGATTTTCTTTGTTGTTATTCTGTCTCTCACTGTTCAAATAAACCTACCATTTAAATTATAGACCGATCATTTCCTTGTCAGTGGGCAAACGTACAAAATCAGCAGGGGATCAAATACTTTTTTCCCTCACTGTATATCAACTGTAGGCCTACATGTCTAGGCTATGTAACATAGTCAGATATGCTGTTCATCTTATTCTGTATGCATTGACTGGCGCCTGCACCTCATACAGAAGGGAATAAGATGCGATCTGATAAAATGTAAAACTGAATATGATTATTTTACTTTTACCTAGAGATCCTTGCTGTAGTGAGACTAGTTGCTGTTGAGCCAGGAGCTAGTGGGGGTTCTTAGCTCTTGATTAGACAGAAAAGGATGGCTTACTGATGCGTAGATGTGGTCTTTAATATGAAGTGCTGGCTCAGGTGTGAGGTTTGGCTTGTCATCAGACAGTTGTAATCCTCATCAGTTCTATGACTAATGGGAACACAACATGTGTTGTCTACAGTGTAATTGTCTGTAATCCATTGTGCGGAATTCATCTCTCATTTGGCTAATATGTTGTGAACCTCAGAGGCTCTTTGTTGATAGAGGTGGTAGGCAATGGACAGAGTCTGTGGTCAGTGTCATGTTGTATCACCCTTTAAGGTCAGTAATTATTTTGACCCCTGCTGTTTACTAGCCAATCAACTTAATTAAGTACCATCACTTCAGTTCTCGGCACTGAATGTTGGCCATGTAATGACATGTGAAAATTAAATTGCTAATGATATGGTTGTTCTCAACAATTTTCACCATTAGAATGCTGCATATGATTTTCCGGGATGTACATAGGTCATCAGTCACACTTGGAAAGCATGGTATCTGTGAATAAGCTGAGGAACCTCTACCTCAATCTTCATATTGCCTATTTTATCTTCCCATGGGATTACAATGCACATTTTCAGTCAGTGTCATACCACACATCATGATCCAGCAAAACCCATGGCAATACAAAACGTTCAATTGGTCCAAATACTGTAGCAAACTGGACAATTTCAAATGATTTCATAGGTTGCAGTATATAGTAAGGATGGATGAATTCAAAGAGTGATTTTTCCATTGAAGTTTTCTACTGGAAGCTGCATCAGTCTATTAAATTGAGACACTGAGTGGAGCATCTGGTTTAGCGAAGAAAGGCTTTGTTTTCTTCCCCCACTATTTTTGGACCATATCTCATTAGTACAGTTCTGGTGCGTTAGGAATCTCTTCTCACTTCGTTACAGTTGTTGGATGGTGTGAAACAATGGGTGGTCTGCAACAATTAAGACATTTTCTAATAATTAACACAGAAACCATGACAGTAATGTAGCATATTTTGTGTTTTTACTTTACACAAACAGCCTCCAATGCATTCAGAAAGTGTAGACCTCTATGTTTCCTCATTAAAAGTGTGACTGGAACATTTAGGAAATGACGGCTTTGAGTAGATGTGGCCAGGCATTTGATAGCTGAACATTGGCTTACATAAGTCACAAGTATTGCAAACTATGATTGCGTTATAGAAGGTCTTTACTAGCCAAGCTATACGTAGTCCTAATCAATTTGTGTAATGTTCTTCCAATTTAATGTAAGATACAAATGGTTTACAATCCTTACTGTTCAATGGTAAGCTTATTATATAGACTATACCCCATGAGAGCAATTCAATGGGGACCAAATAAATCATCAAAACTAGTTATCATTTTTTAAGTCTCTTACATCTGTAAGCGTACCCATTACTGTTTTGACAGATGGTGAATATACCTCATCATTGTATCTTTATTGGTAGAGCTGGTTGCAGTCTGCACGGAGTGAGGTGCAGTAGTAGACTGTGGTCAGGGCCATAACCACATCAGAGGACACCGAGGTCCGGACCTGTATTTTTTTATTTTTTACAATATTTTTAAAAATATACTGTATATAGTACACAATAAAGAAAATTAATATTGCTCCCACCGTTGATCAAAGGTCAGAACGCTTATACTCTTGACCTGACTGAGTTCTAATCGCGCTTGCCTCTGCGAACGAGTGGAATCATGAACAGTGGTTTGTTTGTTATGTTCACCTGCGTCCCCAGGATTTGCCTCCCAGATTTGCCTTTTTAGCAGCACATTCACCACTCTCTCTAACGGCTAATTCCGTCTTCTTGCGGCAAAGGCCAAGAGCCTGAGACGTGAAACGAACTACCCCAGCTCGGAGTCGGCTAAAGTAGTCAACTAGAGATGCTGCTGAGAGTGTGTGTGCGAGATGCCGGACAAAGGCAATTTTAAAACCATCCCGCGACTACTGCCTTGTCTACAGACATCCCCCAAACAAACCGACTCTCGGAGAATGAGTGCACAACTGGTAAATAGTCGCTTATAGATACAGTGAGGGAAAAAAGTATTTGATCCCCTGCTGATTTTGTACGTTTGCCCACTGACAAAGAAATGATCAGTCTATAATTTTAATGGTAGGTTTATTTGAACAGTGAGAGACAGAAAAAAAACAAAATAATCCAGAAAAACGCATGTCAAAAATGTTATAAATTGATTTGCATTTTAATGAGGGAAATAAGTATTTGACCCCCTCTCAATCAGAAAGATTTCTGGCTCACAGGTGTCTTTTATACAGGTAACGAGCTGACATTAGGAGCACACTCTTCAAGGGAGTGCTCCTAATCTCAGCTTGTTACCTGTATAAAAGACACCTGTCCACAGAAGCAATCAATCAATCAGATTCCAAACTCTCCACCATGGCCAAGACCATAGAGCTCTCCAAGGATGTCAGGGACAAGATTGTAGACCTACACAAGGCTGGAATGGGCTACAAGACCATCGCCAAGCAGCTTGGTGAGAAGGTGACAACAGTTGGTGCGATTATTCGCAAATGGAAGAAACACAAAATAACTGTCAATCTCCCTCGGCCTGGGGCTCCATTCAAGACCTCACCTCGTGGAGTTGCAATGATCATGAGAACGGTGAGGAATCAGCCCAGAACTACACGGGAGGATCTTGTCAATGATCTCAAGGCAGCTGGGCCCATAGTCACCACGAAAACAATTGGTAACACACTACGCCGTGAAGGACTGAAATCCTGCAGCGCCCGCAAGGTCCCCCTGCTCAAGAAAGCACATATACAGGGCTGTCTGAAGTTTGCCAATGAACAACTGAATGATTCAGAGGAGAACTGGGTGAAAGTGTTGTGGTCAGATGAGACCAAAATCGAGCTCTTTGGCATCAACTCAACTCGCCATGTTTGAAGGAGGAGGAATGTGCCTAAGACCCCAAGAACACCATCCCCACCGTCAAACATGGAGGTGGAAACATTATGCTTTGGGGGTGTTTTTCTGCTAAGGGGACAGGACAACTTCACCACATGAAAGGGACGATGGACGGGGCCATGTACCGTCAAATCTTGGGTGAGAACCTCCTTCCCTCAGACAGGGCATTGAAAATGGGTCGTGGATGGGTATTTCAGCATGACAATGACCCAAAACACACGGCCAAGGCAACAAAGGAGTTGCTCAAGAAGAAGCACATTAAGGTCCTGGAGTGGCCTAGCCAGTCTCCAGACCTTAATCCCATAGAAAATCTGTGGAGGGATCTGAAGGTTCGAGTTGCCAAACGTCAGCCTCGAAACCTTAATGACTTGGAGAAATCTGCAAAGAGGAGTGGAACAAAATCCCTCCTGAGATGTGTGCAAACCTGGTGGCCAACTACAAGAAACGTCTGACCTCTGTGATTGCCGACAAGGGTTTTGCCACCAAGTACTAAGTCATGTTTTGCAGAGGGGTCAAATACTTATTTCCCTCATTAAAATGCAAATCAATTTATAACATTTTTGACATGCGTTTCTCTGGATTTTTTTGTTGTTATTCTGTCTCTCACTGTTCAAATAAACCTACCATTAAAATTATAGACTGATCATGTCTTTGTCAGTGGGCAAACGTACAAAATGAGCAGGGGTTCAAATTCTTTTTTCCCTCACTGTATTACTAGAAAGATTAAGTAAGAAGCAAACGTTAAACTGAGACTACCTCAGCAGGAGCAAAAAATAGCCCACTAAGTTCTCATAATAACTTTGCTTTACAGTGAATAGGCTACTGAGACAGACAGTAATGTGGCTCTCAGTGGTGAGGCTGAGGCAGGCTGCAATGCATGCTGGAGGAAGCAGAGGAGACAGAGAGAGGAAGCAAGCAGAGAGATTGGTTAGTACAGTGGTTTCCAAACTTGGGGTTGGGGCCCTATATGGGGTCCCCTGAGAAAATCTGTACTAATCTTATCAAACAGGTTAGGAACTTTAAAAAAAGAATATATGTTTCAATATGAACATCTCGCCATGGCCTAGGCCTCCATTAAAATGCAATCAAAATGCAAACAATACAGTTCTAAAATGGTCATACCTTTTCGTTTATATTGGTGGTTGTTCGTCTTATCTCGATCGCCCACTGGAGTTTATAGTTTACCCATTACCCACCTTTTTTTTTTTTACCACTACATCAATGATATTAATACAGAATCGTAAGTAATATTCTAATAATTCATGTGAATCTGATAATACGATCATCTGTGTTTTCCATTGATGTCTGTTTGCGCAGAGCTTGATTAGTAATGCCTAGGAATTCAAATGTGAACGCTATGTAATTTCTGAAAATATATATTTATGTAAATTAGATGATGTTGATGATGCTATGCAATTCATCATTACAACTGACTGAACAGTCACTAAAGCTATGAATCATTCTATGAATTCATAAATTCAGTATGAATCATTTCTCATATTTACCCCTTTCAGGAGTATAACATTACAATTGCATAGCTAATAGGCTATGTGTTTGTAGACTGACTGAAGTGAATGAACCTACAGCAGCCAAGGTGATAATGGCTGGGGTCATTTCTGCTGTTCTCCAAATATTATTAAATATATATATTATTATTGTATAGAAATGCAGTAAATATGCTTTAACTTTCTAAAAATGTATTGTCGGGGGGCCTTCCGGACCTCACTAAACCTCAAACCCTGGTTGCGGCCTTAAAAAAAAAACACAAGCTTAAGAGTATTGAGATATTTATGAGATCATCTCACTTTTTTCAGAGAGAGAAAAAACATCTATTGAACATCATGTCACACAACCAATTAAAGTAATTGGACATGACACTGTTGGTGACAAGGTTTTTAGCACTGCCTGAAGTTACAGAATTGCAGGTGGTTCTTGGTCATAAGTTTCTCATACACTGTCACGATCGTCGGGAACAGAGGAGGACCAAGGCGCAGCGTTGAAGACGAACATACTCTTTATTTAGTGATTACACGACCAAAACAACAAAACGATAACGTGACAGTCCACGGTCTAACACAAACCAACTAGAACAAGATCCCACAACTACTGTGGGAAAACAGCCTGTTTAAATGTGGTTCCCAATCAGAGACAACAAGCCACAGCTGACACTCGTTGCCTCTGATTGAGAACCACACTGGCCAACATAGAAATGAAACAACTAGAACTACAACACAGAAATCTACACACCCTGGCTCAACATAACAGTGTCCCCAGAGCCAGGGCGTGACATACACCTTTCAAACCAAGGTTTGCTGCCAACTTTTTGCCAACTTGTCTTTATACAGTATATGAATAACACACTATCACAGATAATCATGAAATGACTTGTTAGAAATTCGTGACAGGCACACCCCCAAAAGAAATGTGTGTCCACCACACGATTTTCTTCATAACTCATTCGTGTCCAGTACACCATTTTCTTCATAACAAATTCAATTCGTTGTAACTAACGTTAGATAGGTGGTTAACATTAGCTAGGACCAACCTCCCTCCTACTGTTTCTGTATTAGGTAAAAGGGGATCATATAAACAATTGTTTTTACAGGCAACATACCGTGAAGACTTTGTGAAAGTAGTATCAGAGTCTTTTACCAATTGGGCAAAGTGGGAAGAACAGGGGAGTTGCTGGCTACTGCAGGTGAGAGCCATATTATGGGTTTAACAAGACAAGAAAGATTGCATTATAGTATTATCTAATATAGTATTAGTTCAAGGACAGCTTTTCTTCTTTTAATGATTGAAACATGATTTGGGCTCGGTGAAACTTTGTCGTAGAATAAAACAGGATGACTGAAATGGTAGCTTTGTAAATCAGGTTTGCAAAGGACCTTATTCTACAAATAAAATATGATGCTAGTCTCTTATATTGAGCCAGTATTATATGTCAATGTTGTTGTTTTTTCAAGCTATAGGGAATTGTGTCTAATCTGTGGTGAACAAAGACTGGGTTGTTTACTGAGACTATGAGAAACCTGACAAACACCTTGATCTTGTTTATTATTCAGAGTGATATGTTGTGTCTGCTTAGCTCTGAAATAAGAAACACAGCTATGGCTAAAGGTATTTACTTTTTTGTCACCCCTTCTTTAGGAATTTATGCACCAATCCCACCTATATGTAGTGTAAACATATGCTAATAGCATGATATAGTGCATAAAACAAAAATCAATGAATGACTGGAATTCTGTTGTATGTCCAGAATAATTCAGAATTCAATTGTAAGTCTACTTATGAATGAAATATCACCCCTCCTGAAACATTGTTTCAATTACTAGCATCTTGCACATCCTTGCTGTAGCTCTAGACAGGATGTATGAAACTTACCAATAGATTGATAGTTTATGATTTTGTCTCAAGAGTAGATGTCCAGGTCTTAAACGGTCTAGGATTTTACGGTATTAATCTTTAGAGAATTACTTGCCTTACTGGCCCTTTGAAAAATCACCTCTACCGGCATCACTTTCTTAGAGGACTGCAAACACCACACACATCTAACCCTTTAATTGTGGAATAGGAAAAAAGGAGGAGCATTGTAGCCTATTCATATTTCAGAAAATGCTTAATCAATGTCCCTTAGGTTACACTGTCCCGAGGGAGCATCCTATCATTCTCTGGCAGTAATATCAAATAAATCCTATTCAAATTATCATTTACTGACACACATGGCTTAATGTTCATAAGAAGACATCTGTGTGAACTGTGTCCCTGGAGAAAATATAAAGTCATTCTAATATAGCACATGACCATTACTCCACTGATTAACAGTCTTCCCCATTGATCAGATCAAGCTGTTTAATAGCTGGATAAATGCCCCAGCTCTGTCAGTTTAGAAAGAGATGCTTCTTACTTCCACTCTCGTCACAAAGGTAATACTCTTGTATGGGGTGTGTGCACGTTCCCTTGCTGAGATTGCCACCTGTCTAGTATTTGTCATTTTTGCACCCACTAATGGTTTCATGGTTGCACCCTACTGGTTGTTAATCCCTCATATGATCATTTTGTTTTGAGCTGATGCTGTCGCCTCAATTTCCATATTCACATGTTGTAAGGGGTGCATTTATCGTCACATCTCAGCATTACTTTACTACACATCATTTATACAGTGTGTGTATGACTTAGTCCAGGGTTTCCCAAACTCGGTCCTGGGGGCTCCCAGGGTTGCACGTTTTGGTTTTTACCCTAGCACTACACAGCTGATTAAAATAATCAAAGCTTGATGATGAGTTGATGATTTGAATCAGCTGTGGAGTGCTAGGGCAAAAACCAAAACGTGCACCAATGGGAGGCACCAGGACCGAGTTTGGGAAACCTTGACTTAGGCTTATTCCAGGGCCGTCTCCAGGCATAAGCGACATAAGCGGTCGCTTAGGGCTCCCGGCTGCTAGGGCTCCCCGAAGAGGGAGGAACTCAGTCGCGGTCTCAACTTACTGTTGAGAGTTAGAATAGTTGAATACACAAGGTGCAAGTTCTATATCTGGTTGTGCAGTTTTTCTCTTGTCACTCAATTAGCCATGTCAGCTAACAATTTTTAGATTGGTAAATTATTCTAGCCAGTTATCTAAATGTGTAGTAACCATGGCCGAATACCGACCGGGCATGAAGGGCACGTGCTAAGGGGCCCTGACCTCCAGGGGGCCCCCATTGATTTTGTTAGTCACTCTTACTCAGATATCAGTAACAAATGTGTAGAATCGCAGGAAATTAGCTGTAAAACAGCCCAAATAAATTCTCCACCCCATGGCAAAATGAGTGGAATTGCAGGAAATTCACTTTAAAACTGCTAAACAAATTCTCTGCCCCATGGAAAAATGAGTAGAATTGCATGAAATGTGTTATAAAATTGCAGAAATGTCTCTACGCCCCGTGGCAAAATGTGTAGAATTGCTGGAAATACATCTCCTGATTCTGTAGCATGACGAAGCTTGATGTACAAGTACACACCCTGGACAGAAAGCTAGTCTGTCGTAGGGCCTTACACCCAATCCATCTTCTTAATGCTTAGTGCCAGGCAGAGAGGCATCGAGTCCCAGTTTTAGAATCCTTGGTACGACTTGACCGATCGAACACCCAACCTTCCTGTCTCAGAGCGTGCACTCTAACCACCAGGCTACTGAGTTTGGTTGAGCATGATACTGAACCAACAAACCCATTATCATTGAATTGACATTACGCTGGGAAATTCTTCAAAGCCCTATGAAGTATAGCAATGCCAAAATATGATAATTTAATTATAAGCTGTCATGTTTGGCATTAGTATTCCTTGTGTTTTGTCCTCAAACTTGTGAGAAAGAGCACATTTGCTGAAAGTAAAGTTTCAACTCTTTCAATTCTTCTCAGTGAAAACGAATAATATGTTCTCTCTCATTTGACTCAGGGCAACCTGTCTTTTCAGTGAAAATGAAACTGGAGCTTAAATAATTGCTATGGACGGTGACAATAACAATGTGCTTCGTATTGACTTTCGACAAGTATGAGAACGATATGCAGTGGACCGAAGCTAATCCGCACATTCAGAGACTTTGGAAAAAGCAAGAAAAATAAATTGATAGGAGTGAAAGGAGCAAAACACATCATATATTTGTTATAGTGTACACATATCATATCACAGAAAACTGAAAGTCACTCAAGCTTTAAAGCTTGGGGGGGTCTACTAAGCTAACATATGGAATTGTTTTAAGATGCCAAGGATAATTTAGCTATTTGATTTTGAATTTTTTAGGAGCCAATGTTTTTGATCAAATAAAAGCATTGAAATATTGAGTTTGGCCCATAGAAACGCATTGAATAACACATTCATAAATGGCAAAACAAGACAGTCAAAAAATAAATCATAAGGAATAAGGTTTGAAGTGTCTTTCCTATACTGTATCTAGGAGATCTAAATGTTTGTGTTTTTTTGGACACATATTTAACCCCTTTTTTTTGTTGGCACAAAACTACCTCCATACTGCCATTCATTTTTTACACTAGTACCTGGTTACTGTGACACTTGTGGGGGATCATTGAGCAAAATAGAGGACACCATTGAGTGAGGGGGAGTCTAACCTTTCCATAGAGTGTCATATTAGTTTGTAGTCCAAACCGTTCAGATGCTACAAATGTTTTTGTGGGAAGACCGATTTTCCGGATGTCTCATGGTCTGATAAACACCGCTGTAGCTTGGCCACCTTCCACAGCAGATGCAGAAGACCGACATAGACGGATGTAATTGTCACGCTCGTCGAACAGAGAGGACCAAGGCGCAGCGTTGCGGGTGAACATATTTATATTTATTGACTAGATCACACGATCAAAACAAAGAACGAAACGTGAAGTCCTTCGATACACAAACCAAAAGGAACAAGAAACCACAAAACACAAAGTGCAAGACAAACAGTTAAATATGGCTCCCAATCAGAGACACCCAGCTGACACTCGTTGCCTCTGATTGGGAGTCACTCAGACCAACATAGAAAATTAAACATAGACTTACACACCCTGGCTCAACATAACATAGTCCCCAGAGCCAGGGCGTGACAGTACCCCCCCCCAAAGGCGCGGACTCCGGCCGCGCCAAACAACCACAACAGGGGAGGGACCGGGTGGGCACTCCGCCTCGGCGGCGGATCCGGCTCCGGACATGACCCAGGCACGGGTTGTGCTGGACTGACGACGCACACCCCTGGCTTGATGCGTGGAGGAGGAACGGGCCGGACCGGGCTGACGAAGCGCACCCCTGACTTGGTGCGGGGAGCAGGAATGAGCCGGACCGGGCTGACGACGCACACCACTGGCTTGGTGCGGGAAGCTTGGATGGGCCGGACTGGGCTGGCGACGCGCACCACAGACTTGGTGCGGAGAGCAGGAACGGGCCGTGCCGGACTGACGACGCACACCACTGGCTTGGTGCGGGAAGCTTGGATGGGCCGGACTGGGCTGGCGACACGCACCACAGACTTGGTGCGGAGAGCAGGAACGGGCCGGGCTGGGCTGTCGACGCACACCGTAGGCTTTGTGCGTGGAGCAGGAACAGGCCGGGCTGGGCTGTCGACGCACACCACTGACTTGGTGGGAATGGCAGGAACAGGCCGGGCTGGGCTGACGACGCGCACCACTGACTTGGTGGGAATGGCAGGAACAGGCCGGGCCGGGCTGACGACGCGCACCACTGACTTGGTGGGAATGGCAGGAACAGGCCGGGCTGGGCTGACGACGCGCACCACTGACGTGGTGGGAATGGCAGGAACAGGCCGGACCGTACTGGGGACACACACCACTGGCCCCACGCAGGGATCAGGAACGGGCCGGACCGGACTGGTAACACACCCCAGTACCTCTCGCCGTGCCTCCACACTTTCCCTCTCCTCTGTGCCCAGTGGCCCCCCTAACCTGGCGGCCTTCTCTGCCAACGCTTTGCACCGCTCTAACCCGTACACCTGCTGGCCCGACGTCGTGAGCCCCCCCCTAAAAATTTCCTGGGGGTCTCTCCTCCCTCTTGCCAGACTCGCAATCATCTCCTCCCACGTCCATCCTCTCTCCTCGTCACGCTGCTTGATCCAGTCGAGGTTGCCACGGAGATCTGCCAGCGATGGCTCCTGAACACGCTGCTTGGTCTGGTTAAGGTGGTTTCTTCTGTCACGCTCGTCGAACAGAGAGGACCAAGGCGCAGCGTTGCGGGTGAACATATTTATATTTATTGACTAGATCACACGATCAAAACAAAGAACGAAACGTGAAGTCCTTCGATACACAAACCAAAAGGAACAAGAAACCACAAAACACAAAGTGCAAGACAAACAGTTAAATATGGCTCCCAATCAGAGACACCCAGCTGACACTCGTTGCCTCTGATTGGGAGTCACTCAGACCAACATAGAAAATTAAACATAGACTTACACACCCTGGCTCAACATAACATAGTCCCCAGAGCCAGGGCGTGACAGTAATGGATTGAGATGCAGCCCATGCAAAAAAAAACTGATATCTCTAGTTTAAACTGACAGATTTTGATGGGGTATTGTTTTATTATGATAATTAGACTTCCGCGTGGGTGCGTCACTAGACTCTTAAGGATTAAGTATTGATCAGTACAGGTAATTTTTGTTGGCCACCAAGACAAAACTTTGGCAGTGATATAATTTAAATTGTGATGCTGAAAAAATTACTTTGGATTTCACCTAATTCTTTCATAAAGAGCACATGTTCAACTTCATAACAAAATTGTTATCCCATCGCAAGAGGTAAAAAATATATACTATAGTATGTACTATAGTAAGTGCCTCTCTCCAGCTTAATTCAATAATGAAATAAATCTAATGCCCAAGATTGGGCACAAGGCTGTTGTTATTTTTTTTTTCTTAGTTTTTATTGATTGAAACAAAAACTATACATCATACAATGCTCCACAATATGCTAGGTCTTGTGCTTCCAATGAGTGATATTATACAGCTCTACAGTGGATGGTTAGCAGTGTTATGGTGCGTTCGTACCAAGTAGGAAGTGGGGATTTACCACATCTGGGATAAATCCACTTGAACGGCCCTCCAACTAATTAAATCATCCATGAATCCCCTTGTGATAGGGAATGGAAGCTTATTGTGTGCAACAGGGAGGGGCAATTGAATGCAATATTCACATTTATTTTATTATATTATTACAACATTTCTAGCCTGTCTATCTATGGGTAACAAGGTTGACGTGTCGCCAAACCCACTGGCTCCAGGCCATCTATAAATCACTTCTAGGCAAATCCCCGCCTTATTTTAGCTCATTGGTCACGATAGCAACACCCACCCGTAGTATGCGCTCCAGCAGGTATATGTCACTGGTCATCCCCAAAGCCAACACCTCCTTTGGCCGCCATTCCTTCCAGTTCTCTGCTGCCAATGACTGGAACAAATTGCAAAAATCTCTGAAGCTGGAGACACTTATCTCCCTCACTAACTTTAAGCATCAGTTGTCAGAGCACCTTACCGATCACTGCACCAGTACACAGCCCATCTGAAATTAGCCCACCCAACTACCTCATCCCTATATTGTTATTTATATTGCTCATTTACACCTCAGTATCTCTATTTGCACATCATCTCTTGCACATCTATCATTACAGTGTTAATACTAATTGTAATTATTTTGCACTATAACCTATTTATTGCCTTACCTCCATAACTTGCTACATTTGCACACACTGTATATATATTTTCTGTTGTATTTTTGACTTTATGTTTTGTTTTACCCCATATGTAACTGTGTTGTTGTTTTTATCGCACTGCTTTGCTTTATCTTGGCCAGGTCGCACTGGCTTACCTGGTTAAATAAAGGTAAAAAATATTATTATTTTTTTTTTTTTTTAAACGTGTTATGCTCGACCAGCTCAGTTTTTCACAACAAAACACCAGAAAATGCCCAAAAATAGTAGAACCAGCTCACCTGCTTTTACACGATGATTTGA
>NC_139996.1:43913735-44224809 GCF_964263955.1 Coregonus lavaretus | reverse complement strand
ACCAGCTACACCTAAATGTAAGGACGAATGGCGTTGCTACCATTTCCATAAATGTTAGGTAACTGCTTTGTCTTGTTATTGTATGCAAGTCTTAATAATGTTACTTGTTAATAAATCACATTAATATCCATGGGGACTCATTTTCCACAATACCTATCAAATAACTGTCATACAATCAATTTAACTAATTTGCCAAAGTTGAAAAAATATGATTTGAAATTTAATGACGATGACAATAAAAAAAAACACATTTGTAGACATTTAGTAGATGCTCTTATCCAGAGCGAGTAGCGAGTGCTCACATTTTCATACTTTCATTTTCATACTGGTCCCCCATGGGAATATAACCCACAACCCTGGCATTGCAAGTGCCATGCTCTACCAACTGAGCCACACGGGACGATGATGATGATGATGTTGATAAATCAAGTCGATGTTAATGAGTCATCTTCTTTTAGTTCTTGGCCATTTCTAAGATCAATGTAACACATGTTCTGCCCCACTCAGATGGATGCCATGCAGTGGACCAGTGGAGACCCCTCTGTGCCCGCCTCTGTGTGCAGCCTGCCCTGCAAGATGGGTGAGAGAAAGAAGGTGGTGAAGGGAGTACCATGTTGCTGGCACTGCGAGCGCTGTGAGGGCTACCACTTCCAGGCCAGTGAGTTCATTTGCGAGCTGTGCCCTTATGAGCAACGACCTGACAAGAACCGCACTGGGTGCCAACCTATCCCCATCATCAAGCTGGAGTGGCACTCACCCTGGGCAGTGGTGCCAGTCTTCATCTCTGTCCTGGGCATTCTGGTTACCACCTTCGTCATCATCACCTTTGTGCGCTACCACGACACTCCCATTGTCCGAGCCTCGGGCCGGGAGATGAGCTATGTTTTGCTCACAGGTATCTTCCTGTGCTATGCTATCACCTTCCCCATGATCGCAGCCCCTGACGTTGCCGTTTGCTCCATGAGGCGCATCTTCCTGGGCCTGGGGATGTGTTTCAGCTATGCAGCTCTGCTTACCAAAACAAACCGCATCCACCGCATCTTCGAGCAGGGCAAGAAGGCTGTGACAGCACCGCGGTTCATCTCCCCGGCCTCCCAGCTGGTCATAACCTTCAGCCTGATCTCAGTTCAGTTACTGGGTGTTTTTGTGTGGTTCACCGCCGACCCGTCGCACATGGTGGTGGACTATGGCGAGCAGCGCACACAGGACCCTGAGAACGCCCGTGGGGTGCTCAAGTGTGACATCTCAGACCTCTCACTCATCTGCTCGCTTGGATACAGTATTCTCTTGATGGTCACATGCACTGTTTACGCCATCAAGACCAGGGGAGTGCCAGAGACCTTCAACGAGGCTAAGCCTATTGGATTTACTATGTATACTACGTGTATAATTTGGTTAGCTTTTATACCTATCTTCTTTGGGACGGCACAGTCAGCAGAAAGGGTGAGTGTGTTTTGATTGTGTGATTGAATTTGATACACCTACAGTGAGGGACAAAAGTATTTGATCCCCTGCTGATTTAGTTTTTTTTGTTTGCCCACTGACAAAGACATGATCAGTCTATAATTGTAATGGTAGGTTTATTTGAACAGTGAGAGACAGAATAACAACAACAAAAATCCAGAAAAACGCATGTCAAAAATGTTATAAATAGATTTGCATTTTAATGAGGGAAATAAGTATTTGAACCCTCTGCCAAACATGACTTAGTACTTGGTGGCAAAACCCTTGTTGGCAACCACAGAGGTCAGACGTTTCTTGTAGTTGGCCACCAGGTTTGCACACATCTCAGGAGGGATTTTGTCCCACTCCTCTTTGCAGATCTTCTCCAAGTCATTAAGGTTTCGAGGCTGACGTTTGGCAACTCGAACCTTCAGCTCCCTCCACAGATTTTCTATGGGATTAAGGTCTGGAGACTGGCTAGGCCACTCCAGGACCTTAATGTGCTTCTTCTTGAGCCACTCCTTTGTTGCCTTGGCCGTGTGTTTTGGGTCATTGTCATGCTGGAATACCTATCCACGACCCATTTTCAATGCCCTGTCTGAGGGAAGGAGGTTCTCACCCAAGATTTGACGTACATGGCCCTCTCCATCATCCCTTTGATGCAGTGAAGTTGTCCTGTCCCCTTAGCAGAAACCCCCCCCCCCCCAAAGCATAATGTTTCCACCTCCATGTTTGACGGTGGGGATGGTGTTCTTGGGGTCATAGGCAGCATTCCTCCTCCTCCAAACACGGCGAGTTGAGTTGATGCCAAAGACCCCGATTTTGATATCTGACCATAACACTTTCACCCAGTTCTCCTCTGAATCATTCAGATGTTCATTGGCAAACTTCAGACGGGCCTGTATATTTCCTTTCTTGAGCAGGGGGACCTTGCGGGCGGAGCAGGATTTCAGTCCTTCACGGCGTAGTGTGTTACCAATTGTTTTCTTGGTGACTATGGTCCCAGCTGCTTTGAGATCATTGACAAGATCCTCCCATGTAGTTCTGCGCTGATTCCTCACCGTTCTCATGATCATTGCAACTCCACGAGGTGAGATATTGCATGGAGCCCCAGGCCGAGGGAGATTGACAGTTATTTTGTGTTTCTTCCATTTGTGAATAATCACACCAACTGTTGTCACCTTCTCACCAAGCTGCTTGGCGATGGTCTTGTAGCCCATTCCAGCCTTGTGTAGGTCTACAATCTTGTCCCTGACATCCTTGGAGAGCTCTTTGGTCTTGGCCATGGTAGAGAGTTTGGAATCTGATTGATTGATTGCTTCTGTGGACAAGTGTATTTTATACAGGTAACAAACTGAGATTAGGAGCACTCCCTTTAAGAGTGTGCTCCTAATCTCAGCTCGTTACCTGTATAAAAGACACCTGTGAGCCAGAAATCTTTCTGATTGAGAGGGGGTCAAATACTTATTTCCCTCATTAAAATGCAAATCAATTTATAACATTTTTGACATGCGTTTTTCTGGATTTTCTTTGTTGTTATTCTGTCTCTCACTGTTCAAATAAACCTACCATTTAAATTATAGACCGATCATTTCCTTGTCAGTGGGCAAACGTACAAAATCAGCAGGGGATCAAATACTTTTTTCCCTCACTGTATATCAACTGTAGGCCTACATGTCTAGGCTATGTAACATAGTCAGATATGCTGTTCATCTTATTCTGTATGCATTGACTGGCGCCTGCACCTCATACAGAAGGGAATAAGATGCGATCTGATAAAATGTAAAACTGAATATGATTATTTTACTTTTACCTAGAGATCCTTGCTGTAGTGAGACTAGTTGCTGTTGAGCCAGGAGCTAGTGGGGGTTCTTAGCTCTTGATTAGACAGAAAAGGATGGCTTACTGATGCGTAGATGTGGTCTTTAATATGAAGTGCTGGCTCAGGTGTGAGGTTTGGCTTGTCATCAGACAGTTGTAATCCTCATCAGTTCTATGACTAATGGGAACACAACATGTGTTGTCTACAGTGTAATTGTCTGTAATCCATTGTGCGGAATTCATCTCTCATTTGGCTAATATGTTGTGAACCTCAGAGGCTCTTTGTTGATAGAGGTGGTAGGCAATGGACAGAGTCTGTGGTCAGTGTCATGTTGTATCACCCTTTAAGGTCAGTAATTATTTTGACCCCTGCTGTTTACTAGCCAATCAACTTAATTAAGTACCATCACTTCAGTTCTCGGCACTGAATGTTGGCCATGTAATGACATGTGAAAATTAAATTGCTAATGATATGGTTGTTCTCAACAATTTTCACCATTAGAATGCTGCATATGATTTTCCGGGATGTACATAGGTCATCAGTCACACTTGGAAAGCATGGTATCTGTGAATAAGCTGAGGAACCTCTACCTCAATCTTCATATTGCCTATTTTATCTTCCCATGGGATTACAATGCACATTTTCAGTCAGTGTCATACCACACATCATGATCCAGCAAAACCCATGGCAATACAAAACGTTCAATTGGTCCAAATACTGTAGCAAACTGGACAATTTCAAATGATTTCATAGGTTGCAGTATATAGTAAGGATGGATGAATTCAAAGAGTGATTTTTCCATTGAAGTTTTCTACTGGAAGCTGCATCAGTCTATTAAATTGAGACACTGAGTGGAGCATCTGGTTTAGCGAAGAAAGGCTTTGTTTTCTTCCCCCACTATTTTTGGACCATATCTCATTAGTACAGTTCTGGTGCGTTAGGAATCTCTTCTCACTTCGTTACAGTTGTTGGATGGTGTGAAACAATGGGTGGTCTGCAACAATTAAGACATTTTCTAATAATTAACACAGAAACCATGACAGTAATGTAGCATATTTTGTGTTTTTACTTTACACAAACAGCCTCCAATGCATTCAGAAAGTGTAGACCTCTATGTTTCCTCATTAAAAGTGTGACTGGAACATTTAGGAAATGACGGCTTTGAGTAGATGTGGCCAGGCATTTGATAGCTGAACATTGGCTTACATAAGTCACAAGTATTGCAAACTATGATTGCGTTATAGAAGGTCTTTACTAGCCAAGCTATACGTAGTCCTAATCAATTTGTGTAATGTTCTTCCAATTTAATGTAAGATACAAATGGTTTACAATCCTTACTGTTCAATGGTAAGCTTATTATATAGACTATACCCCATGAGAGCAATTCAATGGGGACCAAATAAATCATCAAAACTAGTTATCATTTTTTAAGTCTCTTACATCTGTAAGCGTACCCATTACTGTTTTGACAGATGGTGAATATACCTCATCATTGTATCTTTATTGGTAGAGCTGGTTGCAGTCTGCACGGAGTGAGGTGCAGTAGTAGACTGTGGTCAGGGCCATAACCACATCAGAGGACACCGAGGTCCGGACCTGTATTTTTTTATTTTTTACAATATTTTTAAAAATATACTGTATATAGTACACAATAAAGAAAATTAATATTGCTCCCACCGTTGATCAAAGGTCAGAACGCTTATACTCTTGACCTGACTGAGTTCTAATCGCGCTTGCCTCTGCGAACGAGTGGAATCATGAACAGTGGTTTGTTTGTTATGTTCACCTGCGTCCCCAGGATTTGCCTCCCAGATTTGCCTTTTTAGCAGCACATTCACCACTCTCTCTAACGGCTAATTCCGTCTTCTTGCGGCAAAGGCCAAGAGCCTGAGACGTGAAACGAACTACCCCAGCTCGGAGTCGGCTAAAGTAGTCAACTAGAGATGCTGCTGAGAGTGTGTGTGCGAGATGCCGGACAAAGGCAATTTTAAAACCATCCCGCGACTACTGCCTTGTCTACAGACATCCCCCAAACAAACCGACTCTCGGAGAATGAGTGCACAACTGGTAAATAGTCGCTTATAGATACAGTGAGGGAAAAAAGTATTTGATCCCCTGCTGATTTTGTACGTTTGCCCACTGACAAAGAAATGATCAGTCTATAATTTTAATGGTAGGTTTATTTGAACAGTGAGAGACAGAAAAAAAACAAAATAATCCAGAAAAACGCATGTCAAAAATGTTATAAATTGATTTGCATTTTAATGAGGGAAATAAGTATTTGACCCCCTCTCAATCAGAAAGATTTCTGGCTCACAGGTGTCTTTTATACAGGTAACGAGCTGACATTAGGAGCACACTCTTCAAGGGAGTGCTCCTAATCTCAGCTTGTTACCTGTATAAAAGACACCTGTCCACAGAAGCAATCAATCAATCAGATTCCAAACTCTCCACCATGGCCAAGACCATAGAGCTCTCCAAGGATGTCAGGGACAAGATTGTAGACCTACACAAGGCTGGAATGGGCTACAAGACCATCGCCAAGCAGCTTGGTGAGAAGGTGACAACAGTTGGTGCGATTATTCGCAAATGGAAGAAACACAAAATAACTGTCAATCTCCCTCGGCCTGGGGCTCCATTCAAGACCTCACCTCGTGGAGTTGCAATGATCATGAGAACGGTGAGGAATCAGCCCAGAACTACACGGGAGGATCTTGTCAATGATCTCAAGGCAGCTGGGCCCATAGTCACCACGAAAACAATTGGTAACACACTACGCCGTGAAGGACTGAAATCCTGCAGCGCCCGCAAGGTCCCCCTGCTCAAGAAAGCACATATACAGGGCTGTCTGAAGTTTGCCAATGAACAACTGAATGATTCAGAGGAGAACTGGGTGAAAGTGTTGTGGTCAGATGAGACCAAAATCGAGCTCTTTGGCATCAACTCAACTCGCCATGTTTGAAGGAGGAGGAATGTGCCTAAGACCCCAAGAACACCATCCCCACCGTCAAACATGGAGGTGGAAACATTATGCTTTGGGGGTGTTTTTCTGCTAAGGGGACAGGACAACTTCACCACATGAAAGGGACGATGGACGGGGCCATGTACCGTCAAATCTTGGGTGAGAACCTCCTTCCCTCAGACAGGGCATTGAAAATGGGTCGTGGATGGGTATTTCAGCATGACAATGACCCAAAACACACGGCCAAGGCAACAAAGGAGTTGCTCAAGAAGAAGCACATTAAGGTCCTGGAGTGGCCTAGCCAGTCTCCAGACCTTAATCCCATAGAAAATCTGTGGAGGGATCTGAAGGTTCGAGTTGCCAAACGTCAGCCTCGAAACCTTAATGACTTGGAGAAATCTGCAAAGAGGAGTGGAACAAAATCCCTCCTGAGATGTGTGCAAACCTGGTGGCCAACTACAAGAAACGTCTGACCTCTGTGATTGCCGACAAGGGTTTTGCCACCAAGTACTAAGTCATGTTTTGCAGAGGGGTCAAATACTTATTTCCCTCATTAAAATGCAAATCAATTTATAACATTTTTGACATGCGTTTCTCTGGATTTTTTTGTTGTTATTCTGTCTCTCACTGTTCAAATAAACCTACCATTAAAATTATAGACTGATCATGTCTTTGTCAGTGGGCAAACGTACAAAATGAGCAGGGGTTCAAATTCTTTTTTCCCTCACTGTATTACTAGAAAGATTAAGTAAGAAGCAAACGTTAAACTGAGACTACCTCAGCAGGAGCAAAAAATAGCCCACTAAGTTCTCATAATAACTTTGCTTTACAGTGAATAGGCTACTGAGACAGACAGTAATGTGGCTCTCAGTGGTGAGGCTGAGGCAGGCTGCAATGCATGCTGGAGGAAGCAGAGGAGACAGAGAGAGGAAGCAAGCAGAGAGATTGGTTAGTACAGTGGTTTCCAAACTTGGGGTTGGGGCCCTATATGGGGTCCCCTGAGAAAATCTGTACTAATCTTATCAAACAGGTTAGGAACTTTAAAAAAAGAATATATGTTTCAATATGAACATCTCGCCATGGCCTAGGCCTCCATTAAAATGCAATCAAAATGCAAACAATACAGTTCTAAAATGGTCATACCTTTTCGTTTATATTGGTGGTTGTTCGTCTTATCTCGATCGCCCACTGGAGTTTATAGTTTACCCATTACCCACCTTTTTTTTTTTTACCACTACATCAATGATATTAATACAGAATCGTAAGTAATATTCTAATAATTCATGTGAATCTGATAATACGATCATCTGTGTTTTCCATTGATGTCTGTTTGCGCAGAGCTTGATTAGTAATGCCTAGGAATTCAAATGTGAACGCTATGTAATTTCTGAAAATATATATTTATGTAAATTAGATGATGTTGATGATGCTATGCAATTCATCATTACAACTGACTGAACAGTCACTAAAGCTATGAATCATTCTATGAATTCATAAATTCAGTATGAATCATTTCTCATATTTACCCCTTTCAGGAGTATAACATTACAATTGCATAGCTAATAGGCTATGTGTTTGTAGACTGACTGAAGTGAATGAACCTACAGCAGCCAAGGTGATAATGGCTGGGGTCATTTCTGCTGTTCTCCAAATATTATTAAATATATATATTATTATTGTATAGAAATGCAGTAAATATGCTTTAACTTTCTAAAAATGTATTGTCGGGGGGCCTTCCGGACCTCACTAAACCTCAAACCCTGGTTGCGGCCTTAAAAAAAAAACACAAGCTTAAGAGTATTGAGATATTTATGAGATCATCTCACTTTTTTCAGAGAGAGAAAAAACATCTATTGAACATCATGTCACACAACCAATTAAAGTAATTGGACATGACACTGTTGGTGACAAGGTTTTTAGCACTGCCTGAAGTTACAGAATTGCAGGTGGTTCTTGGTCATAAGTTTCTCATACACTGTCACGATCGTCGGGAACAGAGGAGGACCAAGGCGCAGCGTTGAAGACGAACATACTCTTTATTTAGTGATTACACGACCAAAACAACAAAACGATAACGTGACAGTCCACGGTCTAACACAAACCAACTAGAACAAGATCCCACAACTACTGTGGGAAAACAGCCTGTTTAAATGTGGTTCCCAATCAGAGACAACAAGCCACAGCTGACACTCGTTGCCTCTGATTGAGAACCACACTGGCCAACATAGAAATGAAACAACTAGAACTACAACACAGAAATCTACACACCCTGGCTCAACATAACAGTGTCCCCAGAGCCAGGGCGTGACATACACCTTTCAAACCAAGGTTTGCTGCCAACTTTTTGCCAACTTGTCTTTATACAGTATATGAATAACACACTATCACAGATAATCATGAAATGACTTGTTAGAAATTCGTGACAGGCACACCCCCAAAAGAAATGTGTGTCCACCACACGATTTTCTTCATAACTCATTCGTGTCCAGTACACCATTTTCTTCATAACAAATTCAATTCGTTGTAACTAACGTTAGATAGGTGGTTAACATTAGCTAGGACCAACCTCCCTCCTACTGTTTCTGTATTAGGTAAAAGGGGATCATATAAACAATTGTTTTTACAGGCAACATACCGTGAAGACTTTGTGAAAGTAGTATCAGAGTCTTTTACCAATTGGGCAAAGTGGGAAGAACAGGGGAGTTGCTGGCTACTGCAGGTGAGAGCCATATTATGGGTTTAACAAGACAAGAAAGATTGCATTATAGTATTATCTAATATAGTATTAGTTCAAGGACAGCTTTTCTTCTTTTAATGATTGAAACATGATTTGGGCTCGGTGAAACTTTGTCGTAGAATAAAACAGGATGACTGAAATGGTAGCTTTGTAAATCAGGTTTGCAAAGGACCTTATTCTACAAATAAAATATGATGCTAGTCTCTTATATTGAGCCAGTATTATATGTCAATGTTGTTGTTTTTTCAAGCTATAGGGAATTGTGTCTAATCTGTGGTGAACAAAGACTGGGTTGTTTACTGAGACTATGAGAAACCTGACAAACACCTTGATCTTGTTTATTATTCAGAGTGATATGTTGTGTCTGCTTAGCTCTGAAATAAGAAACACAGCTATGGCTAAAGGTATTTACTTTTTTGTCACCCCTTCTTTAGGAATTTATGCACCAATCCCACCTATATGTAGTGTAAACATATGCTAATAGCATGATATAGTGCATAAAACAAAAATCAATGAATGACTGGAATTCTGTTGTATGTCCAGAATAATTCAGAATTCAATTGTAAGTCTACTTATGAATGAAATATCACCCCTCCTGAAACATTGTTTCAATTACTAGCATCTTGCACATCCTTGCTGTAGCTCTAGACAGGATGTATGAAACTTACCAATAGATTGATAGTTTATGATTTTGTCTCAAGAGTAGATGTCCAGGTCTTAAACGGTCTAGGATTTTACGGTATTAATCTTTAGAGAATTACTTGCCTTACTGGCCCTTTGAAAAATCACCTCTACCGGCATCACTTTCTTAGAGGACTGCAAACACCACACACATCTAACCCTTTAATTGTGGAATAGGAAAAAAGGAGGAGCATTGTAGCCTATTCATATTTCAGAAAATGCTTAATCAATGTCCCTTAGGTTACACTGTCCCGAGGGAGCATCCTATCATTCTCTGGCAGTAATATCAAATAAATCCTATTCAAATTATCATTTACTGACACACATGGCTTAATGTTCATAAGAAGACATCTGTGTGAACTGTGTCCCTGGAGAAAATATAAAGTCATTCTAATATAGCACATGACCATTACTCCACTGATTAACAGTCTTCCCCATTGATCAGATCAAGCTGTTTAATAGCTGGATAAATGCCCCAGCTCTGTCAGTTTAGAAAGAGATGCTTCTTACTTCCACTCTCGTCACAAAGGTAATACTCTTGTATGGGGTGTGTGCACGTTCCCTTGCTGAGATTGCCACCTGTCTAGTATTTGTCATTTTTGCACCCACTAATGGTTTCATGGTTGCACCCTACTGGTTGTTAATCCCTCATATGATCATTTTGTTTTGAGCTGATGCTGTCGCCTCAATTTCCATATTCACATGTTGTAAGGGGTGCATTTATCGTCACATCTCAGCATTACTTTACTACACATCATTTATACAGTGTGTGTATGACTTAGTCCAGGGTTTCCCAAACTCGGTCCTGGGGGCTCCCAGGGTTGCACGTTTTGGTTTTTACCCTAGCACTACACAGCTGATTAAAATAATCAAAGCTTGATGATGAGTTGATGATTTGAATCAGCTGTGGAGTGCTAGGGCAAAAACCAAAACGTGCACCAATGGGAGGCACCAGGACCGAGTTTGGGAAACCTTGACTTAGGCTTATTCCAGGGCCGTCTCCAGGCATAAGCGACATAAGCGGTCGCTTAGGGCTCCCGGCTGCTAGGGCTCCCCGAAGAGGGAGGAACTCAGTCGCGGTCTCAACTTACTGTTGAGAGTTAGAATAGTTGAATACACAAGGTGCAAGTTCTATATCTGGTTGTGCAGTTTTTCTCTTGTCACTCAATTAGCCATGTCAGCTAACAATTTTTAGATTGGTAAATTATTCTAGCCAGTTATCTAAATGTGTAGTAACCATGGCCGAATACCGACCGGGCATGAAGGGCACGTGCTAAGGGGCCCTGACCTCCAGGGGGCCCCCATTGATTTTGTTAGTCACTCTTACTCAGATATCAGTAACAAATGTGTAGAATCGCAGGAAATTAGCTGTAAAACAGCCCAAATAAATTCTCCACCCCATGGCAAAATGAGTGGAATTGCAGGAAATTCACTTTAAAACTGCTAAACAAATTCTCTGCCCCATGGAAAAATGAGTAGAATTGCATGAAATGTGTTATAAAATTGCAGAAATGTCTCTACGCCCCGTGGCAAAATGTGTAGAATTGCTGGAAATACATCTCCTGATTCTGTAGCATGACGAAGCTTGATGTACAAGTACACACCCTGGACAGAAAGCTAGTCTGTCGTAGGGCCTTACACCCAATCCATCTTCTTAATGCTTAGTGCCAGGCAGAGAGGCATCGAGTCCCAGTTTTAGAATCCTTGGTACGACTTGACCGATCGAACACCCAACCTTCCTGTCTCAGAGCGTGCACTCTAACCACCAGGCTACTGAGTTTGGTTGAGCATGATACTGAACCAACAAACCCATTATCATTGAATTGACATTACGCTGGGAAATTCTTCAAAGCCCTATGAAGTATAGCAATGCCAAAATATGATAATTTAATTATAAGCTGTCATGTTTGGCATTAGTATTCCTTGTGTTTTGTCCTCAAACTTGTGAGAAAGAGCACATTTGCTGAAAGTAAAGTTTCAACTCTTTCAATTCTTCTCAGTGAAAACGAATAATATGTTCTCTCTCATTTGACTCAGGGCAACCTGTCTTTTCAGTGAAAATGAAACTGGAGCTTAAATAATTGCTATGGACGGTGACAATAACAATGTGCTTCGTATTGACTTTCGACAAGTATGAGAACGATATGCAGTGGACCGAAGCTAATCCGCACATTCAGAGACTTTGGAAAAAGCAAGAAAAATAAATTGATAGGAGTGAAAGGAGCAAAACACATCATATATTTGTTATAGTGTACACATATCATATCACAGAAAACTGAAAGTCACTCAAGCTTTAAAGCTTGGGGGGGTCTACTAAGCTAACATATGGAATTGTTTTAAGATGCCAAGGATAATTTAGCTATTTGATTTTGAATTTTTTAGGAGCCAATGTTTTTGATCAAATAAAAGCATTGAAATATTGAGTTTGGCCCATAGAAACGCATTGAATAACACATTCATAAATGGCAAAACAAGACAGTCAAAAAATAAATCATAAGGAATAAGGTTTGAAGTGTCTTTCCTATACTGTATCTAGGAGATCTAAATGTTTGTGTTTTTTTGGACACATATTTAACCCCTTTTTTTTGTTGGCACAAAACTACCTCCATACTGCCATTCATTTTTTACACTAGTACCTGGTTACTGTGACACTTGTGGGGGATCATTGAGCAAAATAGAGGACACCATTGAGTGAGGGGGAGTCTAACCTTTCCATAGAGTGTCATATTAGTTTGTAGTCCAAACCGTTCAGATGCTACAAATGTTTTTGTGGGAAGACCGATTTTCCGGATGTCTCATGGTCTGATAAACACCGCTGTAGCTTGGCCACCTTCCACAGCAGATGCAGAAGACCGACATAGACGGATGTAATTGTCACGCTCGTCGAACAGAGAGGACCAAGGCGCAGCGTTGCGGGTGAACATATTTATATTTATTGACTAGATCACACGATCAAAACAAAGAACGAAACGTGAAGTCCTTCGATACACAAACCAAAAGGAACAAGAAACCACAAAACACAAAGTGCAAGACAAACAGTTAAATATGGCTCCCAATCAGAGACACCCAGCTGACACTCGTTGCCTCTGATTGGGAGTCACTCAGACCAACATAGAAAATTAAACATAGACTTACACACCCTGGCTCAACATAACATAGTCCCCAGAGCCAGGGCGTGACAGTACCCCCCCCCAAAGGCGCGGACTCCGGCCGCGCCAAACAACCACAACAGGGGAGGGACCGGGTGGGCACTCCGCCTCGGCGGCGGATCCGGCTCCGGACATGACCCAGGCACGGGTTGTGCTGGACTGACGACGCACACCCCTGGCTTGATGCGTGGAGGAGGAACGGGCCGGACCGGGCTGACGAAGCGCACCCCTGACTTGGTGCGGGGAGCAGGAATGAGCCGGACCGGGCTGACGACGCACACCACTGGCTTGGTGCGGGAAGCTTGGATGGGCCGGACTGGGCTGGCGACGCGCACCACAGACTTGGTGCGGAGAGCAGGAACGGGCCGTGCCGGACTGACGACGCACACCACTGGCTTGGTGCGGGAAGCTTGGATGGGCCGGACTGGGCTGGCGACACGCACCACAGACTTGGTGCGGAGAGCAGGAACGGGCCGGG
Source organism: Coregonus lavaretus (assembly GCF_964263955.1). NCBI lineage: Eukaryota > Metazoa > Chordata > Actinopteri > Salmoniformes > Salmonidae > Coregonus > Coregonus lavaretus. Next base: position 44,211,537 of record NC_139996.1, on the reverse strand, counting down.
CTGGGCTGTCGACGCACACCGTAGGCTTTGTGCGTGGAGCAGGAACAGGCCGGGCTGGGCTGTCGACGCACACCACTGACTTGGTGGGAATGGCAGGAACAGGCCGGGCTGGGCTGACGACGCGCACCACTGACTTGGTGGGAATGGCAGGAACAGGCCGGGCCGGGCTGACGACGCGCACCACTGACTTGGTGGGAATGGCAGGAACAGGCCGGGCTGGGCTGACGACGCGCACCACTGACGTGGTGGGAATGGCAGGAACAGGCCGGACCGTACTGGGGACACACACCACTGGCCCCACGCAGGGATCAGGAACGGGCCGGACCGGACTGGTAACACACCCCAGTACCTCTCGCCGTGCCTCCACACTTTCCCTCTCCTCTGTGCCCAGTGGCCCCCCTAACCTGGCGGCCTTCTCTGCCAACGCTTTGCACCGCTCTAACCCGTACACCTGCTGGCCCGACGTCGTGAGCCCCCCCCTAAAAATTTCCTGGGGGTCTCTCCTCCCTCTTGCCAGACTCGCAATCATCTCCTCCCACGTCCATCCTCTCTCCTCGTCACGCTGCTTGATCCAGTCGAGGTTGCCACGGAGATCTGCCAGCGATGGCTCCTGAACACGCTGCTTGGTCTGGTTAAGGTGGTTTCTTCTGTCACGCTCGTCGAACAGAGAGGACCAAGGCGCAGCGTTGCGGGTGAACATATTTATATTTATTGACTAGATCACACGATCAAAACAAAGAACGAAACGTGAAGTCCTTCGATACACAAACCAAAAGGAACAAGAAACCACAAAACACAAAGTGCAAGACAAACAGTTAAATATGGCTCCCAATCAGAGACACCCAGCTGACACTCGTTGCCTCTGATTGGGAGTCACTCAGACCAACATAGAAAATTAAACATAGACTTACACACCCTGGCTCAACATAACATAGTCCCCAGAGCCAGGGCGTGACAGTAATGGATTGAGATGCAGCCCATGCAAAAAAAAACTGATATCTCTAGTTTAAACTGACAGATTTTGATGGGGTATTGTTTTATTATGATAATTAGACTTCCGCGTGGGTGCGTCACTAGACTCTTAAGGATTAAGTATTGATCAGTACAGGTAATTTTTGTTGGCCACCAAGACAAAACTTTGGCAGTGATATAATTTAAATTGTGATGCTGAAAAAATTACTTTGGATTTCACCTAATTCTTTCATAAAGAGCACATGTTCAACTTCATAACAAAATTGTTATCCCATCGCAAGAGGTAAAAAATATATACTATAGTATGTACTATAGTAAGTGCCTCTCTCCAGCTTAATTCAATAATGAAATAAATCTAATGCCCAAGATTGGGCACAAGGCTGTTGTTATTTTTTTTTTCTTAGTTTTTATTGATTGAAACAAAAACTATACATCATACAATGCTCCACAATATGCTAGGTCTTGTGCTTCCAATGAGTGATATTATACAGCTCTACAGTGGATGGTTAGCAGTGTTATGGTGCGTTCGTACCAAGTAGGAAGTGGGGATTTACCACATCTGGGATAAATCCACTTGAACGGCCCTCCAACTAATTAAATCATCCATGAATCCCCTTGTGATAGGGAATGGAAGCTTATTGTGTGCAACAGGGAGGGGCAATTGAATGCAATATTCACATTTATTTTATTATATTATTACAACATTTCTAGCCTGTCTATCTATGGGTAACAAGGTTGACGTGTCGCCAAACCCACTGGCTCCAGGCCATCTATAAATCACTTCTAGGCAAATCCCCGCCTTATTTTAGCTCATTGGTCACGATAGCAACACCCACCCGTAGTATGCGCTCCAGCAGGTATATGTCACTGGTCATCCCCAAAGCCAACACCTCCTTTGGCCGCCATTCCTTCCAGTTCTCTGCTGCCAATGACTGGAACAAATTGCAAAAATCTCTGAAGCTGGAGACACTTATCTCCCTCACTAACTTTAAGCATCAGTTGTCAGAGCACCTTACCGATCACTGCACCAGTACACAGCCCATCTGAAATTAGCCCACCCAACTACCTCATCCCTATATTGTTATTTATATTGCTCATTTACACCTCAGTATCTCTATTTGCACATCATCTCTTGCACATCTATCATTACAGTGTTAATACTAATTGTAATTATTTTGCACTATAACCTATTTATTGCCTTACCTCCATAACTTGCTACATTTGCACACACTGTATATATATTTTCTGTTGTATTTTTGACTTTATGTTTTGTTTTACCCCATATGTAACTGTGTTGTTGTTTTTATCGCACTGCTTTGCTTTATCTTGGCCAGGTCGCACTGGCTTACCTGGTTAAATAAAGGTAAAAAATATTTTTTTTTTTTTTTTTTTTTAAACGTGTTATGCTCGACCAGCTCAGTTTTTCACAACAAAACACCAGAAAATGCCCAAAAATAGTAGAACCAGCTCACCTGCTTTTACACGATGATTTGACTATTAGATGTTCAATTTTTATTTTGAACTAAATATTGAAACACCATATTAAATTGAGAGTTCAGTTCACTTAACAGGGTTGACATTAAAATGAGGGACAGACGTAAATGAATCACTAATCACATGAAATAAATAATTATAATAATCTTCAGAAATGACTGTTGTAAGTAACAGCAAACTTTCCAGGACATAGACATGTTTTATATGGGCAGAAAGCTTAAATTATTGTTAATCTAACTGCACTGTCCAATTTACAGTAGCTATTACAGTGAAAAACATACCATGCTATTGTTTGAGGAGATTGCACAACAACAAAAAACTTAGCATGGCAACTGTTTGATACATTCACCTCTGGAGGTAAATTATTTACTTACATTCAGTAATCTTGCTCTGACTTGTCATCCTAAGGGTACCAGAGATAACATGTAGCATAGTTTTGTTTGATAAAATCAATTTTTATATTCAAATGTAGGAACTGGGTTCTACAGTTTGAACCCCTGCTGTCTCTGGCTCTTCACCCACCCTGCCCGGCCATCTAGATGTGTGAAAGTTAGTGTATAAGCTAATGATCCATCATGTATGACATTCCTGGGAGTGTGTAAACTTACATTTTGTATTACCATATCATTTTTGTATGTTCATTTCATTTTCGTCATTTAGCAGAAGCTCTTATCCAGAGCGACTTACAAATTGGTGCATTCACCTTATGATAGCCAGTGGGACAACCACTTTACAATATATATATATATTTTTTTTTTGGGGGGGTGGGGTAGGGGGAGGGTAGAAGGATTACTTTTATCCTATCCCAGGTATTCCTTAAAGAGGTGGGGTTTCAAGTGTCTCCGGAAGGTGGTGAGTGACTCCGCTGTCCTGGCGTCGTGAGGGAGCTTGTTCCACCAATGGGGTGCCAGAGCAGCGAACAGTTTTGACTGGGCTGAGTGGGAACTGTGCTTCCGCAGGGGGGCCAGCAGGCCAGAGATGGATGAACGCAATGCCCTCGTTTGGGTGTAGGGACTGATCAGAGCCTGAAGGTACGGAGGTGCCGTTCCCCTCACAGCTCCGTAGGCAAGCACCATGGTCTTGTAGCAGATGCAGGCTTCAACTGGAAGCCAGTGGAGTGTGCGGAGGATCGGGGTGACATGAGAGAACTTGGGAAGGTTGAACACCAGACGGGCTGCAGCGTTCTGGATTAGTTGTAGGGGGTTAATGGCACAGGCAGGGAGCCCAGCCAACAGCGTGTTGCAGTAATCCAGACGGGAGATGACAAGTGCCTGGATTAGGACCTGTGCCACTTCCTGTGTAAGGTAGGGTTTTACTCTGCGAATGTTGTAGAGCATGAACCTACAGGATTGGGTCACCGCTTTGATGTTAGCGGAGAACGACAGGGTGTGGTCCAGGGTCACGCCAAGGTTCTTTGCACTCTGGGAGGAGGACACAACAGAGTTGTCAACCGTGATGGCGAGATCATGGAGCAGGCAGTCCTTCCCCGGGAGGAAGAGCAGCTCCGTCTTGTCGAGGTTCAGCTTGAGGTGGTGATCTGTCATCCACACTGATATGTCTGCCAGACATGCAGAGATGCGATTTGCCACCTGGTTATAAGAAGGGGGAAAGGAGAAGATTAATTGTGTGTCGTCTGCGTAGCAATGATAGGAGAGACCATGTGAGGATATGACAGAGCCAAGTGACTTGGTGTATAGAGAGAATAGGAGAGGGCCTAGAACTGAGCCCTGGGGGACACCAGTCGTGAGAGCATGTGGTGCGGAGACAGATTCTCGCCACGCCACCTGGTAGGAGCGACCTGTGAGGTAGGACGCAATCCAAGAGTGAGCTGCGTCGGAGTTGCCCAACTCGGAGAGGATGGAGAGGAGGATCTGATGGTTCACAGTATCAAAGGCAGCAGATAGGTCTAGAAGGATGAGAGCAGAGGAGAGAGAATTAGCTTTAGCAGTGCGGAGAGCCTCCGTGACACAGAGAAGAGCAGTCTCAGTTGAATGACCAGTCTTGAAACCTGACTGAAGGTCAAGAAGGTCATTCTGAGAGAGATAGCAAGAGAGTTGGCTAAAGACGGCACGCTCAAGAGTTTTGGAGAGAAAAGAAAGAAGGGATACTGGTCTGTAGTTGTTGACATCGGAGGGATCGAGTGTAGGTTTTTTGAGAAGGGGTGCAACTCTCGCTCTCTTGAAGACGGAAGGGACATAGCCAGTGGTCAAGGATGAGTTGATGAGCGAGGTGAGGTAAGGGAGAATGTCTCCAGAAATGGTCTGGAGAAGAGAGGAGGGGATAGGGTCAAGCGGGCAGGTTGTCGGGCGGCCGGAAGTCACAAGTCGCAAGATTTCATCTGGAGAGAGAGGGGAGAAAGAAGTCAAAGCATAGGGTAGGGCAGTGTGAGCAGGACCAGCGGTGTCATTTGACTTAATAAATGAGGATCGGATGTCGTCAACCTTCTTTTCAAAATGGTTGACGAAGTCATCCACAAAGAAGGAGGAGGGAGGGGGAGGAGGAGGAGGATTCAGCAATAGAATCCTATAGTTCTCTATAGTTATGTACTTGAAAATGTATCAATTGACCAATTTGGCACATTTGGGCAGACTTGATACAAAATAGTCCAGTATTGCAAAGCTTCACTGGATCAATCTGAATCTTTGCACACACACTGCTTCCATCTAGTGGCCAAAATCTACATTGCACATAAACTGCAATATTATATTGTGGCCTTTCTATTGCATTTCAAAGATGATGGAACAAAATAAATAATAGAAAACGCATGTTTTTTTGTTTGTATTATCTTTTACCAGATCTAATGTGTTATATTTTCCTACATTAATTTCACATTTCCACAAACTTCAAAGTGTTTCCTTTCAAATGGTATCAATAATATGCATATCCTTGCTTCAGGTCCTGAGCTACAGGCAGTTAGATTTGGTATGTCATTTTAGGCGAAAAGTGAAAAAAAGGATCCGATCCTTAAGAGGTTTTAAGAGGTAAATACTTTGATAGACTATGATAGGGAAGTAATAAAACATAATGTTTTTTTACAGCAGAAGACTGAAGTCTAGTATAATGTCAAAAGCAAATCTCATCCTCATACCAAACTGAGCAAAAATATGAATGCAACATGCAACAATTTCAAAATTACAGTTTATATAAGGAAATCAGTCAATTGAAATAAATTAATTAGGCCCAAACTATGGATTTCACATGACTGGGAATACAGATATGCATCTGTTGGTCACAGATACCTGGTGGACATTACTGCAGTCAGCACGCCAATTGCACACTCCCTCAAAACGTGAGCTATCTGTGGCATTGTTGTGTGTGACAAAACTGCACATTTTAGAGTGACCTTTTATTGTCCCCAGCACAAGGTGCACCTGTGTAATGATCATTCTGTTTAGTCAGCTTAATCTTGATATGCCACACCTTTCAAGTGGATGGATTATCTTGGCAAAGGAGAAATGCTCACTAACAGGGATGTAAACAAATTTGTGCACAAACTTTTAGAGAAATAAGCTTTTTGTGCTTATGGAAAATTCCGGGGATCTTTTATTTCAGCTCATGAAACATGGGACCAACACCTTACATGTTGCATTTAAATTTTTGTTCAGTGTATATCTCTACCTACTGGTACATTCAATTAGACTCCTGCTAACCCCTCCCCCACACTACTATTCCAAACAGTGTGCATATGACCATGTGCTTGTGATGTGTTTATTAGTCATTCTCTCCTATCTCTGCCATAGCCACCTCAGCAGGTTCAGGTGATAAATGTCACTGAGCTTCATGCCCCAGATTCCTGGCTGACCTAAAAGCGAGGGTGATTGTTCCTCAGTTCTTGCCTTTGGAAACCGACCCCTTCACTCTTATTATAGATCTAAAGATGCTGCTGAACTGGTTCAAACTAGGACTTGCCACCAGCCCTAACTGGAGACCCACTGGAAAACACTCTGCAGCCACACTTTGGAACTCTTTCTTATTGGTCTATTAACTAGAAACACCAGGCGGGCCAAAACTCCATCCCACAAAAACACGCTGAAATTTCAGGCGGTCTTTTCAAATAGCTCTTACACTAAAATGGCATTATCATCATTTCCACAATTTCAGTGTTGTTCCAACCTCATAGTGTGGAAAGATATATATATAACAAAGGAAAATCGTGTTTTTGACTGCACTGGGCCTTTAAGATAACCTTAAGGGGTTTGAGCCACAAGATAATAATATCACCTTTATAAGTGGCTTTATGTTTGTGAACCAATATGGCTGACCTTGAAATCCATGCCCGACAGAGAGTGTGTCATATAAGCTTTGCTCTCACAATATAAATAATTCCTAGATGTTTGTCTAGAGGCCCTCTAAATGGCTTTATGCTTGAACGTCTACCATACATTTTCAGAACGATACCTTGATTTATGATGGAATGGCTTCCACTGTAGCTCAGTTGGTAGAGCATGGCGCTTGCAATGCCAGGGTTGTGGGGTTGATTCCCACGGGGGCCAGGATGAAAAATGTATGCACTCACTAACTGTAAGTCGCTCTGGATAAGAACATCTGCTAAATGACTAAAATGTAAATGTATTGTTCAGACTCAAGGGAGATGTGCCACCTGTTGCCAGTTCCTCTTCATTCTCTACCATACTAAATGTACAGATATGGCTGAGCAAATACCCTCTGAGAATTCTCACTGTCAGTTTACCGCTCAATGAGAGCGCCATTAATTGTGTTGAAGTTTCTAAACGCTTTTGCTATGACTACTCAGGCGGTGTCTAAGCAGGTGTGCTCACGTCAGCGGTTATTTTCTCTCAGCCTCTTGGCAGAATGTGTGGAATAGCATGATATTAGCTATACAACTGCACACTTTTCTCTTTGCCCCATGGCAACATGTACATAATTGTAGGAAGTTAACAGCTAAGGGGCCCTTGCTCAGACCTTGCCGGGGGGAGGGGGGGGGGGGGGACTGTAACATTGGAAAGTAGTCAATGAAACATGAAATTATAATGCCTGGTTATGCACAACAGGTGGGAGAAGAGTAGAAGTGTGTACATGACGGTCGGGGTACCTCACCTGGGTTGTCAGTGGTTGGAATGGGTTTGTTTTAAGTGGTTATAAGAAACCTGAATAGTGTACTGCAAGTTTGAATGTTCCACGTGAACACACCAACACACTATCACAGATTATTGTGAAATAGACACAAATTACTTATTTAAAATGTGTGACAGGCACACGAAAAACAAGCACACTTTTTTGTGTGTATTACACTATTTTCTTCTAAACACATTTCGATTTTCATTCTTCATAACATATTTTTGTACATTACACAAATTCCAATTTGCTGTGGCTAATATTAGCTAGGTTAGCTAAGTGGCTAATGTTAGCTAAACTAGGGGTAAGGTTAGGGGTTAGGTTTAGGGGTTATGGTTAGGGGTTAAGGTTAGGTAACATGCTAGCTAAGTAGTAAAAGGGTTAGTTTAGGGTGAGGGTTAGCTAACATGCTAGCTAAGTAGCTAAAATGCTAAAGTTGTCCATGATGTGATTCTAACACGCAACGTTTGCGTTGATAGAAGGTTGCATTATATGCCTACCCATCCTCCCCGACCAACCTCTGGCCTATCATTTCTGTCTTAAGTAACCTACTCTCTTTATCTGTGATTGGAATGCACTGAATACAAAGTTGTGTACTGAACACGAAGAAAAAAACAAATCCAATAAGCATTTTGTGTCTATTTCACAATAATCCGTGATACTAGGTTGGAACACACTGTGCATGACAAGTGAACAGCAACTAGGTTGTGTACTGGTGGTTTGAGTTTGATCCCAGTATGTTCAATAGACCTCACTATTATGAGCTCACTGACAATAAGTGTCCTCAGAAAAGAGCATGTGCCAAAATACAAATTAAATCTGCTCTTAGAAAAAAGGTGCTATCTAGAACCTAAAAGGGTTCTTTGGCTGTCCCCATAGGAGAACCCTTTGAATAACCCTTTTTGGATCCAGGTAGAACCTTTTGGGGTTCTGTGAAGAGCCCTTTCCAAAGAGGGTTCTACGTGGAACCCAAAAGGGTTCTACCTGGAACCAAAAAGGGTTCTACGAGGGCAGCCGAATAACCCTTTTGGAACCGTTTTTTCTAAGTGTGTTGTGTCAGGGATCACAGGTTCCTCTCCCCAGGACTCTCTTTGAAGCACCTCAGACTCATTCACTTATCTCTCTCTCTCTCTCTCTCTCTCTCTCTCTGTCTCGTCAGATGTACATCCAGACAGCCACGCTGACCGTCTCCCTTAGCCTGAGCGCCTGCGTCTCTCTGGGGATGCTCTACATGCCCAAGGTCTACATCATCATCTTCCACCCGGAGCAGAATGTCCCCAAGCGCAACCGCAGCTTCAAGGCCATCGTCACCATCGCCACCATGACCAGCAAGCTGTCCCAGCTGGCCTCCGAGCGACCCAACGGAGAGGTGCAGACCGAAATCTGCGAGGGCATGGATGCCAGCAGTGAGTATAAAGACGTGATCCCCTCACTTCGCAACACTGCCCCCGTTTTCTGTGAGGGCATGGATGCCAGCAGTGAGTATAAAGACGTGATCCCCTCACTTCGCAACACTGCCCCCGTTTTCTGCGAGGGCATGGATGCCAGCAGTGAGTATAAAGACGTGATCCCCTCACTTCGCAACACTGCCCCCGTTTTTTTCACCAATATGTTTATTTTTGTGCGGAGTATACAGTGAGGGAAAAAAGTATTTGATCCCCTGCTGATTTTGTACGTTTGCCCACTGACAAAGACATGATCAGTCTATAATTTTAATGGTAGGTTTATTTGAACAGTGAGAGACAGAATAACAACAAAAAAATGTTATACATAAATTTGCATTTTAATGAGGGAAATAAGTATTTGACCCATATGCAAAACATGACTTAGTACTTGGTGGCAAAACCCTTGTTGGCAATCACAGAGGTCAGACGTTTATTGTAGTTGGCCACCAGGCTTGCACACATCTCTGGAGGGATTCTGTTCCACTCCTCTTTGCAGATCTTCTCCAAGTCATTAAGGTTTCGAGGCTGACGTTTGGCAACTCGAACCTTCAGCTCCCTCCACAGATTTTCTATGGGATTAAGGTCTGGAGACTGGCTAGGCCACTCCAGGACCTTAATGTGCTTTCTTCTTGAGCCACTCCTTTGTTGCCTTGGCCGTTTGTTTTGGGTCATTGTCATGCTGGAATATCCATCCACGACCCATTTTCAATGCCCTGGCTGAGGGAAGGAGGTTCTCACCCAAGATTTGACGGTACATGGCCCTGTCCATTTCTCCCTTTGATGCGGTGAAGTTGTCCTGTTCCCTTAGCAGAAAAACACCCCCAAAGCATAATGTTTCCACCTCCATGTTTGACGGTGGGGTGGTGTTCTTGGGGTCATAGGTAGCATTCCTCCTCCTCCAAACACGGCGAGTTGAGTTGATGCCAAAGAGCTCGATTTTGGTCTCATCTGACCAAAACACTTTCACCCAGTTCTCCTCTGAATCATTCAGATGTTCATTGGCAAACTTCAGACGGCCCTGTATATGTACTTTCTTGAGCAGGGGGACCTTGCGGGCGCTGCAGGATTTCAGTCCTTCACGGCGTAGTGTGTTACCAATTGTTTTCTTGGTGACTATGGTCCCAGCTGCCTTGAGATCATTGACAAGATCCTCCCGTGTAGTTCTGGGCTGATTCCTCACCGTTCTCATGATCATTGCAACTCTAAGGAGGTGAGGTCTTGCATGGAGCCCCAGGCCGAGGGAGATTGACAGTCTTTTGTGTTTCTTCCATTTGCGAATAATCGCACCAACTGTTGTCACCTTCTCACCAAGCTGCTTGGCGATGGTCTTGTAGCCCATTCCAGCCTTGTGTAGGTCTACAATCTTGTCCCTGACATCATTGGAGAGCTCTTTGGTCTTGGCCATGGTGGAGAGTTTGGAATCTGATTGATTGATTGCTTCTGTAGACAGGTGTCTTTTATACAGGTAACAAGCTGAGATTAGGAGCACTCCCTTTAAGAGTGTGCTCCTAATCTCAGTTCGTTACCTGTATAAAAGACACCTGGGAGCCAGAAATCTTTCTGATTGAGAGGGGATCAAATACTTATTTCCCTCATTAAAATGCAAATCAATTTATAACATTTTTGACATGCTTTTTCTGGATTTTGTTGTTGTTATTAGGTCTCTCACTGTTCAAATAAACCTACCATTAAAATTATAGACTGATCATTCCGTTTTCAGTGGGCAAACGTACAAAATCAGCAGGGGATCAAATACTTTTTTCCCTCACTGTAGCATATGATAGGTACAACCACAGGCAACAGGTAAAAGGCTTTCTACATACAGTAAAATAAACCACAGTTACTCAGCTATAGCTACAGTATCTGAAATATTGTTGTTGAAATCAGCTTGTTGAATATAATTTGAGAACAGATTATGCATAACTGTTCATCGCTCAGATTTAGACTTCAAAGCCATTTCAGATTCCGTTAGCAGAAGTTTCATACAGGCAAGCATCCTGTTGTTTACTTATCATGATTGTGCTGACTGCACAGTTTGATCTCTAAAACTTTATTTAATTTCATATCTCATCAGTTTCTCATTTCACTGAACCTCTAAGCTGCTTTCTAATTTGTTGCCTTTTTCCCTAATTATGGAGAATTTCTCAAATAAATACATGAATACATTTCAAAATGTAACTTCATTGTGAGTGATTAGTCCACATAGCCAACTGTACTAGTTTAGGTTGATGGTAGAAAGCCATAGTATCCTCAACATTTCATCAAGACTGTCCAGTTATGGGGTAATGCATTGAGGGAAGGACTTAAACAATACATTGAGTACAGAGGGAATCACTACACTCCAGGAAACTAACATATTCTCTATTCTTTGCCTTTACAGTGCCATCATCCAAAACAACGTATGTCAGCTACACCAATCATGCCATCTGAAGAGAGAAGCACTGAATAGAGGATTACTGAGGAATTCCACTTGCAGACTTGGATGTGTCAGATTCACACATGACAGGGCGTTCCAACAAGCATGAGACATTGATATTGCTCAGAGTCCAAATGACGACTGAGAGCGTGGCAGTCAACATAAATATGCCTGCTCTTTCATGTTCACAGACAGAGCTAATGGGCCTCCTATAAGCGGACAAAACTAAACGAATGGTCACTAAACAATTTTAGATAATTTAAATAGAAATTGTTGGGATCAACCATGTTAGTTAGTTAGTTATTCTAATTATACGTATTTTGTGGTTGTAAAGATTTCTCATTCTTGTCTCATGTCGTCTGAACTGCATTACGAGATGAGTTTGTCTCTGTGTCGGCTAACTGAATTGTAGCCTTGAGTTGTGAAATCTGTTAATGCCATGGTTTAAGCATGCACATTTTTATACAAATACTTTATTCATAATAAAGGAATGTTTTGAAAATGTTTAGGATTGTTGGATGAGGTTAAATATGAGAGTCGGATATGATTTATGTAGTTTACCTCAATTTAGATGGAAGTGATACTCAATGCGTCATCAATAAGGCATAACAGTTATGTGGTTGCCTTGACCTGAATTGGGCACACACCAAAAATATACCAGGATGGTAAGTACGCAAATTATATTAAGAATGTAGGAAGTCTTAAAGCGAACTATGAAAAATATCTAGAGCACCCAAAAACCCCATGCTCTCAAAGGAAAACAAACAACATTGCTGTAGGTTTCCTATGAGACAAACTGTATAAAGTTGTGGCAAAAGTATTTCATGAGTTTTCCTGTGAACATAATGCAATTGTTTAGTTTTAACATTTTACTAGCTGCGCAACATCACCAAAACTTGAGAAAAAAAATTGGGGATGGACTGACTTTTAAAGCTTTTTCTTAGTAATGATGCTGATATTAAAAAGATCCCCATATGGTACACAAAGCAAATACACTGAACAAACATATACAGTATATGCAACAATTTCAAAGATTTTACTGAGTTACAGTTCATATAAGGAAATCAGTCAATTGAAATACATTCATAGGCCCTAATCTATGGATTTCACATGACTGGGAATACAGATATGCATCTGTTGGTTACATTTTTATGTAGGGATGTGGATCAGAAAACCAGTAAGTATATGATGTGACCACCATTTGCCTCATGCAGCGCGACACATCTCCTTCTCATAAAGTTGATCAGGCTGTTGATTGTGGCCTGTGGAATGTTGTCCCACTCCTCTTCAATGGCTGTGCAAAGTTGCTGGATTTGTTGGGAACTGGAGCATGCTGTCGTACATACCACCAAGGGGCACTCTGTTCACAACCATGACGTCAGCAAACCGCTCGCCCACACGACACCATACACGCTGTATGCCATCTGCCCTGTACAGTTTAAACCGGGACTCATCCGTGAAGAGCACATTTCTCCAGCGTGCCAGTGGCCATCGAAAGTGAGCAATTACCCACTGAAGTCGGTTAAGATGCCGAACTGCAGTCAGGTCAAGACCCTGGTGAGGACGACGGGCACGCAGATGAGCTTCCCTGAGAAGGTTTCTGACAGTTTGAGCAAAAATTATTTGGTTGCGCAAACCCACAGTTTGATCAGCTGTCCGGGTGGCTGGTCTCAAATGATCCCGCAGGTGAAGAAGCTGGATGTGGAGGTCCTGGGCTCGTGTGGTTACACGTGGTCTGCGGTTGTGAGGCTGGTCAGACATACTGCCAAATTCTCTAAAACGACGTTGGAGGCAGCTTATGGTAGAGAAATTAACATTCAATTCTCTGGCAACAGCATTCAATTCAAAACTTAAGACATCTGTGGCATTGTGTTGTGTGACAAAACTGCACATTTTAGAGTGGCATGTTATTGTCCCCAACACAAGGTGCACCTGTGTAATGATCACGATGTTTAAACAGCTTCTTCTTGATATGCCACACCTGTCAGGTTGATGGATTATCTTGGCAAAGGAGAAATTATCACTAACAGGGATGTAAACAGAGAAACGTGCTTTTTGTGCTTATGGAAAATGTCTGGGATCTTTTATTTCAGCACATGAAACATGGGACCAACACTTTACATGTTGCGTTTATATTGTTGTTCAGTGTACACTTTTTTTGCACTCATTTGTGCTATCTTGAACAGGGTAACAACATAATGGAACAAAAACGATGAGAGAGAAGGAAATCCAAAACAAACAAAAGTAGAAAATGTTGCAATGCACTAATGCTACAATGATAGTTTGGATCTTTAAGAGACTTTCCTACCAAGCCACTAAATTTGATAAGTAATAATTTGATTGAATGCAATTCTGACACACCTAAAATAATGTCTACGGCAAAACCAAAAAATCCCTGCACAGTACAGTATGTGAAAACCAGTTAAGGGAATCAATACAGCCATTGGTACAGGCGAAGCAGGATCAATACAAGCTACAAGTGAAAACTCCTGAACCATGTAATGAATATTTCTGCATTTTCAACTTAAGTGATGAATCCGTAGGCATTCGATGCATACTTTTCCTTGGTTGATGATCTAATTCAAACATAAATCCTCAGTATCTTTAACATATCTTTATCATATACCCATACATTGTGGGTATTATTAAAATATTATCATATTTGCTAGTAACTGTTTGCATTAACCACAAATGATCTCTCTACATTCGTTCCATATGACTAAATGTTCCTAAATTGTGATGTACAGTATATTGACAGAGTGGTCACAGGAGATACAGGTGACTGCCAAAACAATGGAAACACTTGAGTAAATGAGGGATACAACGTATATATTGAAAGCAGGTGTTTCAACACAGGTGTGGTTCCTGTGTTAATTACTCAATTAACATCCCATCATGCTTAGGGTCATGTATAAAAAAAATGCTGGGCAGGCCATTACTTTGGCCATTATTTTGGCTACCATGGCTTTGTCCCTGTAGGATTACAATGCCCCCATCTACAGGGCACGAGTGGTCAATAAATGGTTTGATGAGCATGAAAATGATGTAAACCATATGCCATAGCCGTCTCGGTCCCCAGATCACAACCCAATTGAACACTTTGTAGAGATTCTGGAGCGGCGCCTGAGACAGCGTTTATTATCACCATCAACAAAACACAAAATGATGGAATTTCTCGTGGAAGAATTGTGTCGCATCCCTCCAATAGAGTTTCAGACACTTGCAGAATGTATGCCAAGGTGCATTGAAACTGTTCTGGCTCGTGGTGGCCCAATGCCCTATTAAGAGACTTTTAAGGGACGTTATATTGGTGATTCCTTTATTTAGGCAGTTACCTGTAGATTGGAATATCACATTAACTAAATATGTCAACTTCTGTCTCACTTTTTTCTTTCAAAGAGTTTTGACCCTGGCAGCAATGGGCATGTCTCACACTTTAACGTTTACTGGTTATGATGATGGTTGTCCTTGGACACACACTGTTCTTCAGCTCAATAGTTACTATATTATTTTATACATTTAAGATTTATTAGAGTTTTGGCTGACTTACGACAGCCAAGCAGTCCCCAGTATCATCAATGCTAATGATAGTAATAATAATAATAATAATAGTCCCGGCATATTGATCTTTTTGCACACTATTCCTCAGGGAGACTTTGAAGTACACTATATATACACAAAAGTTAGTGGATTTCAAATTAGTGGATTTGCTGTTATTATGAAGTGGAAACGTCTAGGAGCAACAACGGCTCAGCCGCGAAGTGGTAGGCCACACAAGCTCACAAAATGGAACCGCTGAGTGCTGAAGCGCGTAGCGCATAAAAATCATCTGTCCTCGGTTGCAACACTCACTACCAAGTTCCAAACTGCCTCTGGAAGCAACGGCAGCACAATAACTGTTCATCGGGAGCTTCATGAAATGGGTTGAGCTTCATGAAATGGGTTTCCATGGCCAAGCAGCCACACACAAGCCTAAGATCACCATGCGCAATGCCAAGCGTCAGCTAGAGAGGTGTAAAGCTCGCCGCCATTGGACTCTGGAGCAGTGGAAATGCTTTCTCTGGAGTGATGAATCATGCTTCACCATCTAGCAGCCCAACGGACGAATCTGGGTTTGGCGGATGCCAGGAGGACGCTACCTGCCCGAATGCATAGTGCCAATTGTAAAGTTTGGTGGAGGAGGAATAATGGTCTGCCGTGCACAATAATGGTCCCCCATGCACAAAGCGAGGTTCATACAGAAATGGTTTGTCGACATCGGTATGGAAGAACTTGACTGGCCTGCACAGAGCCCTGACCTCAATCCCATCTAAAACCTTTGGGATGAATTGGAATGCAGACTGCGAGCCAGGCATAATCGGCCAACATCAGTGCCTGACAAACACTAATGCTCTTGTCACTGAATGGAAGCAAGTCCCCACAGCAATGTTCCAACATCTAGTGGAAAGCCTTCCCATAAGAGTGGAGGCTGTTATAGCAGCAAAGCGTGGACCAACTCCATATTAATGCCCATGATTTTGGAATGAGATGTTCGACAAGCAGGTGTCCACATACCTTTGGTCATGTAGTGTATGTGGAAGCAACTCCACATATAGACCACCCCCTAATTTGTCTTACCTGTGGTGATCTTTTATACCAGTGACAAAAACGAATAAGGAGTTATGCCTACAGTAAGATAGGGGGCCACTTAACAGTGCAGTGTTTGGATTAATCTTCTTGTCCCTCTCTTTACCTTTAGTGAGCTCTTTTATTGAGTAAGACAGAGGATCCTGCACAATAAGCTTAATTGGCTGTTTGACAGACACACTGGAGGTATCCTGCTACTATGCACTTCCTTCATGCTCCTGTATGGGTGGCCAATCAGCCAATTATCCACTGAGAGCTTACAATATTCTAATGACACTGTGTGTCACTCTTGGGAGTAGGGAGATCTGAATGAATAGAGATCAATTAGACATGCAATATGCTTTGGCAGTCCAACTTTTTTCAACCTTTCCTAAAAACAGGCATTTCCTCCCTGAAATATTTCATAAATTGCATCCATTTTCAAGCGCATTTTATCCAGTAAAACCACCCCTCTCAACTGTTATATAATTATAATTTGTCAACATATTTCAGAAGTTTACAAGAACCCCTGTTCTTTCTATGCCGTCATTAGAAACAGACGTTTTGTCTTGTCAACCATGATTGATTTGAACACAATGGACGTTTCTTTTTGACTTTCTGCCGATATTCTGAGTTATCGATTTATGGTGGACTCACAGTCCTTTGGAGCACAGCTCTTTCATGTCTGAGCCCGGACTGAGTAGGGAGGCTGGGGAAGGGTCACAGGCCATTTTCCTATCATCCTAATCCCACTGAAACCCAAAATCCTGACTCCTGTCTAGCATGAAAATTCCTAACTGTATTATTTAACCCATAGGTTGCATTATCAAAGCAAGTCTCGCCTATGCATGTCAAAAATACCGCTATAACATTTCCCCCGTTTCTCTGCGCTGTCTATTGCTACAGGCTTTGGTTTTTCCATTTACGTTTTGGGGTTGGACTTTAGCACATATAGCTCGATAGCACGTAGGGCGCACCGATTGGTGTCAACTCATTAGTCAGTATTTGTTACACATGTGCTGGTTGCCATCTCCTTAGTGGGAAGGTGTTTCACCTGTGCTGGCCCAGGTGCTATTTAAGAGTGGCTGGCCCAGTGCTCCAGTTGTCTTGAGTGATGTGAGAGTCAACACCTTTAGTTGGCGTACCTTATTTTGATTTCTAGAAAAACAATCCTTTATCTGATTTCATTGTACGCAACCTTTTTGGTTTGCTTCCTGTCTTTAAGTTTGGTGTGGGTTTTTCTTTTGGTTGCTGCTTCTTGGTCAAATTTAGTGTGCGCTCATGGTGGGTGTCTTAGGTTCCAGTTGTTGTTGCTAGTCAACTTTCAGTGGACACCCCCATGAGTGTCTTTCAGAACTCCTCCTAAAACTCCACCTGTTTCGTTTTGGTTGTTGGTCAGTGACTCTTTGTTAGTTCCCCCTTCAAGTTGAGTGACATTTTTGGTTTTCTAGCTGGGGAACGTAACACTATATGCATGTCAAAATCAGTGGCGGCTCCTGAAAAAATTCTCAGGAGGGGCAATTTTTCTGATGATTTAGGTGACCTACACACGTGCACGAGTCTGTGCACGCGATTCCAGATATCTTTACCTCTGAATAAACTGCCTTTATTATACCATATCCACCCTGTCCAAAGTCTCTACTTGGTCTCAGTTCTCCAGTAAACTTGTGATTATCAACAGTACACAACGGTAACAAACAATTGGGGGAACTCACGGGGCAGATAGTAACCACTTAAAAGGAAGCGATTCCCAAACCTTCCATAACAAAGCCATCACCTACAGAGAGATGAACTTGGAGAAGAGTCCCCTAAGTAAGCTTGTCCTGGGCCTCTGTTCACAAACACAAACAGACCCCACACAGCCCCAGGACGACAACAACAACAACAACAACAACAACACAATTAGACCCAACCAAATCATGAGAAAACAAAAAGAGAATTACTTGACACATTGGAAAGAACAAACAAAAAAACAGAGCAAACTAGAATGCTATTTGGCCCTAAACAGAGAGTACACAGTGGCAGAATACCTGACCACTGTGACTGACCCAAACTTAAGGAAAGCTTTGACTATGTACAGACTCAGTGACCATAGCCTTGCTATTGAGAAAGGCCGCCGTAGGCAGACCTGGCTCTCAAGAGAAGACAGGCTATGTGCACACTGCCCACAAAATGAGGTGGAAACTGAGCTGCACTTCCTAACCTCCTGCCAAATGTATGACCATATTAGAGACACATATTTCCCTCAGATTACAGCGATCCACAAAGAATTCGAAAACAAACCCAATTTTGATAAACTCCCTTATCTACTGGGTGAAAAACCACAGTGTGCCATCACAGCTGCAAGATTTGTGACCTGTTGCCACAAGAAAAGGGCAACCAGTGAAGAACAAACACCATTGTAAATACAACCCATATTTATGTTTATTTATTTTCCCATTTGTACTTTAACTATTTGCACATTGTAACAACACTGTATATATACATAATATGACATTTGAAATGTCTTTATTCTTTTGAAACTTCTGAGTGTAATGTTTACTGTTAATATTTATTGTTTATTTCACTTTTGTTTACTATCTACCGTATTGGTCCGAATATAAGACGACCCTGATTATAAGACGACCCCCCGTTTTTCAACACAAACATTTAGAAAAACAGATTTGCAGACTAGATTTGCCGAACAAAGAACTTCATTTTATTTTAAAATAACAATATTAAAAACACAGTGAATTAAACACAAAGGCAAACTATGTACAGTATGATTCAAAATTAATATCAAGCAATAATAAAGCAACATTTTTAAATAACAGAGAAAATACAGGCCACACATTTAACTAAACTTAACAAAAATTCGCCAAACTTCTCCTCCGATGTCTCTCTATCCCTCACACACGTCCTCTGCCCCGCTGTGTTCGCTCTCGCTGTCATCGCTCCCCAGCTGCTCCGCTTCCACCGGCTCCTCCCAAAGCACGTCGTCCTCGCTGCCGTCCAATGCATTTGAGATGCAACATTTTTTAAAGCCATCGATGATGCTCTGTGAGGGAATAGCATCCCATGCATGCAGGATCCATTCACACAGTAGACTTCTCTCCGAAGTCTGACGGCAGGCGTTGGGCCAAACTCGTTCTCCGTCTAAGTGACAGTCCATTACGCCGCATCATCCTACGACACCAGCCGAGGCTGGCTTTAAATCCAGTGATGTTGAGCTCTCTGGCGATTTCCAGGGCCTTAACCTGGATGACAGCTCTGGTAATGGGCATTCCCTCACTTCTTTTTTCCCTGACATATTCAAAAACCCTCCGGTCAACCTCAATGAAACGACCACTTTGAGGACCACGGAAGGATTTTCGCTGACTGTTAGCATCTTTTAGACGTTGTTTTTCTGCTCGCCATCTTCTTACATTACACTCAGTGACCCCGAATGTCTTGGCAGCTTGGCAGTTGTTAGATGACTCTGCCTTATTGACAACCATTATTTTGAAATTGGCATCATAGCTCCTCCGCTGTTGTTTATTGACCTGGCCCACTTTTGAGCCACTTGTCTCTAAATGGTCAGCCTGTCTTTCCATCTTTAAACACCGGTAACGGGCTGGTTGTTAAGGACGCCTCTTCCCTCCGTCCGGAACGAATTTTTGGCGCCATCTGTGCCCGCGAATGTGTATTGACATTTAAAGGGAGCGCCGAAGAAGAGAAACTGCGCTCTGAATACTAGACCCCGAATATAAGACGACCCGACTTTTTTGGACCTATTTCGAGGGGAAAAAAGGCCGTCTTATATTCGGACCAATACGGTACTTCCCTTGCTTTGGCAATGTTAACACACGTTTCCCATGCCAATAAAGCCCTTAAATTGAATTGAATTGATAGTAAGGTCGCAATGACACAGAAAGCAGTTCAATGTCGGGGTACAGAGTCGCTCTCTTACCAGGATCGCGGTCCGCTCTGACCAGGGTGAAGGTGGCCGGCTCCACTTCTCTGTCCGGGACTCATCCAGCCAAGTCTCCCAGCTGTATTGGGATTCAGCTGCCAGCAGCGTTTTCATTATTTAGTCCGTTCGTAGCGGGTATGTACACGATCAACAAGATCAGTCCAAAACCAACCACTGGAAATCCATGGTTGGCAGAATGTTTGTAAACTAAGTCTACAAATTAAAAACATAAAATAACGCCGCACTGCAGGTCGCAACAGAGACGCTGGTAGCCGCCATTGTCTTAGTTACGTTCAACGTTACGTCACGTATGACGAAAGCGCGTAAGTGCAAGCCCACAGACACCCATAGAGAATGTATTGAAAGCTTTGAAATGTGAAAAAAATAGATTTTACATGACAGGCTATGAGAGACTTCTGGGCGATTTTCAACTTGACTGAAATCGCCCCAAAAACGGGCGGGGCCATTTGAAGCACGACTTTAGCCTGATTTGACATTTAGTGGCTGGCAGATCAGACGTGAACACTGATAACTGCTGTTGCCGTGATATAATTGATTAGAAAAAAAATCCCTTCCTTTTCCCGTTTGGCAGTGCGTCGCCCATATCGCCCTATTGAACAAGCCGTCCCTGGTCAAAATACCTCTAACATTTCCCCCCCTTCTCTGCGATGTTTCGTATTGCTGCCCATTTGAGAGCTTCGATAGAGAATGTGTGATTAACAAATGGTATGAGAGTAGAGTTGGTCCCTGTTAAAAGATACCTTGTTATTTACTGTAAGAAATGTCCTCTCTGTAATATTAATGTGTCAGCATACTGAATTGTAATTGGATGCATTCTACCGTCGTACCATACTGCGCTAGAATTGGTTAAGACCACCCAGGTGGTGAGGTCATTCTTCAAGATGATCATGGCCGGAGACACATGAACATGCTAGTTATAGCTAGCTAATAAAGAGCTTTGTTTATAAAGAGCCTGTCGTGTTGCATTTGATTATTTTGTACAAAGCATACAAAACAAGACATGGTGTCAGAGTAAAAGGACTAAAAGATGGAGTTCCTTCACCTCAAATGGATTGGGGGTCTACAAATCTACCCGATGCATGGCGTAAGTTCAAACAGCATGTGGAGCTAATGTTCACGGGTCCTCTGCAGGAAAGAGGAGAGGAGGAAAAGTGCAGCTACCTGCTCCTCTGGATTGGTGAAAAAGGGAGAGACATTTACAACACATGGACACTTACCGAGGCTGAATCAAAGGTACTGAAAACATACTACGATCATTTTGAAGCATATGTTGTGCCAAAGACCAATACAATTTCCGCTAGGTACAAATTCCATGAGAAAGTACAGGGAGCTAGCGAATCGTTTAAACAGTTTGTCACTGAGCTGTGTCTGCTTGTGAAAGACTGTGATTATGCAAATAAGGATGAGATGGTCAGGGACCGTATTGTATTTGGAATACATTCACCGCGAGTGAGAGAGAAACCTTTGAATGTTGGGTATGAGCTAACGCTGGACAAAGCTATCGACATAGCCAGATCTCACGAGCTAGCACAAGTTCAGATGAAAACCATTTCGGGCAGCAGCACGAGCGCATCACGTGAACAAGCAGTGTACGCAGACATCCAAGCACAACTCAGGTGCTTAGAGAGCATGTTTCAGAATGGAGAGAGACAGAGCGACACAGTCTCCAAATGCCCCAAAAAATGAGGATATTGTGGATACAAAGTGCATTTACCCATACATCTCCGTTTTGGATAGATAGCTCTTCGTGTTGTTGTTTGTTTAGTGTTTTCCAATTTTCCCAGAAGTCGTTAGTGTATGGATTCTTCAATTACATTGAGCTGATTTCTGACATGCATCCTATTCCAAGATGACATAGCAGTGCGATCGTGTTCTTTGTTGTGTGTCTGTGTAAATAGCCTGTTTTTTGTATTGTTTGTATTTTTCGTACATATTTCACTATCACACTTTTCATCCTTCTACAAAATATACTTTCCTGCAACCCGCCTCACTCAATGTGGAACGGATTCTAATATTGACTTACCTTTTATCTAGAATCTCCAGTTGATACCAGCTAGCCAGCTAACTAGCTACTTGCTATTAGCCACCGTTAGCGGTTTTCACCCAGAACATTGGATTTTCTGCCGGAATAACTGAATCACTGGACCTTAACACCGGATCGTAACTAGCTAGCTGCAACAGAATTGGATGTTGCTTATTGGCTAATCACCACTGCCCCTGAAGCAAGCACCAGTTAGGCTTGAGCCAGGCCCATATCCCAGCTATCTACCTCTCTGTCTACCGGATGGGAGTAGCCAGCTAACTAGCTACTTGCCATTAGCCACCGCTAGCGGTTTCTCACCATTGTCCGTGGCCTGCATTACCTACCTACCAGCCAGCTCTAGCCTGGACTATTATCGGCCAGTCTGCACTGTCTGCACAGCGCGTTATCGACCCAGAACATATCGGTTTTTCTGCCGGAATCACTGATTCACTGGACCTTTAACACCGGATCATCGTAGCTAGATAGCTGCAATCAAATGGATGTTGTTGTTGGCTAATCAGCCTTGAGCTAGACGCGAGCCCTTCTCCCGGCTATCTACCTCTCTGTCAACCAGACGGGACCTCCTAGTGTTGACACGGAGCCCCGCCAATCCAACACGACTGGTCTGCCGACGAAATCGTCTGATGCGATTACAACAGGTTTCCCGTTACGACGTCGACCACGAAGATCCATCTGCTAGCCCCGGACCGCTAGCACACGCTAGCCGTGGCCTCTTGCTCGCCAGTGCTATAGCAGCCCTCGAACTACCTCCGAACTCTCCTATTGCTGTTCACCGGACCTTATGATAACTCAGCTATACAGCTGATGCCTGCTGGACTGTTCCTTTATACGGTACCGCATACTGTTTATGTTTAGCCTCAGCCCAAACTTTGTCGCCATTACCAGCTGTTGTCTTAGCTCTCTCGAATAACACCTGTGATTGCTTTATGCCTCTCTCCCATGTCAATATGCCTTGCTTATTGCTGTTTCGGTTATTTCTTATTGTACTATTTCACTGTAGATCCCCCAGCCCAGCTCAACCTGCCATAGATAGCTCCTTTGTGTCCCACCCCCCATACACGCGGAGACCGACTCAATCGGTGCCTCCAGTGATGCTATCTCTTTCATCGTTACCCAACGCTTAGGTTCTACCTCCACTGTACTCATATCCTTCCATATCCTTTTCTGTACATAATGCCCTGAATTTATTCTACAACGCCCGGAAACCTGCCCCTTTTTTTCTCTGTACCCAACGCACTAGAAGACCAGTACTTAAAGCCTTTAGGCGTATCCTTATTCTACTCCTCCTCTGTTCCTCTGGTGATGTAGAGGTTAACCCAGGCCCTGTAGCTCCCAGTATCATGCCTACTCCCCAGGCGTTATCATTTGTTGACTTCTGTAACCATAAAAGCATTGGTTTCTTGCACGTTAACATCCAAAGCCTCGTCCCTAAGTTTGTGTTATTCACTGCGTTAGCACACTCCGCCAACCCTGATGTCCTAGCAGTGTCTGAATCCTGGCTTAGGAAGGCCACCATATAGCCAAAAATTCAGTAATGTCCATCCCCAACTACAACATTTTCCGTCTCGATAGAACTGCCAAAGGGGGTGGGGTTAAAATCTACTGTAGAGATAGCCTGCAGAGCTCTATCGTACTATCCAGGTCTGTGCCCAAACTGTTTGAGCTTCTACTTCAAAAAATCCACCTTTCCAGAAATAAGTCTCTCACTGTTGCCGCTTGCTACAGACCCCCCTCAGCCCCAAGCTGTGCCCTGGACACCATATGTGAACTGACTGCCCCCCATCTATCCTCAGAGTTTGTACTGCTTGGTGACCTAAACTGGGATATGCTTAACACCTCGGCCAACCTACAATCTAAACTAGATGCCCTCAATCTCACACAAATTATCAACGAACCTACCAGGTACAACCCTAAATCTGTAAACATGGGCACCCTCATAGATATCATCCTGACAAATTGACCCTCTAAATACACCTCCGCTGTCTTCAACCAGGATCTCAGCGATCACTGCCTTATTGCCTGCGTCCGTAATGGGTCCGCAGTCAAACGACCACCCCTCATCACTGTCAAACGCTCCCTATAACACGAGCAGGCCTTTGTAATTGACCTTGCCCGGGTATCCTGGATGGATATTGACCTCATTCCATCAGTAGAGGATGCTTTGTTGAGAGGAAAGCACTTTTAAAGAACAATCTTAAATAAGCATGCCCCATTCAAAAAATGCAGAACTAAGAACAGATATAGCCCCTGGTTCTCCTCAGACTTGACTGCCCTTGACCAGCACAAAAACATCCTGTGGCGTACTGCATTAGCATCGAACAGCCCCCGCAATATGCAACTTTTCAGTGAAGTCAGGAACCAATATACACAATCAGTTAGGAAAGCAAAGGCTAGCATTTTCTAACTGAAATTTGTCTCCTGTAGCACTAACTCCAAAAACTTTTGGGACACTGTAAAGTCCATGGAAAATAAGACCACCTCCTGCCAACTGCCCACTGCACTGAGGCTAGGAAACAGTGTACCACCGATAAATCTACAATAATCGAGAATTTCAACAAGCATTTTGCTACGGCTGGCCATGCTTTCCACCTGGCTACCACTACCCCGGCTACCAGCTCTGCACCATCCGCTGCAACTTGCCCATGTCCCCCCCGTTTCTCCTTCACACAAATTCAGACAGCTGATGTTCTGAAAGAGCTGAAAAACTGGACCCCTACAAATCAGCTGGGCTAGACAATCTGGACCCTTTCTTTCTAAAATTAGCCACCGAAATTGTCGCAACCCCTATTTCTAGCCTGTTCAACCTCTCTTTCGTAACGTCTAAGATCCCCAGAGATTGGAAAGCTGCCGCGGTCATCCCCCTCTTCAAAGGGGGTGACACTCTAGATCCAAACTGTTACAGACCTATATCCATCCTGCCCTGCCTATCGAAAGTATTTGAAAGTTAACAAACAGATCACCGACCATTTCGAATCCCACCGTACCTTCTCCGCTATGCAATCCTGTTTCCGAGCTGGTCATGTGTGCACCTCAGCCACGCTCAAGATCCTAAACAATATTTTATCCGCGATCGATAAAAGACAGTACTGCGCAGCCGTCTTCATCGACCTGGCCAAGGCTTTCGACTCTGTCAACCACCGCATTCTTATTGGCAGACTAAATAGCCTTGGTTTCTCTAATGACTGCCTCGCCTGGTTCACCAACTACTTCTCAGTTAGAGATCAAGGTGTCAAATCGGAGGGCCTGTTGTCTGGACCTCAGGCCGTCTCTATGGGGGTGCCACAGGGTCCAATTCTCGGGCCGACTCTATTCTCTGTGTATATCAATGATGTTGCTCTTGCTGCTGGTGAAGCTCGGATCCACCTCTATGCAGACAACACCATTTTGTATACATCTGGCCCTTCATTGGACACTGTGTTAACAAACCTCCAAACGAGCTTCAACGCCATACAACACTACTTCCATAGCCTCCAACTGCTCTTAAACACTAGTAAAACTAAATGCATGCTCTTCAATCGAACGCTGCTTGCACCCGCCCACCCGACTAGAATCACTACTCTCGGCGGGTCTGACCTAGAGTATGTGGACAACTACAAATACCTAGGTGTCTGGTTAGACTGTAAACTCTCCTTCCAGACTCACACTAAGCATCTCCAATCAAAAGGTAGATCTAGAATCGGCTTCCTATTTCGCAACAAAGCCTCCTTCACTCATGCTGCCAAACATGCCCTCGTAAAACTATCCTACCGATCCTTGACTTCGGCGATGTCATTTACAAAATAGCCTCCAACATTCTACTCAGCAAATTGGATGTAGTCTATCACAGTGCCATCCGTTTTGTCACCAAAGCCCCATATACTTGTCACACCCTGGCTCTGGGGACTCTAGTATGTTGAGCCAGGGTGTGAGTTTTCATGTGTGTTGGTTCTAGTTGTTGTATATCTATGTTGGCCAGGGTGGCTCCCAATCAGAGACGGCTGTAGCTCATTGTCTCTGATTGGGAGTCATACTTAGGTAGCCGTTAGGCATTCATTCATTGTGGTTTCTTGTTCCGTGTTGGTTTGTGAATGTAACCAGGGACGTCACGTTTTCGTTTTGTTGTTTTGTTCGTGTGATCATCTATAAGTAAATATGTTCGCATTCCACGCTGCGCCTTGGTCCTCCTCTGTTCCCGACGATCGTGACAATACTACCTACCATTGTGACCTGTACGCTCTTGTTGGCTGGCCCTCACTACATATTCGTCGCCAAACCCACTGGCTCCAGGTCATCTATAAATCACTGCTAGGCAAATCGCTGTCTTACCTTAGCTCACTGGTCACCATAACAACACCCACCCGTAGTCTGCGCTCCAGCAGGTATATCTCACTGGTCATCCCCAAAGCCAACACCTCCTTTGGCCGCCATTCCTTCCAGTTCTCTGCTTCCAATGACTGGAACGAACTGCAAAAATCTCTGAAGCTGGAGACTCTTATCTCCCTCACTAAATTTAGGCGTCAGTTGTCAGAGCAGCTTACCGATCACTGCACCTGCACAGCCATTCTGAAATTAGCCCACCCAACTACCTCATCCCTATATTGTTTTTTATTTTGCTAATTTGCACCCCAGTATCTCTATTTGCAAATCATCTTTTGCACATCTATCATTCCAGTGTTAATACGAAATTTTATCACACTGCTTTGCTTTATCTTGGCCAGGTCGCAGTTGTAAATGAGAACTTGTTCTCAACTGGCTTACCTGGTTAAATAAAGGTGAAATAAAAATTAAATAAAATGGCGAACAGGGAAATTGCCCAGCTAAAGGCAAACAGTGTACTAAATGTGGGAAATGGAATCACTTTGCAAAAGTGTGCAGAGCTTAACGTGGAAAAACCGTACATACAGTGAGTGAGGATGAAATGTCAATCAAAGAGTCAATTGCTGATGAACTGTTTATTGATTCAGTGACACAGAAAAGTCAGAGACAAAGCAAGCTTTTGCTGACATAGGAACACAAGCCGCAGAGCTAAAGTTCAAACTAGACACTGGTGCACAAGTAAACATTATTCCTCTGAATAAGTACCAAAGCTTGACATCTGAGTGCGAGCTACAGCCCACCACATGCAGACTGACTGGTTATGGTGGTGAACAGCTCCCAGTAAAAGGCCCATGCACTTTCAAATGCAAATACAAGTGACATGATGTTGGACTTTTACATTGTTGACACTCGAGCACCTGCAGTGCTAGGTCTTAAAGCATGTTTAGACATGGACCTCATCAAGCTAGTTTTATCAGTGACAGCACCAGTAGAGATGGAGAATGTCATGGACGAGTTTGCTGATGTTTTTACAGGAATAGGACTATTCCCAGGAGAATGTACCATTCACCTTGACCCAGATGCAACCCCTGTGGTCTACCCACCTAGAAAGATTCCACTTGCTCTCCGCGCCCGTCTGAAGAAAGAGTTGGAGAGCAGGGAGCAATCTGACACCGTCACCAAGGTTACAGAACCGACGGATTGGGTCAACGCGTTAGTGGTGGTGGAGAAACCACGCACAGGCAAGCTCAGAGTATGTCTCGACCCAAGAGACTTGAACAAGGCTATCAAAACCCCTTACCGACGCTAGATGGCATCACAAACAAGCTAGCGGGAACACGCTACTTCAGTGTCATGGATGCCAGATCAGGCTACTGGGCTATCAAGCTCACAGAAGAGTCATCTGAGCTCACAACGTTCAACACACCGTTTGGACGCCACATGTTTCGTCGCCTGCCTTTTGGGATTATCTCAGCAAAAGATTGACGAGGTGTACGAAGGCCTCGATGGAGTTGTGGCAATTGTGGACGACATCCTTGTCTATGGTCGAACCAAAGAGGAACACGACAGAAACCTCAGAGCGATGCTGCAAAGGTCCCGCGAGAGAGGAGTCTGGCTCAACCCCGTGAAGAGCACAGTCGGCGCTACAGAGGTCAGCTACTTCGGACATCTTCTCACAGCGAATGGAATCATGCCAGATCCGCAGAAGATCTCAGCCATAAAATAAATGGAGCCACCAAAAGAACTGTGCAGAGCTGGAAACAGTGCTTGGCATGGTGAACTACTTAGCCAAGTTCGCACCCAGCTTCTCCAATGCTAATGCACCCCTGCGTCAGCTGCTAAAGCAGTCCAGTGAGTTCCTCTGGGACAAGCAACATGACATCGCTTTCCAAAAAGTGAAAGACTTGATCATGAGAGAATCAGGATCAATCCTTGCCTACTACGACCCCAACAAAGAGCTCAGACTCCAGGTGGATGCGTCGAAGTATGGACTAGGTGCAGTGCTACTACAAGAAGGAAAACCATCGGCTACGCTTCCAAATCTCTCACAGACTGTGAAATCAACTACGCTCAAATCGAAAAGGAGCTGTACGCCATTCTGTTTGGATGTAAGCGTTTCCATCAGTATGTCTATGGACGACAAGTCATTGTGGAATCAGACCACAAGCCCCTCGAGTCAATCATGAGGAAACCATTAGCCGCAGACAGAGAATGATCCTTCAACTACAGAAATACGACTTCACAATCACTCACCGTCCAGGCAAAGAAATCCCTGTCGCAGACACACTCTCCAGGAAGTTTCTTACCTACAAGGACAGCAGCCTCAGTGAAGGCATGGACATGCAGGTGCACACTGTGTACCGCAACTTACCAGTTAGTGACACAAAACGGAAGGAAATCTGAGCAGAAACAGAAAAAGACACAAAACTCACACAGCTGAGGAAAGTCATTCAGTCAGGATGGGCCTGAGGAGAGGAGAAAATGCCCTCAGAGCGTCTCAGAGTTCTGGAACCATCGTGACGAACTATCACAGATCAACAGAATCTTTTTCAAAGGAGAGAAAATCATAATTCCTACCAGTCTCAGAGAAGAGATTTTGACAAAGATCCATGCTGGACAGTACATTTTGTTTTGGCCCGGAATGTGCAAACAAATAGAGGACATGGTTGGTAAATGCCCCACCTGTCTTGTACGACGCCCCTCAAACACCAAAGAGCCAATGTTATCTCACCGTATCGACCCTGGCAGGTCGTGGCAACCGATCTGTTCACCTGGAACAACGAGGACTACATTATAACAGTGGACTACTACAACAGATACTTAGAACTCGACAAGCTTCACAGCACCACATCTGCAGCTGTGATACACAAGCTGAAAGCAGCCTTTGCCAGGCATGGCATTGTAGAGACTTTAATATCTGACAATGGGCCCTGTTACAAATCAAATTAGTTTGAATGTTTCACAATAGCATGGGAGTTCACACACGTCACCACAAGCCCACATTACCCTCAAAGTAATGGCCTTGCTGAGAAATCTGTGCAGATTGCTAAATCACTCATGGACAAAGCAAAAGCAGACAAGAGACCCCTACCTCAGTCTCCTTGAATACTGCAACACTCCAGTTAACAACTTCAAATCAACAGCCCAGCTGTTGATGAGCCGCAGACTTCGCTCAATCCTTCCCAGCACTAACCAGCAGCTTCAACCTGAGATCGTGAGCTACAAGGAAATGCATGCAAAACGTGCACAAAGACAACAACACCAAAAGCGATACTACGACAGGTCAGCTAGACCATTGCCACCGTTGAACGACGGAGAGTCAGTTAGAATCCAGGAGCACGGCTACTGGAAGCCAGCAGTCATCATCCAACTAGCTGACACTGAAAGTTCATATCACGTTTGCATCGCAGAAGGAGTGGTGTACCGCTGCAATCGTCGTCACCTACTGAACACAAAAGAACAACACACTGACGAGATGAACTGTTCCCCTGAAAGAGAACGGGATGGACTAAACACACACACAACACAACATACACCATACTTACCTGCAACACCACAAGAACTGTTGACTGACACGGAAGCATGCTCAGCTTCATATCACACAAGGTCAGGAAGAGAGGTCAAGCCTAGAGCTGTCCTAGACCTGTGAAATGTCAAAGGGTGTAGGCGTATCGCTGCCCTAAAAGACTTCCGGACTGTAAACTTGTTATTGAAAAGTTAACTTGAATTGCTTTGGTATTGTATTTGTTTGAAATGTTGATGTCATTGCTACAGTGAAAAGCTGAGTTGCTGAGAAATATTTGTTCTAAAAGTAACAATATTCTGAATCATTGTTTCAGAGTCTGTTATGTTGATATAGTTGGTGCAGTATAAATGGTTACTTACCTTGAGATCAAACTACAGAGCATGTTTTCAAAAGAAGCGCTTAAAATATGTATTCTTTTTTTAGACACTCTCCATCTCCCAGTTATTCATGAGTTGATCTGCTGTCTGTATAATCAACTCGATTTTGCCAAATAGGAGATTCTGTCATTTGTTCGAAGTTATCTAGCAAGCTTAGCAACTTTGGTCATTTGACATTTGTTTGACTGTTACAATATTTGTATGATTGGCCAATGCTATAGCCTACTTGGGCTGCACTCTGTGCATCCTGAGCGCTCTCTCTGTCGAGATAGGCCTACTGCTAAAATGCACTGAATTAATTGAGGAACATGATAACTGAATTTATGAACGGCCTGTTTCGCAATTCACAACAATGTCATTGGCAATCAAAGAGAGTAACTATCATTACTAAATATCAGTTTAATTTGCCTACATAGTGGATCTGACAATGTGGCGCAGCTCCCTTATTTGGGGAGAACCATGGCATAGTGACGATATCTTTTAATCTGCACTTTCGATTTTTGCGATTTTTCCCAGGACTTTTGGGTTAAATATGAATTATTTCCGATATTGAAACTTGGTAGATTTTCAGGAAAATATTAATCCCTACTCTGCAGGTCTTGCGCAGTCTCATAACTGGGAAGGAATGATTAGGGTATTCACTAGTTGACGCCATAAAGACAACCTAATTGCTTATGCCACGATGGAAGCATCTGCCACATTCACTGCAACAAAGGATTATATATTACTGAAGATTTGTTGTGTATTCATTTGTAGTTTAAATCTTAACCCAAAATGCCGCATCCAACGAATTCACATTCAGTTGTTTAAAGCAGAGAAGGAAAGCTCAGTTTGGTGTGAACTGTCACATTCTCACAAGTATGCCATGTCTCAAAATGAAGGATGCTTTTGCTCAAATTAGAAAAAGGACACTTTTGCCAGAAAGTGTCATCTTGCTTATTTATGCTCTACCACAGGTTGTCACCACCAGTTCACTGGCATCTGTCACTTTTGTTGGTAAGTTATAATTGACATTTTCAAAGAGTTAAAGCCACAACCTGCCATTTCAACAGCCTGACCCTGCCACTTTGTTTGGTAAACTGACGGATGGGGATGGATATGTAACCACTCAAATTCATACAAAGCTATTCAAACAAGGATTGACAGTGTACAATTTTAAACGTGTGACAAGCCCGATAGGGCAGTCGGTTTTGTATTTCCTAGCTGTTTATGGGTTAAGGGGGAGGATGAATGAAACAAATCTGATGGGAGTAACAACTCCTCCCAGCTTGTATGGAATGAGCAGGGTTTTAAAATGTTCTATAAATCGTACGGTCTCCTTATTTATCGGTGTGTGAATTCATCTCTGGTAAGGGTTAGGATGCTGATAAGTCAGAGGGTACAGGGCACCATGAATATCAATGACCATGACTGAGAGCCACTCAATAGGAGGCTGTAGGAGGAACACTCAGATGGCGAAAAATGCACCAAATTCTTTTTTTAACCTTCAACATAGAAATGCTACCAAAAAGAATTTACTGAAACTGGTTACAAATGCCATGATTCACCACATTATATTTTGAAGGAGGAAGCAAAGTACTTTAAGCATGTGTTTTCATTTCAGTCGCCTCCATCTCCTATAAGTGAAGCTAATTGTAGAGATTTTTTTTCTATTGATAATGTAAGATTAACACCCATACAGAAAGACTCATGTGAAGGTGAAATTACAGAGGAGGAACTTTTACCAAGTTTACCAATAAAATAGTCTAATGGTGATGTGGATATACTCGGAATAGATATCCCAAATGAAATAAATGATCTCACTCCAATACATTTTAATAGAAAGTTAGCAAAAATAGATAAGATCTTGCTACCATGGAAAGGTAAATACCTGTCAATTTGTGGAAAAATCACCCTGATTAACTATTTAGTATTATCCCAGTTTACCTATTTGCTTATGGTCTTGCCTACCCCTAGCGAACAGTTTTTTAAATGATATGAGAAAAAAATACTCCATTTTATTTAGAACGGCAAGCCAGACAAAATTAAATGGGCCTATTTATATAATGAATATGAATTCAGAGGACAGACATGATTTAAATATTATAATATAATATGCCATTTAGCAGAAGCTTTTATCCAAAGCGACTTACAGTCATGTGCGGATACATTTTTACGTATGGGTGGTCCCAGGGATCGAACCCACTACCCTGGCGTTACAAGCACCATGCTCTACCAATTGAGCTACAGAGCATTAGACCTATCACTAAAAGCTTCAGGCATACAACAGTTATACTTAAATCCGAACTGGTTCTCTAGCAAATTAGTAAGATTGTCTCACCCAATGTTCAAGAATGGCCTTTTTCCCTTTTTTCAGATTACAACCTCTCACTTTCAGTTATTTGAAAAAGAAATAATCTCCCAAATATCACTATTTCTAAAACAAGCCATAGAAAGTTGGTTGCAATTTCAATGTAATCCTCCAGAAACGACAGAACAAATAATGCAACAAATATTGTGGTTAAACTCAAATATATTAATTGATAAAAAAAACATTATTTTTTTATTTATTTAAAAAAGAAAATGTATAATCTTGGTAAATGATATCATAGGTAGGACTGGTGGAGATATGTTGCACATGCAGCTAACAAAAACATATGGAAATGTCTGCTCTACCCAAAATTACAACCAAATAATTGCAGCGTTACCGCAAAAATGGAAGAGGAAAGTGGAAGGGGGGAAAAGTAAGGAACTTGTCTGTCGGCCCTGCATTAAAGAACATAATTGGTTAAAGAAAATTGTGAAAAATAAAAAAGTATTCCAGTTTCATTTAAGGACCAAAGGATTGACAGCTGTCCCATATAGATGCAAAATAGTTGGGAAGAGATTTTTGACGTACCGATTCCATGGCATAGTGTTTATGAACTGATACGCAAAACAACGCCGGATTCAAAACTTAGAATTTTTCAATTTAAATTATTATACAAAATTCTTGCTACCAATAGAATGTTCTTTATAAGGGAGATACAATCTTCCCAGCTCTGCAGATTTTGCTGCGAAGAGACAGAATCATTAGATCATTTGTTTTGGTACTGTCCATATGTAGCTTGTTTTTGGACACAGGTCCAGGAATGGCTAAAGAATTGCAATATTTACCTGGAGCAAACTCTGCAGATAGCACTACTGGGTGATCTGAAAAGTCATAGTCAATCGATCAATAATATAATAATACTTTTAGCAAAAAAAATTATTTTCAATTTACGATCTGTAGAAACAATGAGAATAGAAGGGTTCAGAACTTTTGTAAAACATCACAGTACAGCTGAAAAATATATGGCAAATAGAAATCCAATATGGATGGTGTTAAGAGATAGATGGGAGGTGTTGAATGGAGTTGAAGGATGGGACTAATAACAACTAACAACCACTAATAACAACAAGATAACTAATGTAAAGCATACTGTGTCAATGATAAGTATATAGGTTATAGGTTGAGAGCTTTTGTGAAAGAGCACAGTTAGAAAGATCTGGCATATAGAAGCAAACCGGATGGACATCATGAAAATGATCGGAGAGGTTGAGGGTAAAGTAAATTCAGGAGTAATAACAAAAAATATATAATTATTGTAGAATTGATTGTGTCCATAAAATGTATATAGTATGTATAAGCTGGAAGTAATGGCCTAAGCATTGTTGTTCAATAGTTTACTCCAATTAGGGAAGGGGTGGTGGGGTTGGAAAGTAATAAAGGGATATATATATATATATATTTTTTTTTTTAATAATAATAATATTTATTATTCTATTTTAAATGATATGTGTATATACAGTGGGGAAAAAATTATTTAGTCAGCCACCAATTGTGCAAGTTCTCCCACTTAAAAAGATGAGAGGCCTGTAATTTTCATCATAGGAACAAGTCAACTAGGACAGACAAAATGAGAAACAAAAATCCAGAAAATCACATTGTAGGATTTTTTATGAATTTATTTGCAAATTATGGTGGAAAATAAGTATTTGGTCAATAACAAAAGTTTCTCAATACTTTGTTATATACCCTTTGTTGGCAATGACACAGGTCAAACGTTTTCTGTAAGTCTTCACAAGGTTGTCACACACTGTTGCTGGTATTTTGGCCCATTCCTCCATGCAGATCTCCTCTAGAGCAGTGATGTTTTGGGGCTGTCGCTGGGCAACACAGACTTTCAACTCCCTCCAAAGATTTTCTATGGGGTTGAGATCTGGAGACTGGCTAGGCCACTCCAGGACCATGAAATGCTTCGTACGAAGCCACT
Source organism: Coregonus lavaretus (assembly GCF_964263955.1). Taxonomy (NCBI): domain Eukaryota; kingdom Metazoa; phylum Chordata; class Actinopteri; order Salmoniformes; family Salmonidae; genus Coregonus; species Coregonus lavaretus. Next base: position 44,177,060 of record NC_139996.1, on the reverse strand, counting down.
CCTTCGTTGCCCGGGCGGTGTGTTTGGGATCATTGTCATGCTGAAAGACCCAGCCACGTTTCATCTTCAATGCCCTTGCTGACGGAAGGAGGTTTTCACTCAAAATCTCACGATACATGGCCCCATTCATTCTTTCCTTTACACGGATCAGTCGTCCTGGTCCCTTTGCAGAAAAACAGCCCCAAAGCATGATGTTTCCACCCCCATGCTTTACAGTAGGTATGGTGTTCTTTGGATGCAACTCAGCATTATTTGTCCTCCAAACACGACGAGTTGAGTTTTTACCAAAAAGTTATATTTTGGTTTCATATGACATTCTCCCAATCCTCTTCTGGATCATCCAAATGCACTCTAGCAAACTTCAGACGGGCCTGGACATGTACTGGCTTAAGCAGGGGGACACGTCTTGCACTGCAGGATTTGAGTCCCTGGCGGCGTAGTGTGTTACTGATGGTAGGCTTTGTTACTTTGGTCCCAGCTCTCTGCAGGTCATTCACTAGGTCCCCCCGTGTGGTTCTGGGATTTTTGCTCACCGTTCTTGTGATCATTTTGACCCCACATGGTGAGATCTTGCGTGGAGCCCCAGATCGAGGGAGATTATCAGTGGTCTTGTATGTCTTCCATTTCCTAATAATTGCTCCCACAGTTGATTTCTTCAAACCAAGCTGCTTACCTATTGCAGATTCAGTCTTCCCAGCCTGGTGCAGGTCTACAATTTTGTTTCTGGTGTCCTTTGACAGCTCTTTGGTCTTCGCCATAGTGGAGTTTGGAGTGTGACTGTTTGAGGTTGTGAACAGGTGTCTTTTATACTGATAACAAGTTCAAACAGGTGCCATTAATACAGGTAACAAGTGGAGGACAGAGGAGCCTCTTAAAGAAGAAGTTACAGGTCTGTGAGAGCCAGAAATCTTGCTTGTTTGTAGGTGACCAAATACTTATTTTCCACCATAATTTGCAAATAAATTCATTAAAAATCCTACAATGTGATTTTCTGGATTTTTTTTTCTCAATTTGTCTGTCATAGTTGACGTGTACCTATGATGAAAATTACAGGCCTCTCTCATCTTTTTAAGTGGGAGAACTTGCACAATTGGTGGCTGACTAAATACTTTTTTTCCCCACTGTATATATATATATGTGTATGGATTTCTTTGTATGTATGTGTATATGTACAGTTGAAGTCGGAAGTTTACATACAGCTTAGCCAAATACATCGAAACTTAGTTTTTCACAATTCCTGACATTTAATCCTGGTAAAAATTCCCTGTATTAGGTCAGTTAGGATCACCACTTTATTTTAAGAATGTGAAATGTCAGAATAATAGTAGAGAGAATGATTTATTTCAGCTTTTATTTAATTCATCACATTCTCAGTGGGTCAGAAGTTTACATACACTCAATTAGAATTTGGTAGCATTGCCTTTACATTTTTTAACTTGGATCAAACGTTTCGGGTAGGCATCCACAAGCTTCCCACAATAAGTTGGGTGAATTTTGGCCCATTCCTCCTGACAGAGCTGGTGTAAACTGAGTCAGGTTTGTAGGCCTCCTTGCTCACACATGTGTTTTCAGTTCTGCCCACACATTTTCTATAGGATTGAGGTCAGGGATTTGTGATGGCCACTCCAATACCTTGACATTTTGCCACAACTTTGGAAGTATGCTTGGGGTTATTGTCCATTTGGAAGACCCATTTGCGACCAAGGTTTAACTTCCTGACTGATGTCTTGAGATGTTGCTTCAATATATCCACATAATTTTCTTCCTAATGATGCCATCTATTTTGTGAAGTGCACCAGTCCCTCCTGCAGCAAAGCACCCCCACAGCAAAGCACCCCCACAGCATGATGCTGCCACCCCCAAGCTTCACAGTTGGGATGGTGTTCTTCGGCTTGCAAGCAACCCCCTTTTTCCTCCAAACATAACGATGGTCATTATGGCCAAAAAATTTTTTTTTGTTTCATCAGACCAGAGGACATTTCTCCAAGAAGTATGACCTTTGTCCCCATGTGCAGTTCCAAACCGTAATCTGGCTTTTTCATGGCGGTTTTGGAGCAGTGGCTTCTTCCTTGCTGAGCGGCCTTTCAGGTTATGTCTATATAGGACTCATTTTACTGTGGATATAGATACTTTTGTACCTGTTTCCTCCAGCATCTTCACAAGGTCCTTTGCTGTTGTTATTGGATTGATTTGCACTTTTCGCACCAAAGTACGTTCATCTCTAGGAGACAGAACACGTCTCCTTCCTGAGTGGTATGACGGCTGCATGGTCCCATGGTGTTTATACTTGTGTACTGTTGTTTGTACAGATGAACGTGGTACCTTCAGGCATTTGGAAATTGCTCCCAAGGATGAACCAGACTTGTGGAGGTCTACAGTTTTTTTTCTGTGGTCTTAGCGGATTTCTTTTAATTTTCCCATGACATCCAAAGGTACACCTCCAATGACTCAAATGATGTCAGAAGCTTCTAAAGCCATGACATCATTTTCTAGAATTTTCCAAGCTGTTTAAAGTCACAGTCAACTTAGTGTATGTAAACTTCTGACCCACTGGAATTGTGATACAGTGAATTAGAAGTAAAATAATCTGTCTGTAAACAATTATTGGAAAAATTACTTGTGTCTTGCACAAAGTAGATGTCCTAAACAACTTGCCAAAACTATAGTTTGTTAACAAGAAATGTTTGGAGTGGTTGAAAAACAAGTTTTAATGACTCCAACCTAAGTGTATGTAAACTTCCGACTTCAACTGTATGTATGTGTATATATATATACACACAAGTTTTCCTACTTACAAAGCATGTAGAGGTCTGTAATTTTAATCATAGGTACACTTCAACTGTGAGAGACGGAATCTAAAACAAAAATCCAGAAAATCACATTGTATGATTTTTAAGTAATTAATTTGCATTTTATTGCATGACATAAGTATTTGATCACCTACCAACCAGTAAGAATTCCATCTCTCACAGACCTGTTCATTTTTCTTTAAGAAGCCCTCCTGTTCTCCACTCATTACCTGTATTAACTGCACCTGTTTGAACTCGTTACCTGTATAAAAGACACCTGTCCACACACTCAATCAAACAGACTCCAACCTCTCCACAATGGCCAAGACCAGAGAGCTGTGTAAGGACATCAGGGATAAAATTGTAGACCTGCACAAGGCTGGATGGGCTACAGGACAATAGGCAAGCAGCTTGGTGAGAAGGCAACAACTGTTGGCGCAATTATTAGAAAAAGTTCAAGATGACGGTCAATCATCCTCGGTCTGGGGCTCCATGCAAGATCTCACCTCGTGGGGCATCAATGATCATGAGGAAGGTGAGGGATCAGCCCAGAACTACACGGCAGGACCTGGTCAATGACCTGAAGAGAGCTGGGACCACAGTCTCAAAGAAAACCATTAGTAACACACTACGGCGTCACAGATTAAAATCCTGCAGCGCACGCAACGTCCCCCTGCTCAAGCCAGCACATGTCCAGGCCCGTCTGAAGTTTGCCAATGACCATCTGGATGATCCAGAGGAGGAATGGGAGAAGGTCATGTGGTCTGATGAGACAAAAGTAGAGCTTTTTGGTCTAAACTCCACTCGCCATGTTTGGAGGAAGAAGAAGGATGAGTACAACCCCAAGAACACCATCCCAACCGTGAAGCATGGAAGTGGAAACATCATTCTTTGGGGATGCTTTTCTGCAAAGGGGACAGGACGACTGCACCGTATTGAGGGGAGGATGGATGGGGCCATGTATCGCGAGATCTTGGCCAACAACCTCCTTCCCTCAGTAAGAGCATTGAAGATGGGTCGTGGCTGGGTCTTCCAGCATGACAACGACCCGAAACACACAGCCAGGGCAACTAAGGAGTGGCTCCGTAAGAAGCATCTCAAGGTCCTGGAGAGGCCTAGCCAGTCTCCAGACCTGAACCCAAAGAAAATCTTTGGAGGGAGCTCTAAGTCCGTTTTGCCCAGCGACAGCCCCGAAACCTGAAGGATCTGGAGAAGGTCTGTATGGAGGAGTGGGCCAAAATCCGTGCTGCAGTGTGTGCAAAACTGGTCAAGACCTACAGGAAACGTATGATCTCTGTAATTGCAAACAAAGGTTTCTGTACCAAATATTAAGTTCTGCTTTTCTGATCTATCAAATACGTATGTCATGCAATAAAATGCAAATTAATTACTTAAAAATCATAAAATGTGATTTCTGAAATTACAGACCTCTACATGCTTTGTAAGTAGGAAAACCTGCAAAATCGGCAGTGTATCAAATACTTGTTCTCCCCACTGCATATGCGAGAGAAAAAAACGTGGGGGATTGGAAGTGATGCAGACAATTATATTGATGGAAGTTACAATCTATCTGCAATATTAAAGCTGATATACCCCCTAAAAAAAAGGAACAAAAAGGGAACACTCAGATGTGGAGATATTTGTAGCAGAGCAGACCAGGGTTGTGTTCAGGAGGGTGCAACGTTCTGTATGTTTGCCAGTAGGAATGCTGGGTAGCGGACTTCTATATGATATTAGATTCTAGAAGCATGTCTGTTCTACATTATATTTATATCAGAAAAAGATTTAATGTTGAGTGCAGCCCAGTATTTCTGTGTGGAGGAGTACTAACTTGTGTTGATCTCTCTCTGACACGCAACTTGCTCTGACCACCGACTGCTGACCAACCCCACAAAAAAGCTTGGTTTGTCTCACACACTACACTCCCTCTCCATTCCTCTCTATAATTAGCTCTGTAATTCCCAAGAGGAATCTCGGAGAAGACAACCATCACTGGATGGCCTGTGCCTGAATTAATGATCCACAGTGTTTTGTAATGCGTAAAAAAAATCTAAATTGACTGTTTTAATCAATTTGGCTACTATTGTAAGAGTAACTAACCCCTCCCTCTTATTAATGGATCATCGCTGACTGTGTGTTTTGCCAAGATTACATCGTCACTATTAGCAGCCATATGTACCCGAAAGGTTTGATAAAACATCACTAGCCACCAAGGCCTGCTTGAAAGAACTGTACAGAGTCTTGCCAAGTATATTCCCTGTGACATCTCCATGTGGTGTTGGCTACAATACTGTAATTTGCGAATTAGTGAAACTAAAAATAAGTATTTAAGTCAGCACAGCAAGATGATGTATGACAGTGGAATGCACCATGTGAACATTCTCCAATGTAATCATACACAACTGAGTGTGTTTTGCAAAGATTAATTGGATTAATTCAACTGATGTAACATACAACCAATAGATTATTGAACATTTCTATTCTGATCAACACTTCACACTTGTCTGTTCTTGTCTAACAACACTACATCATGTGTGCTTGTCTGCAATAATAAAATAAACCCCCCATCCCAGGGACAGATTGCAGTCGCTAAATACTTTGAGTGGTGATCAAAGAAGCATCCCTGTTTGAAAAAGAAACGTACAGTATGTTCAAATATTAAAGATTAAACCATGGCTGTGTTCCAAAGTGCATACTTGTGTTCTGTGTAAAGCTTATAGCGATTACAGAAGTCAACTGTCATTTTTCAAGTGTGATTCCAAACATAAGAATGCGAAAAGGCAAGCTTGGGAGTATACGTTTGTATTCCCTTCGCTGGGGAGGCTATCCCACAACACCTTGTGACATATCGAAACCCAAACTTCTGAATTAATAAGGAATAACTTTGTAAAATGTAAGTGTGTTAATGTAAGGGTTTATTTATTCACTGAATGTTGTTAAGATATTCAACAAATTACTTTCACATGAATTTTGAATACAAATGTTGAGTCACTGCTGTTTATCAGCCCGCTAGCCAAACTAAGCTTGGCGGTTGCGATGATGGCTATCTAGCAGGCGATCTCATCCTGCTGTTTATGGATGAACAATTAATCGTAAAATCAGCAGTGTACTTTTTTTTTGTTGTTGTTTTAACCTTTATTTAACTAGGCAAGTCAGTTAAGGACAAATTCTTATTTACAATGACGGCCTACACCGGCCAAACCCGGACGACGCTGGGCCAATTGTGCGCCGCCCTATGGGACTCCCAATCACGGCCGGTTGTGATACAGCCTGGAATCGAACCAGGGGGTCTGTAGTGATGCCTCAAGCACTGAGATGCAGTGCCTTAGACTGCTGCACCACTCGGGAGCCCAATTGTGAAGACCTGGACAGTTTTTCTTCTTTTTTATCCTGAATTGGTGAACTTGCTAGCCAGCTAACGACAAATGTAGCGAATCGTTTTTTCAATCTGTTTTTAGGGACAGATGGCAACTGATGCATTCATTTCACTCCATGACATTTGCTTGGCAGGACAAAATAGCCGTGCCCGACTGGTTTGGAGGTAAGACAGTTTATCAACATCTGATAAAAAACATAGGAAATTCAGCTAGCTGTGTTCTGTTCAATCTTGCTAGCCAGCCAAGTTATTTGTGCATTCTTACATGATCAGTCAATACATGCATGTGGTGTCTGTTTACCTAACGTTAGCTAGCTTTCTTCTTGTCACTTTCCCCTCCCCTCATGTTTCACCATTGCATATAAAAACACATTTTTGAATAATGAAATGATTCAAAAGTAAATCGGTGATAACTTAATCAAGCCTATGAATATGCAAAAACTTTATTCTCTATCATGCAGAATTGTCAGCTCATTGTAACATATGAAGCTCATTCTAAAATACAGACATGAGTGATTTCTGCCCCAGGTTACTGCACTGTGCAATTTTTTTTATTTCTGCCCAGCAAACACCATGTTCAACTATTGATCGTCTACAATTTAGACCACAATTAGTTCAATGAGGTGTTAGTGAAAGGCTGGATCAACCTGTGAACTCCTGTCCTGTGTATAAAAAAACCTGTGGCTGTCATGACACAATTTGCCCTCATGTACTGAACAAGCTTTTGAATGTTAATCTCCTTGATGTCCCTCACTTGGGGATCCTAAAAGGTTTATTCTTCTGGGCCATTTACTTTATGTTCATACTATCTTTTATTATTTCTAATTGTTGTTGCATTATGGAAGGAACCTGCAAGTAAGCATTTCATTGGACCATGTGTATCCTGCACATACGACTAATACTACTTGAAACTTGACTTAATTTGTACAATGAAATGTGTTCTAAGGATTCATGCACAGATACAGGAAAACCAATAAAAGGGTTAATATTTATGTAAAATTACAAGTGTTGATGTCTCCTCACAGTTCTGGTTTTGAAGCTTGGGCATCTGGGGGCTGCAGTTCATCTGTCTAATCCCCTGCAAGGAGAGAGAAAGGCATTCATTTATTAAAGCATTTTAGTCATTTAGCAGACGCTCTTATCCAGAGCGACTTATAGTCAGTGAGTGCATAATTTTTTTTTCCCATACTGGCCCCCCGTGGGAATCGAACCCACAACGCTGCCGTTGCAAGCGCAATGCTCTCCCAACTGAGCTACACGGGTTTCCTAATAATTAATAATATTACCATGGCATATTCATTTAATTTAATATATTATTCCTGTTTGATATTCATGCATTTAATTAAATTGGACATGTTCTCCTTTTTGGCAGTGTTAGTTTTTTTACCCAATGCATTTAGCTTACATTAGGATTAAGTAGTCTAGGCCTTCTAATCTAGTTGTGTTGCATCTTATCACCTATCAATTAGTTATCAATGCATAAGGTGAATATAAAACCAAGTTATCAGTGTAATTTAATAATATGCATGGGTGTTATAGTTGTATGAATTTATCACAATGCAAGCTTGGTCATTGGAAATAAAACACCAGCAGTCATAATGCAATGCAATATTATTGTAGCTTCACAATGAAACATCACTATTCTGGCTATTTATCATTCTTAAACGGTAAGCAAAATAGCTTAGTTCGTTTGTTTTTGTTTTTGTTGCTTAAACCTCTGTACAATGTATGAAAGATTAACTCATATGTCCACAACGATGTAGCAGCAGACCAAGCAATTTGTGAGAGAAGGACCCCACGTAAAATATTCATGGTACTGAGAAAATCGATTCTATTACTTTTTACTTGTTATTCGAGTTACATATTTCCATTCTGGGATAGTTGTTCACTGATTTGCTAGCACTAGTTGCTCATGCTGCTCATTGTGTACAATGTAAACAGACGTAGCTAGCTAGCGTAAAAGCTAGTTTTTTTTACGCCGGCTGCGTGATGATGCAGTTTCCTGTTTAGGTTAGAGGTAACATCAAAGTACTTGCTGATTTTAAGCGCTCTGCGTTCTCCCATACTAGATGGTATGCTCTCTCTGGTGTTCTTGGACGATCACCCTTGAAAGAACGGGAGAACGCAGAATGCAAGTGCACATTATGGAACACAGCTAATGTCTCACAATACAATATAATCCATTGAGGTATCTTTTCCTTACTTTTTTAAGTGCCCGCTTTCCTGAGACTGTTTGATTCAATGTCAGACAATGGCATTGTTTTGTAGTGTAGCCTGAAAGCCAAGCCCGATAGGCTAATAACTCATACAGTGAGGGAAAAAAGTATTTGATCCCCTGCTGATTTTGTACGTTTGCCCACTGACAAAGACATTATCAGTCTATAATTTTCATGGTAGGTTTATTTGAACAGTGAGAGACAGAATAAGAACAAAAAAATCCAGAAAAACGCATGTCAAAAATGTTATAAATTGATTTGATTTTAATGAGGAAAATCAGTATTTGACCCCTCTGCAAAACATGATTTAGTACTTGGTGGCAAAACCCTTGTTGGCAATCACAGAGGTCAGACGTTTCTTGTAGTTGGCCACCAGGTTTGCACACATCTCAGGAGGGATTTTGTCCCACTCCTCTTTGCAGATCTTCTCCAAGTCATTAAGGTTTCGAGGCTGACTTTTGGCAACTCGAACCTTCAGCTCCCTCCACAGAATTTCTATGGGATTAAGGTCTGGAGACTGGCAAGGCCACTCCAGGACCTTAATGTGCTTCTTCTTGAGCCACTCCTTTGTTGCCTTGGCCGTGTGTTTTGGGTTATTGTCATGCTGGAATACCCATCCACGACCCATTTTCAATGCCCTGGCTGAGGAAAGGAGGTTCTCATCCAAGATGGCCCCGTCCATCGTCCCTTTGATGCGGTGAAGTTGTCCTGTCCCCTTAGCAGAAAAACACCCCAAAGCATAATGTTTCCTCCTCCATGTTTGACGGTGGGGATGGTGTTCTTGGGGTCATAGGCAGCATTCCTCCTCCTCCAAACACGGTGAGTTGAGTTGATGCCAAAGAGCTCGATTTGGGTCTCATCTGACCACAACACTTTCACCCAGTTCTCCTCTGAATCATTCAGATGTTCATTGGCAAACTTCAGACGGGCCTTTATATGTGCTTTCTTGAGCAGGGGGACCTTGCAGCCGCTGCAGGATTTCAGACCTTCACGGCGTAGTGTGTTACCTATTGTTTTCTTGGTGACTATGGTCCCAGCTGCCTTGAGATCATTGACAAGACCCTCCGGTGTAGTTCTGGGCTGATTCCTCACCGTTCTCATGATCATTGCAACTCCACGAGGTGAGATCTTGCATGGAGCCCCAGGCCGAGGGAGATTGACAGTTATTTTTGTTTCTTCCATTTGCGAATACTTGCACCAACTGTTGTCACCTTCTCACCAAGCTGCTTGGTGATGGTCTTGTAGCCCATTCCAGCCTTGTGTAGGTCTACAATCTTGTCCCTAAAATCCTTGGAGAGCTCTTTGGTCTTGGCCATGGTGGAGAGTTTGTAATCTGATTGATTGATTGCTTCTGTGGACAGGTGTCTTTTATACAGGTAACAAACTGATATTAGGAGCACTCCCTTTAAGAGTGTGCTCCTAATCTCAGCTTGTTACATGTATAAATGACACCTGGGAGCCAGAAATCTTTCTGATTGAAAGGGGGTCAAATACTTATTTCCCTCATTAAAATGCAAATCAATTTATAACATTTTTGACATGCGTTTTTCTAGATTTTTGTTTTGTTTTTCTGTCTCTCGCTGTTCAAATAAACCTACCATTAAAATTATAGACTGATCATTTCTTTTTCATTGGGCAAACGTACAAAATCAACAGGGGATCAAATACTTTTTTCCCTCACTGTAGGCTGAAATGACCTGTAGGAGTTGGGTGTTTCTTGATTATGATAACCTTATCCATAATACTCTTGGGGAATGCTTTTGTTTAACAATACTAGCCACGGCCTTATTGATTTAGTCGAAGATTGTGAGAAGTTCCCTCCTGAAGGTTCTTAGAAGCTGCTGACTGTGGAAGAAGGTAGCCTGGGAGCAGCACAGGGTCAGCTGCAGAGCAGCGCCCCTGGAGCAGGTTAGGGGTTAAGTGCCTTGCTCAATGCCAGTTGGTTCATCAGGAAAGCATTGTCTTTGTTGTGATTATTCCGAGAGAGAAACGTTATTTGGCATGAGCAAGGATATTCACATGACCCCACAACAGCTATCCTTTGGTACGACTGCTGGTCAGGCCATCGTTGGGGGAGAAAACATGAGTGAGTTGCTGACCTTTCGCATGTCATACACCCAGCTTTAGAATATCCACTGATATGGGGTCAATATTATAGCCTGGCTTTGCAGAATGTCGACATGTGGCATTAAGAAGTGAAATAAATCCAAAAAGAAATCGAGCTTCCCATACTCCAACAGTGAGAAATCCCTCTATTTGACTGACCAGAAGGAAGAACCAGAATGTTCACTCTGTGGTCTAATGTTTCTGGTGGCTTCCGTTTGTTTCATCACGAATATATACTCAATAAACAAATGTTAAAGTCAAAGCAAGTTTCTATGTTGCTACCTTGCCAACTTCTCAATAAACAAGGGAGAAGAATAAGCTGTTTAGAGAGGAGAATTTGAATTCAATCAAGTACGTCTATATATAGCCTACACATACTGTATTTGTGTAAAGTCTTTGAAATTCCATGTCAAACAATGGATTTAGAAAATAACATTTTCTTCTGAGAAAACAAGAGCAACCGCAAAATACACCAAGCAATCATGAAGTGATGATTACTAAGCCAAATTATTCAAAGGCTTTGACAGCATAGTTGTATCAAAGTAGTAAGAAATTAGAGGCAGTTACCATCCCCTAGCCCTTATATACTTGTGGAAACCTAGCCTAGACAAAATAACGTGAAAGATGTGTCTTTCATATCATCAAAAGCACTTTATTGATTCAGATAGAATTTTCAGATCAGAATCTTTGTCCTAAATATGTCATGTTATGATGTGCATTTTTATGGATAATCTTGTATCTTCGTGATAAGTCATCAGTTGTATTCTCCTGTCATCTAAGATGTTCTCTTTGGACTTTTTAAATGCTGATATAAAGGGGTGAGGTGGATTTTCTGTATTCAGAAATCAAATCAAAGGTCCTATCCTTATATTAATGTGGGAAAGATATATAGGCCTACAGAATTGAGCACTTTATCTAGGAGATACAAAAAAGTTAATCCTCACCCCCATACTGGCTTCCACAGTGGCGCAAACCCCAGGTCCTTTGTATAATGTCGCCTCAATTAGACGCTCTGCAGACTGGGGCTGTTTCATTAGAGAACAAAGTGTATCAACATTTTCATATTTGGTACAATTACTTCACAACCGAGACAGGCCCTCGGCCATTAGAGACGTGTTACCCTGCAATAACAACCTCCATTAGTTCCACTCTCTCTGCTTTCCAGCTGGACTTGGATGAGGTTCTGTATCTCATGATTGTAGCAGAACAGTCCAAACTGGAACCGGTATAGCTCCCAGATTGGTTTTCTCCCAAACAAAATTGTGGAAACCTGCATATCCCTCAATGATGTCTGTGAGAGGAACCAAAGTATGTAGACTAAACTGAGTAGAGGTGGCCAATGTCAATGTGCCAAGAGTGTGTGATATAATATGGGGTTCTATTTTCAACCTTTCCTACCATTTCCTAGTGCCAAATTCTTTGTCCAATTTCAGCACCATGTCGCTGTCCTCAAGTGCTGCCCAGTCTCTACATTTCAGCACCATGGCAAAATGAAGGCTATTCCTATTCCTTCTAGGCAGAGTTGCAAAGAAAAAGCCATATCTCAGACTGGCCAATAAAAAGAAAAGATGAAGATATGCTAAATCAAAGATCTTAAAAGAAATTAGAAAAAAATCAACGTGCAGTAAAGCTTGCTGGTAAATATGATGATGATAATTATCGTACAGATGTGCCTTTTTAGGGTACCACCCCAGTGACAAAGCTGTTAGTTCCTTTCAGGTGGCAAACATTCATCATTGTACCTTTATAATAATAATAATATGCCATTTAGCAGACGCTTTTATCCAAAGCGACTTACAGTCATGCGTGCATACATTTTTTTTGTGTATGGGTGGTCCCGGGGATCGAACCCACTACCTTGGCGTTACAAGCGCCGTGCTCTACCAGCTGAGCTACAGAGGACCACGGTATGGTAGGTATTAAGGGTATTGAGGGTACACAAAATGTGTTTGTACCCTGGGAAACAGTAATGTACCTTCACATTGTACCCCTTTTTGTTGAGAGTGATGATTGTACCAGAGGCATAAATATCATACCCCCCAAAAAAACTCCCCTGTTATTGAAATGGTGAGAGGTTAGCATGTCTTGGGGGTATGATATTTTTGCATCTAACTTTCACACATTGTTATTCACCCTTTATTCAGGAATATCTGTAATCATGGTAGCATCTACATTAATGTAGAAGTGTTTTGAAACATAATATATTCTAATTTACAATAAAAGTGACTCCAAAATGACACAGTACATTATTTACCATTAATTTCTATTGGGCACAGAATAATCTGAAACACAACAAAACAAACAGAAAATACACCCAACAAGTATGTAGTCACAAGCTTAATTTAATCAGTGCGTGCTAGGAATATGTGACCATATACTAAACATTAGACTACTTTAATATACAGGACCAGTCAAAGGTTTGGACACACCTACTCATTCATTCATTCATTCATAACAACACATCTGCCACACTGATCCTCAACACGGGGGCCCCTCAGGGGTGCATGCTCAGTCCCCTCCTGTACTCCCTGTTCACCCATGACTGCATGGCCAGGCACGACTCCAACACCATCATTAAGTTTGCCGACGACACAACAGTGGTAGGCCTGATCACCGACAACGATGAGAAAGCCTATAGGGAGGAGGTCAGAGACCTGGCCGTGTGGTGCCAGGATAACAACCTCTCCCTCAACGTGACCAAGACAAAGGAGATGATTTTGGACTACAGGAAAAAAAAGAGGACTGAGCACGCCCCCATTCTCATCGACGGGGCTGTAGTGGAACAGGTTGAGAGCTTCAAGTTCCTTGGTGTCCACATAACCAACGAACTATCATGTTCCAAACACACCAAGACAGTCGTGAAGAGGGCACGACAAAGCCTATTCCCCCTCAGGAGACTGAAAAGATTTGGCATGGGTCCTCAGATCCTCAAAAAATTCTACAGCTGCACCATTGAGAGCATCCTGACTGGTTGCATCACCGCCTGGTATGGCAACTGTTCGGCCTCCGACCGCCAGGCACTACAGAGGGTAGTGCGTACGGCCCAGTACATCACTGGGGCCAAGCTTCCTGCCATCCAGGACCTCTATACCAGGCGGTGTCAGAGGAAGGCCCTCAAAATTGTCAAAGACTCCAGCCACCCTAGTCATAGACTGTTCTCTCTGATACCGCACGGCAAGCGGTACCGGAGTGCCAAGTCCAGGTCCAAAAGACTTCTCAACAGCTTCTACCCCCAAGCCATAAGACTCCTGAACAGCTAATCATGGCTACCCGGACTATTTGCACTGCCCCCCCCCCCCCCCCCCCCCCCCCACCCCATATTTTTACGCTGCTGCTACTCTGTTAATTATTTATGCATAGTCACTTTAACTCTACCCACATGTACATATTACTTCAACTACCTCAACTAGCCGGTGCCCCCGCACATTGACTCTGCACCGGTACCCCCCTGTATATATAGCCTCCCTACTGTTATTTTATTTTACTTCTACCACTAAGCTACCTGCCGCCCCGGCTAAAAGTATGGCCCTATTGATGTCTCAAATAAATTAAGCCAGAGCCTGGCGCCTTTCCTACACAATTTTCAGTTGTTAGTATTCAGATTTACCTTATGTAGGTGCGTAATGGGATTTGCAGGCGTGGTTCACTTGTTGCGCTGAGTACATTTAACTCAACCACTGAAAACCCTCCCACTTGCTGGCCAACAGATTGTCTCGTGTTTTCAGTACATTTATCTAAAGACATCCCTTTAAATTTTTTGTACCTTTAAATTTTATTTTCCTCGACAGACTCACTAGAATTTACAGTGCCTTCAGAAATTATTCATACCCCTCGATTTATTCCACATTTTGGTGTTACAGCCTGAATTCAAAATGGATTAAATGTATATATATATTTTCTCACCCATCTACACACAATACCCCATAATGACAAAGTGAAAACATGTTTTTAGAAATCTCTGCAAATGTATTGAAAATGAAATATCTAATTTACATAAGTGTTCACACCCCTGAGTCAATACATGTTAGCATCACATTTTGGCAGTGATTACAGCTGTGACTCTTTCTGGGTAAGTCTCTAAGAACTTTGCACACCTGAATTGTACAATATTTGGCCATTATTTTTTTAAAGCTCTGTCAAATTGGTTGTTGATCATTGCTAATTAACATTTTCAGGTCTTGCCATAGATTTTCAAGCGCATTTAAGTCAAAACTGTAACTCGGCCACTCAGGAACATTCACCGTCTTCTCGGTAAGCAACTCCAGTATAGATTTGGCCTTGTGTTTTAGGTTATTGTCCTGCTGAAAGGTGAATTCATCTTCCAGTGTCTGGTGGAAAGCAGACATCCAGGTTTTCCTCTAGGATTTTGCCTGTGCTTAGCTCCATTCCGTTTCTTTTTATCCTAAAAAAACTCCCCAGTCCTTAACGATTACAAGCATACCCATAACATGATGCAGCGACCACTATGCTTGAAAATATGGAGAGTGATACTCAGTAATGTGTTGTATTGGATTTGCCCCAAACATAACACTTTGTATTCATGTTTTATACTTCTGCTGACCCCAGATGGTAAACTTCTCACTAACAAACACTTACACACACACTTTCTCATACAAACTCTGAGTGCCCAGCCTGATAACATATCAATACCCAATCTGCAAAGACAACAGCATTAGCATTTTGCATTAGATAGGCCTACTAGCATAGACTAGCTTAAATGTACATATGACTTCATTAGCCAGATCAGATGCGCCAGTCAGATGCAGGTTGCTATGAGTACTTTGCCTAATGTCAGTGGTATCAGATTTATATTCCCAGTTATATAGTTCTGGACCAGTTACACTTCCTCAGTAACAAATATCAAAATATAATGGCAACCATTTAACTAAAGTACAAGTCAAACAAACTGCCAGGTTGAAACAAATTAACTGCACATTTAAATGCAGTCCACATGTGTGATCAACTGATAAAAAGACAATGCAAACTCATTTTCTTGCTTAAATAAGTGTACAAATATTTACACTATTATGCTTGAGTCTAAACACTGGTAAAGCCTACCAAAGAAAATTGAATTTGTACAGTTATTAGTTCTGGGGGCTACGAAAGTTCAGTTGACGTACATCTTCATGAAAAACAAAACTTCAAAAGAAAAACAACAAACAGAATATCAACAATGCTTCAATCACTTTGCTCCAAACATTAAAGGTATTTGTCTGGTACAATTATACAGTATGCTGCTATGGACTTGACATTGGTTATGTGTGAAATATTTGATGTTCCTGTGCTTTACTGTGATTCATAAAGAAATCTTGTATGGGCTAAATCACACAACAGACTGCTATAAGCACAGTCTGTCAGACAATAGTACTGATTTTGTGCTTTCATTTAAAGATGTGTGTTTGTACAGGTAGGTTCTTCCGTTTCCTCATTGTGCAGAGTGAAGAGGCTGGCCCATCTAACAACAGGTGCCCTTATTTGCGAGACATTGGAAAACCTCCCTGGTCTTTGTGGTTAAATCTGTGTTTGAAATTCACTGCTCGACTGAGGGATCTTACCATTTTTTGTGTGTTAGGGGTACAGAGATGAGATAGTAATAAAAAAATCTGGTTAAACACTATTATTGCACACAGAGTAAGTCCATGCAACCTATTGTGACTTCTTAAGCACATTTTTACTCCTGAACTTATTTAGGCTTGCCATAACAAAGAGGTTGACATTTCAGCTTTTCATTTTTTATTAATTAAAACATTTGATGAACATCATTACAAATCAAACCAAATCAAATGAGTAATATCTAACAAGTAATATCCAACAATTTCACAACATATACCTAATACACACAAATCTAAGTAAGGAATGGAATTTAAGAATATATTAATATATGGACAAGCAATGACAGAGCGGCATGGACTGAGATACAGTAGAATATTATAGAATAGAATGCAGTATATACAGTACATATGAGATGAGTAGTAAAAGATATGTAAACATTATTAAAGTGACTAGTGTTCCATTTCCTAAAGTGGCCAGTGATTTCAATAGGCAGCAGCAGCCTTTAATGTGGTAGTGATGGCTATTTAACAGTCTGATGGCCTTGAGATAGAAGCTGTTTTTCATTCTCTCGGTCCCAGCTTTGATGCACCTGCACTGATCTCGCCTTCTGGATGATAGCGGGGTGAACAGGCAGTGGTTGATGTCCTTGATGATCTTTTTGGCCTTCCTGTGACATCGGGTGCTGTAGGTGTCCTGGAGGGTGGGTAGTTTGCCCCCGGTAATGCGTTCGGCAGACCGCACCACCCTCTGGAGAGCCCTGCGGTTGCGGGCGGTGCAGTTTCCGTACCAGGTGGTGATACAGCCCGACAGGATGCTCTCAATTGCACATCTGTAAAAGTTTGTGAGGGTTTTAGGTGCCAAGCCAAATTTCTTCAGCCTCCTGATGTTCAAGAGGCTCTGTTGCGCCTTCTTCACCACACTGTCTGCGTGGGTGGACCATTTCAGTTTGTCGGTGATGTGTACGCCAAGGAACTTGAAGCTTTCCACCTTCTCCACTGCGGTCCTGTCGATAGGGTGCACCTATCCACGATCATCTCCTTTGTTTTGTTGACGTTGAGTGAGAGGTTATTTTCCTGGCACCACACTCCCAGAGTGTGGTACCATTGACATTATGGAGTATTGTGTGTAGGCCAATGGCCAAAAGTCTCAATTTATTTTTTTTAAAATTCAGGCTGTAACATAACAAAATGTGGAAAGAAGTCAAGGGGTGTGAATACTTTCTGAAGGCTCTGTATGAAGAGAACGGTTCAGAATGTCAGGGATCAAAGAAAGAAAGCAATCTAAATACCCACATTTGTCTCCTTTTCAGCAACAATTGGTAGATTTAACAATACTCTGATCTTGTATTATTTAGGGTTAGGAAAGTATTTATGAATAATAATATATTTATATACGCACTGAATATATTGGTGAATCAAAAATACAGTGGTTTGATTACTGTAACCCTGGCCTGTGCACAGCCAGTGAGGACACACAGAGTTCTCTCAGAGGCTGTTACTCTGCTAATGTATTCCCTGCATAGTCATCACAAGACGATTTGTTCAGGGGAGCCTCTGCATCAGACAGACAAGGCAGTGTGTTGCTACCGGTTAGATGGCTAAAGACAGGGACAAGGAAAAGCCTGTGAGCAGCGGGCTGTACGTGTCTGTTAGTTTTCTTGCTCCACATATTTGGAATGATCTTCAAAATACATTTTGAATAGATGTGTTAGTGTCCCTACAGCAGTTCAGGTAGCGGACAGACTCTTTTTATAATGAAGAATGTGTTTGTTTTAGTTGACTGTGTTTTGTGTATATTGTGTATATTTATGTTTGTCTGTCCAATATGTGTTGTGCTGTATTTTATTTGTTTTATATTGCATTTTATTTTTGATGTATTTTATGAAATTGTATATGCAGGGCTCCCTCGTAAAAGAGACACTGGTCTCAATGGTGACTCCCTGATTAAATAAAGGTTAATAAATAATAAAATGGCAAGGCGCCATTGCCACAACAAACGGTACCATCTGTTGTTTGTCTCAAAGAGGGAATCACTTGCAAAGGACCGCCATTGGTAACGATGTCTGATGCCAGGATGCCAGCTCTGATAATTTAGTGGTGCATATGCCTGACTAGATAAATTCTTCATAATGTGCTTGGGAATATTGTCCTCCCGGGGGTTGGAATTGACTGCAGAAAGTTGTAAAATACCTTCGGGGTCCGTAGGATTACAATTGTGTTTTTGAAACTACAATTGGACAGGGTCCAGACTTTGTAATGTAGTCATGCTACAAACTCTGCAGAAGCCTCTATCTATTCTTAAGTAGTAGGTTGTTCACTAACCACTGCTCCAGACAGAGGTGCAACTTTACAATGTTCAACATATCACTATATATTGCTCAATGGATAATCAATGATCATTACTTTCACAAAGCTCCTGATTCTATCTATCTTAAGAGAAGAATAGGCTTTGATCCAGTTATGACATTATCCACTAAATTACTGTGAAAGCCAGAATCATTAATGACTTTATTTAGATATCCTACCTGTCTTTAGTACAATTAACCAGATGGAATTCACAAAAATGCCGACACTCTACTTGGAGGCTTATAACCATGTTCTCATGAAACTGTCCCCTGTATAACATTGTAATCGATCCATGACAGTTTATGATCACATACATTTTCTCTAGCAAAATGTGTTGGCTCATACTGTGAAGTGTCATGACATGTCAATAACAGGGTTGTTGTGGGATTATATCAATCCACTTGGGCAGAGGTGGACAGCAGACTTGGTCACCTATTTATGTCTGGCATCCTGTTACAGCATCTTAAATAAATGTGGCTTTTTCTGGGATAACCTATTTAAATCAATGAGGCAATACATCAATTTCACTTACAGGCTGTAGCAGATGCAAATAGATTTCTGTCAGAGCCTCTTAACATGTAATTCAGGATCAGATGAGCGTTCTATTGAGTGGATGTATCCATGTCAGGGCCAAACGCTGTTCACTTATTGATTAGAACATGTGTCATTTAGGCTAAATTATTTTGCCACATACAGTATATAGTCTATTGGATGTCTCTTTGTAAGTCATTTCTCAAAGAAGGGATATGGAATGATAAGCTATGTAGACAAACTATGAAAACTCTTTCTCTTTAAGTAATAGCCCACTTGGCTGTTGCTTTACTCAGTCTTCTCCCTTTTGTAATATGCACCTTTTAGAATAGAAATTAATGGTAATTCTGCACCCCTGTGGCTTCCAATAAAGAACTACATAATTAGTGTGTGTGTGTGTGTGTGTGTGTTTGTGTGTGTGTGTGTGTGTGCGAATCTGAGAGAGAGGGAAAGGTGACGGAGAAGAGTGTTGATGAAAAGAGATACAGTACACCACAGAGTTGTGGTTGGATGACGGAACTTCTTTATGATCACATCACAATGAGCTGCTAATTGCAGCTATTGTGAATACCGGGATGGCGTCTCGGGGGTTAAATGCATGCATATTGCTGCAAATCTACTGGAATAATTGTCAACTGGCAGCTGCTGATTGTCTCACTAGAATAACAGCTAAAGACAGCCCAATCACTCAGGGTCATATTATTTATGAAAAGTGGCACTTGAATGTCAATAGCAATACATGGTACAGTCTTGTTTCAAATGTCTCTAAAATCCAAATTTTCCGCCTACCATGGCAATGCCTTTACTATGCTACTGCTACAGAGGAGAACATGATTATGAGGTCATTTTGTGGCTCTCTAAGGTTTCAGGCCATAGGAACAAATACTTTGAAACATCTGATTTTTTAAAGCACTGCACACTAAAAGGGTTCCAAAAGGGTTCTTCGGCTGTCCCCATATGGTTCCAGGTAGAACTTTTTGGGGTCCCATGTAAAACCCTCTGGAAAAAGGGTTCTACATGGAATCCAATAGGGTTCTACATGGCATCAAAAGGGTTCTTACTGGAACCAAAAAGGGTTCTTCAAAGGGTTCTCCTATGGGGACAGCCGAAGAACCCATTTAGGTTCTATATAGCACTTTTCTTCTAAGAGTATATGTTCATCCTCTACCACATAACCATTAATTATAATGCCAGTTATGAAGTAAACAAACACAGGATTCCCATGAGACCACTGGCAATTCCCCAGGATCGCAAACAACAATCCCTGCACTTCCCCAGAAACAATGACACATGAATAGCATCAGTAATGATATCAAATAAGTAATATGCTATCCCAGCTGCTACATGTAAGCTTTAAAGTGGAACTGACAGCGTTTTAGCAACAATAAATCTTATTAACATCTGTTCATATACACCCCCAGGATGAATATGACACCTTTTTTTCTTTTTTTTTTACATTTTATGACAAGCGAGCACTTAGATATGGTCATTTTCACGTTTTCAAGTTCATAAAATGTTTGGGAATGACGTATAGTAATGCATTTGTGAAAATTCTATAGCAATATAGAGTGGGAAAGCGTCCACGCATTTGGACAATTAATAGACACTGCAGTAAATAAAACCAAATCAAAACATTTGTCTTGTACAGGACCGGAGTCTACGCAGACCGATGTGCCATAGCAAATCAGAGCTAAAGTAGGCCTATATGCAAATAAGCCATTTGCCACACAGGCCTGCCATCATTCACTTTGAACTGGACTGTGCGTTTACAGGCAGTAGCAACAGCACAACCTCAGAGTATTAGAATGCATTCGCCAAAAGCCACAAAATACACCTGTATGGATTTCTGCAAATACATGTATGTAAATATCATGGGAGTCCTCTTACATTTGGGAACTTCACAGTCCTATTGATCAAACAACCATGAAAATATAGGCTATCTCTTCCTCAGTTGACTATGCACATCAACAACAACAAGATCAAGAACTAATGCTAGCCAGAGCAAGATAAGCTAAATTCGAACGATGGAACATTAGATAAACCCTCTCAAACTTTTTAAGCTAGTTGGCTGTCAAATTACACTGAAACAATGGGGAATAGTAGCCTGCTCGTCCGTCTGCAGCTTATCTGCCAATGCATGCTTGTCCAAACCCATGTTTTGACAAATGAATGCAAACCTACCTGCCTACCTGCCCGCCCATTTGATCAATGCCAAATACATTTGATTGACAACTAAGATATATGCTAACTGCTATCGTTCAAGTTCAGCATAGCTAGCTAGCAAAGCGATTCACATCACTTGCTAGCTAACCAAATGACACCTGCATCTCTAGCTGTAGCCACTGAAAAACAATATGAGGAGAAAAAGTCAGTCACTCAACCACTCCTCAAATGACATGACATCCTCCCAGAAGCTAGCTAGCTAACGTTAGGCTCCGTGTTTTTAGTTTGCTAAATTAATAGCTAGCTATATAAATAGATACACTATCCCAGGGGTGTCAAACTCAATTAGCGCAACTGAAAAAACACAACAAATTCACGGGCCAGACATAGTCTATGTTATGATGAGTTTCTCTGGCATCAAGAAATTCAGTATGCAAGAAGATACTTAAACACTTACATGGAGAGTTGATTCAAAGTATTTAATATCGCGGTACCGGGTTCACATAGCAAATGGCACGTGGGTGGCCCATTGCTATCTGAACTAACTGAACAAAGGAAATCTCTTAGCTTATATACTTGTTTGCAAGGTAATTCTATCCAACAGTTGCCAACCATTATTGAGTGTCACTCCTCACCACAATAGGATTACCCTATATGGTATCGTGTTGCACCCTTGTCAGGATATTCCATCACGTACTCCTCCTAAGATTAGCCCCAGTGGCCTCCCAGCTATCTTGGCACGCATACCTTCTGGCACCCACCAGTGACAGAAATAAATTCATGGAATGTCCTCATCCTCCAAATCCTTATGCAGCTCACAATATCAAACATGAACTAATCCTCTATAAAATACATAATATCAATCCCCCATTTTCCTTATTTTTCTGTTGTAAGTAAAATTCCACAGATATAACATTACTTAAACCAAACAAACCAAACATACAAATGAATTCCTAACTTCATGACATCATCCCAGAAAATACATTGATTCATGACAATTTATAATTTACATCTCTAGTTGTAATCACTAATCCTCTCCTGTATTTCTCTAATATTTCCAATAGCTTTAGTTAAATTCCCAAAACCTTCCCAATCTGATGGCAAGTATGTACCACATGCATCTCCCCCTATAATCGCATACATTTCCCCTTTATCTACTGTAATAGCATCCAATGCTATGCGATTATCAATTGCATATTGTCTAATGAGTGCCATTTCAGACCCAATTGCTTGAAAACCTAAGACTGTTAGTAGGTATCAGGTTTAGTCTGAACTCTGTTCAACCCTAAATCCGTTCCCATAATATGCCTGAGGAGAGATACAAAGGATAACACTCTGGTTTCAGTCACTGATACATCCATATAGCCTTGGAATAGTTAGGATTGAGGAATACAACCAAAGGTCAGATCAGATGAAAATAGCATAAACATTCCTATGTCACACCCACCAAACCCCATGATAGGAACCAGTGAAGTTCTTGCCTAGCAACAGAGATATGTACCACTCTAAAAATCCACATCAATCCCCCCTCTTTGGGAATTAATACTCCAAATACTTCAAATGTATATAGTGACTAATATGTGAATACGGTAACCTAATAATCAGCATGCTCATGATATCAGGCACAATCCTTGCATTAACCTTATATGTTTCAAACAGTAAGATTCAAACATTTCTACTAGAAATAAATCATTTAAATGTATCCTAACACATTCAAATAATGCATCGCTGTTTTAACCATAATATCTATTTAAGACCGTTATCTCGCGATTGTACAAGCAATACCAGGCATGCTGAAAATAGTTTTGACATCTTTAGTTACTAATATATACTAATGATTTACTTAAATCACCCAGTCATCTTATAAATCATAACCCCGAACTAATTACTTATCTCAACCAAATTTAGAATTACAATTCTTAGTGATTCACAGTGGTCCTATCACTCAAAATTAAAACCCTAAACTTTATCACACATTACAACTATCAGAATGTACACTTATATTACAGTTTTTTTCAATTGTTTACACGCGATTTTGAAAACAGAGTTATTTTTGTCAAAATATAATCACAATTATCCAAACACCACAATCAATTAGCAAAATTCCTAGATTGTTTGCAAAATGACACACTTCAGTCAAAACATACACACTTCAGTCAAAACATATACACATATTTGTGCAAATGCTATTTGTTTTCATTTAACCAACACAGTCATCAATGATCATACACTATTGCAGCCAGTTTCACACTGCTGTGATAAATAAAAAACACATTTATAAAAAAAAAAAAAAAAAGATTTTTGGCCAGACATTCTTACTGTATGTGAGAGATAATTTAGGTGACAAAAAATAGTGAGAAACTCACAACATTATTCATGATTTGTTTTGAGATATAAGGAGAATGTAGACAAATACTGTAGGCCTACTATAACCTTACCAAGCACTGCACAACACTTGATGCTGCAGACTGAATATTTCAAGTATTTATTTCAATACTTACAGTATTTCTTACCATAATCAGTTACAGTAATCAACCAACAATGATATCAATTACTGTAAACAAATAAAATCCGTAGACAAATAAAAATGACTGCATGAATTACAGTACATACACTTTGACTCTGAAGAAAAGTAAAGTAAAAGTAAACAGAAATGAAAGAAAACTACTGTAAAAGCAACAAGAATACTGTAACTATCCGTCTCTCCGTCTGGCTGGATCAGGCCATAACATTTCATCCACATCACAGGCTATGTCTTCATTGGCAAGGCACCGTTGGAAGAATCGCCTTGTGTGACGAATCCACCCCTGCACTGAAGCTGCTTCAATAAGATCACATGCCTGTTCCATGGCCTGAATGAGGGGCAAATGGTCATAAGGCCGCAGGTCATATACCTTCCACCGCCACGCTGAAAAAAATTATTCTATAGGATTCAGGAAGGGGGAGTATGGGGGAAGGTATAAAACTTAAAAATCAGGGTGATCATGGAACCAGTTCTGGACTAGAGCAGCCCGATGAAATGAGACATTGTCCCAAACGACAATGTACCGCATCTGGTCCACTTGGTGTAATGCTGTGACAATCTCATGCAATCGGTCAAGAAATGCAAGTATCAGATTTGCATTATAGGGTCCCAGATATGCATGGTGGTGGAGGACCACATTTTGTGTGATAGCAGCGCAAAGGGTGATGTTACCCCCTCGCTGCCCTGGCACATTGGTGATTGCCCTGTGCCCAATTACATTTCTCCCTCTTCTTCTTGTTTTTGCAAGGTTAAATCCAGCCTCATCCACATATATAAATTCATGTTGAATTTCAGCAGCATCCATTTGCAAGACTCTCTGAAACACAATAAAGAAAATAGGATGCTATTCAATATCTATAGCACAGTATTTTTTTTGTGACAGAACATTATGAGCAGTGCATGATACCACACCATAGTCAGATGAACAATGCATACCTCCACATACTCATTGCGCAGATGTTTCACTCTCTCTGAATTTCTGTCAAATGGTACCCGATACAGTTGCTTCATGTATATTTGATTTTTCTTTAGGATTCGACCTAATGTTGACAGAGAGACTTGTTGGATGTTATTGAAAATATTGTCATCATTGATGATATTGGCTTGGATTTCTCGTAGCCTGATACAATTATTGGCCAAAACCATGTTCACAATGGCGGCCTCTTGTGCACGACTAAACATAGGGCCCCTTCCACCTTGGTGTCCTCGACCCTCAATCCTATGTAAAAACAAAATAAGATAAAAATAAATAAATATATATATATATATATACATATATGCAGCCTACTGTCAAATGTCACAGTAAACAATATTGATTATACAAGCTTCAGTTTCAATGTAAACTGTGTGGTTAGCTTACCTGTTTTCTCGATGAAATGTCCGAATTACTGACGCAACAGTATTTCTGCTGAGATTTGGTTGAACTCTTTGTCCAGCTTCCATCAGTGTCAGTCCATGGTTGATAACATGGTCAATAAGTGTTGCACGGATTTCTCGAGTCAAATTTGGTCCTCATCTTCTTTGTTCAGGTTCTATCAACTCTTCAAGTCCTTCTCTACCTCTTCCCCTACCTAGGTGTCTTCCTCTACCTCCTTCTCTTCCTCTACCTTCTTCTCCTCTACCTATGCCTCTTCCTCTACCTCCTTCTCCTCTTCCTCTACCGCCTTCATCTCCTCTTTGAGCTCCCCCTCTCATTCTCACTCTTCTTCTTCTTCTAACTCCTTCCATTTTTGTTGAAGACAGGTGAACTCACCTGCTGCCTTTTATAGCACACCTGAGTGCTGCGTTTTCAAATTAGCACATGTGTGCTTCCACACCTGGTAGATGTGTTTATCCAATTCGTTCATTAGTGTGGTAATTGGCAATCCGGTGCTTTGTAATTACAAGGAAGTAACCTCACGATCCTTATCTGTGTCTAAGGTGTGAAAATGTGTGTAGAGTTTTACAAATCACTGTGTGTAATGTTTTGCAAAAAGGGTGAGGCGGACATTGTGTGTAATGTTGTGCAAATCTGTGGAGGTGTTTTGCTCATTGGAGTACAATTTTGCTAATTGTGTGGACATTTTAATTTTAGTGTGTAAACAATCGTAAAAAACTGTAACAGACAGTATAAATATCCATAAATCTAGCATGATGTTCCTCATCCTGAGAATAACTACAGATCATTATCTCAATGCATTCTTAGTACTATTAATTTAGCAGTGTATATACCTCCTACATCAACCTCATACCCAAATTACCAAATTTAGATACATCCAAATGTATTATCGACACAGCTGACCAACCCCTTCCTTCCCCGGCACTCAATCTTCTGGCGTCTCTTCATTATGTTCTTCATACAGCTTCATAGTTTAAAATGGATTGCCCATGACAATGTCCCAACTTCAAATGTCTCATCCGAGTCATCACCATCTCTACACCCCATTCTGTCTTATCCATTTGCCAACCAGTATACCAACAACATGAGAAATGTTGTATTTGAACAGATCTCTCTCCATCCTCACTCCTCGTGGACTCCTGTCCCACTCCCGAGAAAAAAGGCATGAGAGAAAAGTAGTTGATAGCTTCGATTGGCTATTGTAGACCGGTTACAGGGAGAAGTGGTGCTGTACATGAACATCTTCAACACCTCTGATGCTCATCTTCAGCCGGTTTAGAGTTGTTTTTTTAGGTTCACACCATTCTAGGCTGAATTATCCCTGCTTATCAAGACACCATCTGTATTTACCTCAAGAGAAGACAGAACATAACAGTTTAGTTGAGTTCATTTCTAATCCAAGAAATCCATATAAGCATTGACTATAAGACAAATTATTATGTTTTACCAATTATTCTTAATACCGGGAAGTTAGACCTCAATTTCTGTTAGGGAAACCCTCCACAGACAGAGAAATTAATGGTGTGAAAGTCAGGTGATTCTTGAACTTCTGGAAGATCTTGAAGTTCTTGGATGTTCTTGGAGGTCTGTCCCTCCGCCGAGGGGAATCAGCCAGAACACGTAGCTCATCAGTAGCATTCCCATTGCCATCGTCTCCCATCACCTGATTCTGGTCAGCTCCACTGTCCTCAGCTCCCTCATCTCTAGGTCATCAGTTTCCTCATAGTACTCTGTTGCAGTGGTTTAGATGATTCCAGGTCGATCTCCCCTCTGTCCGTACAGCCAAATACTAATTGAGTGTATGTAAACTTCTGACCCACTGGGAATGTGATGAAATAAATAAAAGCTGAAATAAATCATTCTCTCTACTATTATTCTGACATTTCACATTTTTTAAATAAAGTGGTGATCCTAATTTACTTAAAACAGGGAATTTTTACTAGGATTAAATGTCAGGAATTGTGAAAAACTGAGTTTAAATGTATTTGGCTAAGGTGTATGTAAACTTCCGACTTCAACTGTATATAGGACTATTGCCAAATTATAAACTTCTTCATAATTATCAGTATTATAAATTAACCACAACTCGGTATAATAAATTACCTTAAATTCATCATCCTATGTCTCTTGGTTTTCCAGTGTGGGTGATCAAATCACACTAGAAAGTCAGGACAGAGGTCAGAGGTCATTCAAACCCTTCAAATGAGTGTTTCATTCTATAGTAGACTAATCATTAACAACATTTTGTATCCCAAGTGTACAGTTAGTCCTCATTACATTTCTTCTCAAAAGAAATCACGTGTTTACCCCAAAACTCACTCAGAAAACAAAAACGTCAGAAAATTGCATGTGTGTACCCCTTTAAGACTTATCATCTCTAATCCATTAAAACCCCCTAAAATAAAAATAAAAACCCTATATAACCATCATACTAGGTGGGTTGTGTGTGGTTATTTGAAAAACCATATTGGAAAACAACAAACAAAAAATGGCCAGGCCTTATTTAATTTGGTAGCTCTCTCTTATGACCTAATCCAGATATCTTCATACTTATCAAACTGCCGAATGTAACTAACATCTCTTCCCAAGACCACATACACGGGCACATCAGAAAAAGATAATGAAAGCCCTTTTCTCATGGAAAAGAAAGTTGACAAATTGTTAACATTTACTCTTAATCATCAACACGCATGGCGACGATAATTCCACTTTCTTCCCTTAACTCATTCATAATTTGTTTCAATTTAATTCCTTGTGACTACTCCAGAAGAAGATGACATAAAATATCTTAAAAGATGAAAACCACTAAAGGTTCTCTGAGTTGACAATGAGTATTTTTAATTGATTACCCTTTAGTCTTCATTCTCTGTAATTCTCACCATGATTATTCAACCCCAAAATCGGCTCCATTTCTCCTTATGTCAAACTATCGCGGTTTCGTTACTGGATCACTGTCCAACGACATAGTAAATATCTGTTTCCCCTTAGATTGTTGCTGTCATCCCTCTAAATGTAATATTTTAGTCATTCACAAATATAATCAATTACTAAGCATGAAGAATCAATGATATTTGATCTCAGGTGTCTATTAAAAAGTTGTTTGAGATGTGATCTCCTACGTCTTCCTTAACATACATACTGTAGGATACTTCCACCAATCCTAAAAGAAATAATCTTACTTAAAATTAGTTTTTGGTAGCATTGCCTTTAAATTGTTTAACTTGGTTCAAACATTTCGGGTAGCCTTCCACAAGCTTCCCACAATAAGTTGGGTTAATTTCGGCCCATTCCTCCTGACAGAGCTGGTGTAACTATAGTTTGTTAACAAGAAATGTGTGGAGTGGTTGAAAAACAAGTTTTAATGACTCCAACCTAAGTGTATGTAAACTTCTGACTTCAACTGTGCATACCACTAATTGAATGTGACCTAATATATTTTCTCCTTGATTCTCACAAAGGCAATCAAGCTCCCAAGCTAACTGGCTAAAGGTGGCTAGCTTGCTACCTACTTCCAAACATACCACTCCACTCACCCTAGCGGAGATTGCTAGGCTTTGAAATTCATGTTATCAAGTAAGATCATGGCCACAGCTCTATCACAATTTTCAATACGCTGTTATTAGAAGTCAGCATATTTAGAAAACTTTCCCTTCTGATTAGGCTACAGGTAGCAAACGGCACGTGGGTGGCCCATTGCTATCTGAACTAACTGAACAAAGGAAATCGCTTAGCTTATATACTTGTTTGCAAGCTAATTCTATCCAACAGTTGCCAACCATTATTGAGTGTCACTCCTCACCACAATAGGATCACCCTATATGGTATCGTGTTGCACCTTAGTCAGGATATTCCATCACGTACTCCTCCTAAGATTAGCACCAGTGCCCCCCACCCCAGCTATCTTGGCACGCATACCTTCTGGTACCCACCAGTGACAGAAATAAATTCATGGAATGTCCTCATCCTCCAAATCCTTATGCAGCTCACAATATCAAACATTAACTAATCCTGTATAAAATACGTAATATCAGTCTATTTGTTTCTACAAAAAAACGTGCAAATGCGACCCAAACTGGCCATTTGTTTATTCGAAAAAACATTGCCCTTTATAATGTCCACTTATGTACATAGGATGCTGTATATATATATTTAACGTATTAAAACAAAAGAAGAGATAAATCATATTTGTCCAGCCTTTGCTGCAATGCTTGCTTGTGACCCTAATAAAAAAGTATTTCAATCCAAATAAAAAAAACGTAGCTATAGGTTTGTTGTAACATTCAAACTTAACCACTGCATGGTTCACCGGTGCAGTTGAATGCAGCATTGCTGTATGGTGCACTCAAAATGTACTGTAGTTGAGTAGCCAGCCTAGGCTACTGCTCAAATGTTGCTGTAATAGGCCTACATGTTTCTCCTTTGCATGGTGTTTTGTTGCAGGTTTAATTTTTTGGTTATTCATTGTCAAGCTTTAAAAACTGAAGCTAGACTGCAACATTTGAGTAGCCTAGCTAGGACTTTGGCAGGTGTCTGTACACTTTCCCTCCGTTGCGTGCTGTAAACAGGACACACGAAAGCAGCACAATTGAAGTTTAATTCACCGATGCGAGCGCATCAGGCTGTAATTTCATAAAGTAGATGACTCAACTGTTGACTCATACTCACCTGTATGTCCTATTCGGCCTGCGGGCCTTGTGTTTGACATGTGCGCTATAGCCTATTAGCCACGTTATGACTGACTTGTGATCATTGCCCTTGCTAGTTTGATTGTATTAACATTCCCAGCCTTAGTTACAGTCGTCCGTTTTTGTTCAAAATAGTAATTGAAACCGAATGGGTGGAGGCAGCAAACAATGTATCAGGCCAGCTGTGATTTACAACCTGATAGCAATATTTTTTGGACTACCAATGAATGTATTGGTGAATTATACACTGCTCAAAAAAATTAAGGGAACACTTAAACAACACATCCTAGATCTGAATGAATGAAATAATCTTATTAAATACTTTTTTCTTTACATAGTTGAATGTGCTGACAACAAAATCACACAAAAAATATCAATGTAAATCAAATGTATCAACCCATGGAGGTCTGGATTTGGAGTCACCCT
This sequence comes from Coregonus lavaretus, assembly GCF_964263955.1. Taxonomy (NCBI): domain Eukaryota; kingdom Metazoa; phylum Chordata; class Actinopteri; order Salmoniformes; family Salmonidae; genus Coregonus; species Coregonus lavaretus. The sequence continues at coordinate 44,146,968 of NC_139996.1, read as the reverse complement.
CAAAATTAAAGTGGAAAACCACACTACAGGCTGATCCAACTTTGATGTAATGTCCTTAAAACAAGTCAAAATGAGGCTCAGTAGTGTGTGTGGCCTCCACGTGCCTATATGACCTCCCTACAACGCCTGGGCATGCTCCTGATGAGGTGGCGGATGGTCTCCTGAGGGATCTCCTCCCAGACCTGGACTAAAGCATCCGCCAACTCCTGGACAGTCTGTGGTGCAACGTGGCGTTGGTGGATGGAGCGAGACATGATGTCCCAGATGTGCTCAATTGGATTCAGGTCTGGGGAACGGCCAGTGGTGAATTTGCCAATCTTGGTGTTCTCTGGCAAATGCCAAACGTCCTGCACGGTGTTGGGCTGTAAGCACAACCCCACCTGTGGACGTCGGGCCCTCATACCACCCTCATGGAGTCTGTTTCTGACCGTTTGAGCAGACACATGCACATTTGTGGCCTGCTGGAGGTCATTTTGCAGTGCTCTGGCAGTGCTCATCCTGCTCCTCCTTGCACAAAGGCGGAGGTAGCGGTCCTGCTGCTGGGTTGTTGCCCTCCTACGGCCTCCTCCACGTCTCCTGATGTACTGGCCTGTCTCCTGGTAGTGCCTCCATGCTCTGGACACTACGCTAACAGACACAGCAAGCCTTCTTGCCACAGCTCGCATTGATGTGCCATCCTGGATGAGCTGCACTACCTGAGCCACTTGTGTGGGTTGTAGACTCTGTCTCATGATACCACTAGAGTGAAAGCACCGCCAGCATTCAAAAGTGACCAAAACATCAGCCAGGAAGCATAGGAACTGAGAAGTGGTCTGTGGTCACCACCTGCAGAACTACTTCTTTATTGGGGGTGTCTTGCTAATTGCCTATAATTTCCACCTGTTGTCTATTCCATTTGCACAACAGCATGTGACATTTATTGTCAATCAGTGTTGCTTCCTAAGTGGACAGAAGTGTGATTGAGATGGAGTTGCATTGTGTTGTTTAAGTGTTCCCTTTATTATTTTGAGCAGTGTATTAATCATGCATTGAACTACATCCATCTATTCTGCCAACAATGCCTTATCGTACGTCATGGAATTTTTAGCCAAATAGAACCTATTTTTAAAACCTCTTATGAAGTTGGTTTTGTAGCATAAACTGGGAGTTTGATATTTTTTACTGATATTATGATTGTCTGTTTCATATCTGCAAAGTAGTTAGAACGCTGTCAGTTCCACTTTAATCATGTTTATGAATAATTTACTGCACAGGCATCAAGCCTGTGCTATTTTACATGATACAGGGACGTTGGGATGCAAGATGAGTGAGAGAATCTCCATACAAGCTAGAATAGGAATTGTGAATGCATGCATACATTGAGTATCCAGCGATGAACATTCCCTTTTGGAATACTGCTGATTGTAGGACAATGAAGTCTCTGTGTAGGATTCCCAATGAAGCCATGCAGCTAAAGTAATTTTATTGAACAGAAATGGCTATCTTTTTGTAAAAATAAGTGTGCACTTGTTGAAGATACCCAGATATCAGATGTATATTGAATCAATACTAGATCATGGTCAATAAAAATGTTGGTCAAGACAACATTTCATTTCTGTTGAGAAATGAAGATTAAATCAACATTGACTGATTGTATACCTTCATCAGACTTCATAATGTGTCCCACAGTAAAGCTCTTTTTCAAATTCTACCCTTCAAGTAATTCAAACGCTATAGGGAACAAATAATAATAATAAGAAGAATATCATACAGTATTTCAGTACAATGCTTTAAATCAAATATTCATGGCAAAAAATGTCTTACAATACGCTGGAACTGCTGCTTTACGTAAACAGAGGATAGGGAGAAATAGGCTAAATTTGCTATGATTCACTTCTACAATTGGGTGCTTAAAGGGGCAATCTGCAGTTGCTACATCACATTTTTTGACATATAAATTAATAATATATACCCATTGATTCTTAAAGCATATAACTTATAAATGCCTCATGAGCTTGGGAGTGACAAAAAAGGAAATAAAGCAGGGAGTAAACACAGGGAGTAAACAAATGGTCAGATGGTGAAAGTATAGACATTGGTTCAGAACTGTGACCTGAGAGGTCAGCAGATAGACAGTGATGTGCACAGGAAGGAACAAACCATCCCAAAGGAACTGCAGTTATTGAATGACCAAATAGTGGTGAAAATAATATCCTTAATCTAGCCTAATTCTCTTCCAAATTGTGAATGCTGGTTGAGAGAATGTCATTCAGGTGGGAAATGTAAGACAAGATCTGGATAATTTTCTTCATATAAAAATGGTGGCAAACATGCGTGCTGAGTAACAGAGTTTCAGAATTGAACAGCATCAATTATTCAAACTCTCTGAATTGAAAATTGGCTTATCACTTCCATTAAAAGGTTTTTATTAACTGTAAAATATTAATAATGCTATCTTTGAAGATTTGACAAATTACGTTTCTGGAAATTCCCCATGGCTTCAGCTGCTCCCATTTTGAATGAATGTCATAAAAATGTAGATGCATAATTCGCTGTCTCATTTTAATGCTAGACATTTCTAAAGTAAGCAAAAGGGGGTAGTTTGAGATATTGTACAACATACTGCATCTGTATAGTGTATAGGGTATGTGATGAAATATTCTGTTGTCTCCATGTTATTATCACAATCAAACATCCTATCATTGCTGCTGGGATAATTGATTATGAACAGATTATGGTTATTCATTAATAACTGACCATCTTAATTAATCTCACATGAAAGAATACTGGTCTGAAAAATATTTTCATGATTTTGAATAGAGAGAGTCATTACAGGTGAATATGTCTCATCTTTCCACAACCTCTTTCCTCACATTAAAAATATACATCTCATCAAAGGTCTATCAGAGGGAGAAGAGCAGTCCTGTCAGACAGTGGATTTTAATTAAAGGCTAAACAAATATCGCTGCTGCTGTAAATGGGCCAATGATGGCAGTGATGGAAATGCCCAAACAAGTTCCGTCTGTTGCTATGAATATGCAATTACTTGGGGCAGACAAGCAAAGCAAGTTGAATGTTGTTTTCAAACTAAGAGCAATTTTGGAAGCCCTCTTTTGTGAATAAAAAGTTTGTTTAAACGTTGACTGGCCAGTTATCTTTTTTAAGATATTGAATGGAAATGTACTAACTTTCCAGTTTTTCTGTACTGCTTGTGTTGTGTTTGTATATTTGTATGCTGACGTCACAAAATTCATTTCCATGTAAATGGACAATAAAGTATATCGTATCGTAAGATAGCCACAATAATGCCCTGCACCGTGAGCAATATTCACATCTCTCTAGGTGTCTATATCATTTCAGGAGTTCTCCATTACAAAACTGTGTTGAGCATTCAGGCAACCCACAAAGCACCAATTACTGCAGTAGCACACAGGGGCACAATTAGGACCTATAAACCTCAGTCAGAGCCTACAGTCTCTGTGGCCCTGGCAGAACCTTTACTCCAGCCCCGAACTGGGACACTCATGGAACATTGACATATTTAACCAGTTTGGACAGTCAAACAGTCCCTTAAAACAGCCATTGTCCTCCTATTCTTGATCCTGTTATATCTGTCTCCTTGTTTGAATTACATCTGGTAATTTGGAGAGCATTTCATCAGTAGTCATCTGCCTGGAGGTTTAGGTTGAGATTGCCCAGGGCTCAGAGCTAACAACCCTCCAAAGCCCTCATAATGACACCACTGAGGATCCCAGTGACCAGGCAGAGTGTTTATGGTCATGGCCCCTGACAGGAGGGACCTTTAAGGACCGCTGGTGAGTCTGCTGCTTCCAAGACTCTAACATCACTGCTGCGTGCCTTTTAGTAAATGTTCAAGCAACGTGTTTTTGTTTAATAAGATGTACTAAAGGTTGTCAAGAAGGTTAAAAAGACAACGTATGCAAGAACTGCCTTTTCAACAAAATGTGGTATGTATGAAAATAAAACGCTGATATTCATGTATTGTCCAGCAGAAGCCATTGAGAGGTTTTGAGAGGCCATTTAGAGGCTTAATCCATTTTTCATATCATGCTTTTCTGACCATGCGCCTAGACCTGCAAGTTTGGTTAGCTAAAAAACATATTTTTTGTTTGGGGAAAAACGTATAATCTCTCAACCTGTTTCTCTCCTGTCTAGGATAATAATATGAATAAGTAAACATTCTCTGTGTTTTGAAGTTGCTCTTGAGTTTTTCAAACGTATTGTTGCAAACTGCCAAAACTAGGGGAAAGTTCCCATTCTTTTGATCCCTTTCCTGGTATTTCTCAAGAATCAGCAGTCAAATGTCAGCACCAAGGGATAGATTATTGTTCAAATTGCATATCAGAGTATGTGTACACTCAGTATTCCATTAAAGAGGCTGCTTGCTAACACCCGGGCACACATGATTATAAGCTCCGGATATGCTGGCGGACTGGGAATGACAACATCCACACAAATTCCCGCTGATTGTATTTTTTCCAACAGTTTGTTGTATATTTCATACACACAGCCTGAGATGCACAACTGAAGACTATACAATACATACATTGCTATAGATATACATGTAATATACATTTGTGTCATACAGAGTCATACTGATTGGTGGTATAGTCCTCTGGTAACTAAACACAGTGCTAAGGATTGTACATCAAGGTTGGCCAATAACAACATCACACACACACACACAAACACACTACAGAATGTTTACATTACAAAATACTTTTTTCCCAAGGGCAAGAGCACCGTTTCAATTCCCAACCTGTAGAAATAACACAACCAGTAAATTCCATCTAGCATACCTCGAAGGAGACAAGAGGTGACCAAAGAAAATCTAACAAATGCTGTGGCATAATACATGGATCATTCACTTGAAGGAGCAACCTGGTCTCACAGCATTATTATGTTTGTAAATCCAAGACACTCCATTTAGTACAATATGTTACGATTCTTATGGTATGTATTCATTTCTGGATGTCCATCACCCATTTCGTATAATATGTTATGAATTTGCAAAATGTATAATACACTACATGACCAAAAGTATGTGGACACCTGCTCGTCGAAAATCACATTCCAAAATCATGGGCATTAATATGGAGTTGGTCCCCCCTTTGCTGCTATAACAGCCTCCACTCTTCTGGGAAGGCTTTCCACTAGATGTTGGAACATTGCTGCAGGGACTTGCTTCCATTCAGCCACAAGAGCATTACTGAGGTCGGGCACTGATGTTGGACGATTAGGCCTGGCTCGCAGTCGCCGTTCCAATTCATCCTAAAGGTGTTCAATTGGGTTGAGGTCAGGGCTCTGTGCAGGCCAGTCAAGTTCTTCCACACCGACCTCAACAAACCATTTGTGCATGGACCTCGCTTTGTGCGTGGGGGCATTGTCATGCTGAAAGAGGAAAGGTTCTTCCCCAAACTGTTGCCACAATGTTAGCAGCACAGAATCATCTAGAATGTCATTGTATGCTGTAGCGTTGAGATTTTCCTTCACTGGAACTAAGGGGCCTAGCCCGAACAATGAAAAACAGCCCCAGACCATTATTCCTCCTCCACCAAACTTTACAGTTGGCACTATGCATTGGGGCAGGTAGCGTTCTCCTGGCATCTGCCAAACCCAGATTCGTCTGTCGGACTGCCAGATGGTGAAGCGTGATTCATCACTCCAGAGAACTCCAGCCAGCTGCTCGGCCAAGGAAATACTTTTTTTTTTACCTTTATTTAAGCAGGTAAGCCAGTTGAGAACAAGTTCTCATTTACAACTGCGACCTGGCCAAGATAAAGCAAAGCAGTGCGATAAAAACAACAACACAGAGTTACATATGGGGTAAAACAAAACATATTTTATGAAGCTCCCGACAAACAGTTATTGTGCTGACATTGCTTCCAGAGAAAGTTTGGAACTCGTAGTGAGTGTTGCAATCGAGGACAGACAATTTTTACGCACTACGCGCTTCAGCACTCGGCCAACCCGTTTTGTGAGCTTGTGTGGCCTACCACTTCGCGGCTGAGCCTTTGTTGCTCCTAGACGTTTCCACTTCACAATAACAGCAGTTACAGTTGACCGGGGCAGCTCTATCAGGGCAGAAATTTCACAAACTGACTTATTGGAAAGGTGGCATCCTATGACGGTGCCACGTTGAAAGTAATTGAGCGCTTCAGTAAGGCCATGGCTGTGTGCTTGGTTTTATACACCAGACAGCAACGAGTGTGTCTGAAATCTCAGAATCATCTCATTTGAAGGGGTGTCCATATACTTTGTATATATAGTGTATGTTATGAATTCTAGCTAGGTGGCTAACGTTAGCTAAGCTAGGGTTTAGGGGTTAGGGTTAAGGTTAAGTTTAGGAGTTAGGTTAAATAGTTAGGGGAAGGGTTAGCTAACACGCTTAGTAGTTGCAAAGTAGCTAAAAAGTAGTAAGTAGTGGAAAAGTTGCTAATTAGCTCAAATGCTAAGGTTGTCCATGATGAGCCTGCATACTCACCAGACATGTCACCCATTGAGCACGTTTGGGATACTCTGGATTGACGTGTACGACAGCGTGTTCCAGTTTCTACCAATATCCAGCAACTTCGCACTGCCATTGAAGAGTGGGACAATATTCCACAGGCCACAATCAACAGCCTGATCAACTCTATGCGAAGGAGATGTGTCACGCTGCATGAGGAGAATGGTGGTCACACCAGATACTGACTGGTTTTCTAATCCACGCCCCTGACTTTTCTTTTAAGGTATCTGTGACCAACAAATGCATATCTGTATTCCCAGTCATGCGAAATCCATACATTAGGGCCTAATGAATTTATTTAAATGAACTGATTTTTTATATGAACTGTAACTCAGTAAAATCTTTGAAATTGTTGCATGTTGCGTTCATATTTCTGTTCAGTGTAATTTGAGTGTCCCGGATATATGTTTACTATGTTACGTCTAGTCTATGAGACCAGGCTGGAAGGAGGGGTTGGAGTGCAATCCCCCTACCCCTTACATGTCCCCTGTGTCTTCTAAAAGGGGAGGTGAACCAGGGGTAAAGGGTGGGGTCAGGGGACTTCTTTCCACCTTGCCACTTCTCATCACCGTCACAAGGTACTCACCGTCTCATTCTGCACAGATGGCTGCCTAACAGGTGCACTTAGCGCCATCACAGGTAGAGTCGAATGGTGGTGGAATTCTGAGCGGGGAGGAGGTAGGGGAGAAGGATAGCGTATAGGGCAAAGTGATTAATGGGTTTTGGAACAAGTGCAGACGTATAGCACTAATGCCACTTATTCCCTCTCTTTAGTGGTTTACGGCCAGTGTTCTCCTCCTCATATTTCTCCAGCCATCTGGCCTCGGTCAGTTCATGCGCATCACCTTTCCTTTACTCATCAGAGAAGTGTTTTTTCCTTATTAATCAGGAAAATCTGCATCGTCCTCTATTCATACATCTTCAACATCCAAGACCAATAATATCCTCTTCTTCCTGATTTTCATTAATGTGCCGATCACATCTGTCTACTGTGCTAGGACACATGGATATGAATGTATTGCTATCAAAAACAAATCTTCATAAATAGGAAGTCATGTTTCTGGAACAAAGTCCCAAATGGGTTATATTTCAAAGTACTGGTAACTTGAAACACCTTATTGGCCGCAGTGGTCATTTGATTTGATTTGCAGAATTCAGCATTTTTCAAACACCAGAAACAGCTTTTTCCTGAAATCTAGAGCCATAATCATTATGCCTAATTCTATGTAAAAAAAAAAAAAAAATTCTGCATAGGTTATCTAACCATACCTCTTTACCTGTTCAATTGTCATTTTAATTAATGATGAACATTGATTCTTTAAGAACGTTTAGTACAACTGCCAAACTGTTATAATAGTATCATAACCCAATTATTTAAGTCATTGTTGTATTTTCTAAAGTCTAACAACCTTGCCAGCAGGCATGCCAGCTACGATAGTTAGACAAGCTACTCTAACTTGATTGATAGCCTGCAATGGCTTGGTAGCTAGTTATGAGATTGGGAGATAGGTTCCCAATCTAGCTGGCTAGCTAAAGCAAACTTAATAAAATTGCTAGGTGGCTAGTATTACAAAGAAACAACAAAACATTTTTGTTTTATTTATTCATCAAGAAGGAATCAATAGGCTACATAGCTTGATCAAATTAATTTACAAACATACCTCCTGTGAATCCAGCCCATTACCTGCAGCTAAAATCAAATCAAACACTGTGTGTGTCACCCAACACTCTCTTTCCTCCTCCACTGACAATACTGTCTGCATGCATATATTTTCTCCATGGTGCTCCTTACTAGAGGAACCACTTACTAGAGAGAATGGGGTGTGGTACTCTTTGCCTGGTCCAGTCAATGTGCCCCCTCTGCAAACTACCGCTGACAGATAAATAGTTATGATAAAATGTGGGATTAAAAATGAAGTTTAGTAATTAATTTACATATGAGGGGGCACATGCCCTTGTGCCCCCTGTGGGCATGACGCCTCTGGCTCAAAGATCAAAATATATCTTTACAAAGGGGTAACCACAACCTTTTATCTACATTTAGTTGAGTTCATCATACAAGTCATACACACTTTATGGAATTAATAGTAAATTCCTACATTAATAATTCATAAAAATACCCTGAAAGTGCTCAAAGGCTATCGATTGTGTTGTTTTTGAATTAATTTTCTTTTGAGCAAATCTTTCAGAATCAATGTGAATCTGTAATTTCAGTCATCTTGATTGGGTTTTAAAAAATTTTTTTAATTAACTGAATCAGACAAAACCTTATTAGATGATTGTTCATATGTTCATTGATCATCACAGTTATTCTCACACTATCAATTGAAATTAACTGGTAGCAATAAACAGTTAACACTTTCAACATTGTTTCAGGGGGAAATGGTTTCCAGCTAATTTAGATTTCAGTAAATAGTCCCTCTACACTTAATTGAATACATGTGGCTGAATTTGAATGATTGTAGAAGAGTACACCATGGGTGACCAACTCTCCTCCTGGAGTGCTACTGAGTATGCAGACCTTTGCTCCAGCCCTACACAAACACACCTGATTCAACTAATCAAGGTCCTGATGAGAAGCTGCTGATTTGATTAGCACATTAGCTGTGTGAGATTAAGGCTGGAAAAAATCCTACAGCGGATTACCCTCCAGTAGGAGGGTTGGTCACCCCTGGGAGGTACTACCTGAAGTTGTCCAATCAATACGGACACAGATTTGAGTTGGAGAAACCTGCTATAGTTTGTTGAAGGTGGGCAAAACAGGCCCTGTCAGATTAACACATGGCACTTAGACAGGGCAGTAATGTTGGGTGTGCTCCGGTATCTATCATAGGTGGCCCAGCACTCTGTGGGATAATACCACATCCGTCAGGTACTGCAGGGGACAGCCCTGTCCCGGGCTCTGTTTCTCACGGTGTTGATGGAAGACTTCCGGAGGCTGGGCAGGAAGAGTAAATCACTGTGCCTCCCATTCCATGACCTGGAGGTGCTGGCATCGGCCGCAGGATTTACGATCATCTTTGTTTAATTTTTGTTAGGAGGAAACTTGTACTCTGTCACCCTCCTCTTCTTATTGTGGTAATTAATGGATGTAGGTTGCCTGGTACTGTAGCTCCTGTGCGCCATCCTCCGGCTCTCTCCCCCTCGGATTTGACCATTGTCTGGTGTGGTTTTATTTCTACCTGTAAGCATACCAACCATCTTCCTGTCATAAATAACAATGAATGCAGTGACTTCACAATTTTGCACATAGGCCTCGAAAAGTGCAAGGGGAATGACATATCTGCTGCAAAAGGTGATCAGACTTCTGACCTGAACTGGGCAATAACATCTTCAGCCACGTCCCCTCAACCATGCTTAATAATTGAACATGTACATTGTCCACAGAAGATGGTGTGAGAATGAGGTTCAATCAAAAAGCAATATAATTTTGCTTCTCCTTAGCAGGCCTTTGTAAATGATTTCAGACAATGTCTCATAATATTGTGTTCATGCTACACATTGTTTGGTATTATACTGTATCTAAATGTACCAGTAGCTTATTATTTCTCAGAACTGCACCTTTATTACAATGTCATATTTAATACACTCAATACCTATTTTTTCCATTGGGTGAAATTAAAACCTTCCACTTGCCATTTGATTCGAGAGGTACATGTGCTTGTAAGTTTTGTGTTCGTTATGTACCTGACTGACTATCGTGGTCAATGAGAGGCAGAAACACAATAGACTGAAGGCTTCCTTGTGATGTCTCTCTTGATACTATTTACTGCAAATTACCATGACCCCAAGACAACTCGAAAACTCATTAGAGCTGAGTAATGACCATCCTACTAATACCAAGGGGGGGGGGGGGGGGCGTGTGATTTGGACGGAGTCAGGCGCAGGAGTGTAAATCACAGAATAAAGGTTTATTCCGTATATAAGTCGATACAAAGTACAAGGAGCTCCACCGAGCTCATATAACCTCCACAATAAACAATCAAGACAAGGGGGCAGAGGGAACACTGGTACAGGTACTGATGAGGGGAATTGAAACCAGGTGTGTGCAATAATCAAGACAAAACAAATGGAATGATGAGATGAGGAGCGGCAGTGGCTAGAAGGCCGGTGACGACGAACGCCGAAGCCTGCCCAAACGGTGGAAATCCCGCAACATGGAGAGATCGAGGAAATCACTCACCGGGACCCAACACCGCTCCTCTGGACCGTACCCCTCCCACACCACGAGGTACTGAAGGCCCCCACCAGACGCCTCGAATCCAGGATGGAACGGACAGAGTACACCGGGACCCCCTTGATGTCCAGAGGGGGCGGGGGGACCTCCCGCACCTCCGACTTCTGCAGCGGACCAGCCACCACCGGCCTGAGGAGAGACACATGAAACGAGGAGTTAATACGGTAATCAGGAGGTAGTAGTAACCTATATGTAACCTCGTTGATTATCCTCAGGACTTTGAACGGCCCCACAAACCGCGAGCTCAGCTTCCGGCAGGGCAGGCGGAGGGGCAGATTCCAGGTCGAGAGCCAGACCCGATCAGCCGGTACAAAAACTGGGCCTCACTGCGGTGGCGGTCAGCGTTGGCCTTCTGGCGACGCACGGCACTGGAGGTGAACATGAGCAGCGTTCCACGTCTCCTCTGCACGCCGAAACCAGTCATCCACTGCAGGAGCTTCAGTCTGGCTCGGATGCCAACTGCCGGCTGATAACCTAAGACACATTGAAAGGGAGCTAGGTTAGTGGAGGAGTGGCAAAGAGAGTTCTGGGCATATTCGGCCCATGGCAAGAACACTGACCACTCCCCCGGCCGGTCCTGGCAGTAGGACCGCAGTAACCTACCCACATCTTGATTCACCCATTCCACCTGCCCATTAGACTCAGGGTGAAACCCAGAGGTCAGGCTGACCGAGACCTCCAGGCATTCCATGAACGCCTTCCAGACCCTGGATGTGAACTGGGGACCCCGGTCAGACACTATGTCCTCTGACACCCCGTAGTGCCGGAAGATGTGAGTAAACAGGGCCTCCACCGTCTGCAGGGCCGTGGGAAGACCGGGCAGAGGAAGGAGGCGGCAGGCTTTTCAAAAGCGGTCCACAACAACCAGAATGGTGGTGTTACCCTGACAGAGGGGAAGATCAGTTAGAAAGTCAATACACAGGTGGGACCATGGCCGTTGCAGAACTGGTAAGGGCTGTAACTTACCCGCTGGGAGGTGCCTAGGTGCCTTACTCTGGGCGCACACCGAGCAGGAGGAGACATACACCGTCACGTCCTTAGCCAAGGTAGGCCACCAGTACTTTCTGGTCAGGCAGCGCACTGTACGACCGATACCTGGGTGACCAGAGGAGGGAGATGTGTGGGCCCAATAGATCAGACTGTCACGGACAAGAGATGGCACGTACTGCAGCCCAGCTAAACACTGAGGTGGAGATGGCTCCGTGCGTACCGCCCGCTCTATGTCCGCGTCCATCGCCCATACAACTGGCGCCACAATACAGGAGGCCGGGAGTATGGGGGTGTTGTCTATGGGCCTCTCCTCTGTGTCGCACAGTCGTGACAGCGCGTCTGCCTTCACGTTCTTCGTACCCGGGATGTATGACAGAGTAAACTCAAACCGGGTGAAGAATAGGGCCCACCTGGCCTGGCGAGGGTTCAGCCTCCTCGCTGCCTGGATGTACTCCAGGTTACAGTGGTCCGTCCAGATGAGGAAAGGGTGTTTCGCCTCCTCGAGCCAGTGCCCCCACACTGTCAGGGCTCTGACTACAGCCAACTGCTCCCGATCACCAACGTCGTCGTTCTGCTCCGCCTAGCTGAGCTTCTTGGAGAAGAAGGCACAGGGGCGGAGCTTGGGTGGCGTGCCCGAGCGTTGAGACAGGACAGCGCCTATCCCTACCTCGGACGCATCCACCTCCACTACGAACGGTAGTGATGGATCGGAATGGGCCAGTACCGGGGCTGAGGTGAACAGAACCCTCAGGATACTGAAGGCCCTGTCAGCTTCAGCAAACCAGTGGAGCCGGGATGGCCCACCCTTCAACAGAGATGTGATGGGAGCTGCGACCTTGCCAAAGCCCCGGATAAACCTCTGATAGTAGTTGGCAAAGCCAATAAAGCGCTGCACCTCCTTTACCGTGGTTGGAGTCGGCCAATTACGCACGGCTGAAATGCGATCTCCCTCCATCTCCACACCTGAGGTGGTAATGCGGTATCCGAGGAAGGACTGCTGGAAAAAAAGACACTTCTTGCCTTGGCATAAAGGTCATTTTCCAACATTCGGCCCAGCACTTTGTGAAGCAGGGACACATGCTCGGTGCGCGAAGCGGAATACACCAGAATGTCATCGTTGTAGACCACTAAACCGTGACCAAGCATGTCCCGAAACACCTCGTTCACAAAGGATTGGAAAATGGATGGAGCATTCATCAAACCATATGGCATCACCAGGTATTCGTAATGCCCCGTGGTTGTACTGAATGCTGTCTTCCATTCGTCCCCCTCTCTGACACGCACCAGGTTATACGCGAGATCCGGAGATCTAATTTTGTGAAAAGGCGCACCCCATGGATTGACTCGATCACAGATGAGATGAGGGTGAGAGGATAACTATAACGTATTGGCCCCTTGTTCAATACTCAATAATCAATGCACGGGCGAAGACCTCCGTCTTTCTTCTTCACAAAAAATAAACTTGAGGAGTCGGGCGAAGTGGAGGGACGTATGAACCCCTGGCGCAAGGACTCGGAGACATATGTCTCCATCGCCTCCGTTTCAGCCTGCGACAGGGGATATACATGACTCCTGGGAGGCACAGCGTCTACTCGTAGGTTCATCGCGCAATCCCTCCTGCCAGATGAGGTGGTAATTTGGTCGCCATTTGTGCAAAATGTTTCTGTAAACAAACTGTGTGGCCAGCTTAAACGCTGACTGTAGCGTCAATTGTAACTGGACGTTCTAAATAAGTGTTCTAATCACACCGGTTTGAGCGTACGCTGCAGGAACCACTGTAGAATGATCACACCAGTGTGTTCGTACAAGGGTTAAGGCTGAGTATAAATCAAATCAAATGTTATTTGTCACATACACGTGTTTAGCTGATGTTATTGCGGGTGTAGCGAAATGCTTGTGCTTCTAGCTCTGACAGTGCAGTAATATCTAACAAGTAATTTCTAACAATTCCACAACATATACCAAATACACACAAATCTAGTAAGGAATGGAATTTAAGAATATATACATATATGGACAAGCAATGACAGAGCGGCATGGACTAAGATACAGTACAATTTTATATAATTGAATACAGTATATACATATGAGATGAGTAGTGCAAGATATGTAAACATTATTAAAGTGACCAGTGTTCCATTTCTTAAAGTGGCCAGTGATTTCAATAGGCAGCAGCAGCCTGTGCTAGTGATGGCTATTTAACAGTCTGATGGCCTTGAGATAGAAGCTGTTTTTCATTCTCTCGGTCCCAGCTTTGATGCACCTTTACTGACCTCGCCTTCTGGATGATAGCGGGGTGAACAGGCAGTGGCTCGGATGGTTGATGTTCTTGATGATCTTTTTGGCCTTCCTGTGACATCGGGTGCTGTAGGTGTCTTGGAGGGCAGGTAGTTTGCCCCCGGTAATACGTTCAGCAGACCGCACCACCCTCTGGAGAGCCCTGTCGTTGCGGGCGGTGCAGTTGCCATACCAGGCGGTGATACAGCCCGACAGGATGCTCTTAATTGTGCATCTGTAAAAGTTTGTGAGTGTTTTAGATGCCAAGCCAAATTTCTTCAGCCTCCTTGCGCCTTCTTCACCACACTGTCTGCGAGGGTGGACCAGTTCAGTTTATCGGTGATGTGTACGCCAAGGATCTTGAAGCTTTCCACCTTCTCCACTGCGGTCCCGTCGATGTGGATAGGGATGTGCACCCTCTGCTGTCTCCTGAAGTCCACGATAATCTCCTTTGTTTTGTTGAAGTTGAGTGAGAGGTTATTTTCCTGGCACCTTCGTAGGAGCCTTTTTAAATCTCTGAGCTGTTTCCCAAAACCATAATTATTAAAGTTGCACTTAAGAACGCTTATTATTTACTGAATGCTTCAGACCACTCGTAGAACAACTAAGTGCATCGTTAGATGCTTTTTTGCCCTTCCGCATCACTTTATACATAGAAGACCTCCGCTAAACATATAATGAAGCTGTTTATCTGTCTCTCTGTTACTACCGATAACTTGGGAAAGAAGTTGACTACAAATACAAAGTTGTCAATGTCTTTGCAATTGAACAAGCAAAACATAAAAATACACTTAAAATTAATACCGAGATGACTGCTTAAAAAATACAGTATAGGCCTATATAGAAATAAATGTCATGTTCAGTCAATTGAGTTTTATTTGTAGGCTACACCTTCCTAATATTGAGGTGTACCCCCTTTTGCCCTCAGAACAGCCTCAATTCGTCGGGACATGGACTCTACAATGTGTCGAAAGCATTCCTCAGGGATACTGGACTATGTTGACTCCAATGCTTCCCACAGTTTTGTCAAGTTGGCTGGATGTCCTTTGGGTGGTGGACCATTCTTGATACACACGGGATACTGTGATACTGTGAACCATCAGATCCTCCTCTCCACCCTCTCCAAGTTGGGCATCTCCGGCGTCTGTCTCCGCACCACGTGCTCTCACCACTGGTGTCCCCCAGGGCTCAGTTCTAGGCCCTCTCCTATTCTGTCTATACACCAAGTCACTTGGCTCTGTCATATCCTCACATGGTCTCTCCTTTCATTGCTACGCAGACGACACACAATTAATTTGATAACCAGGTGGCGAATCGCATCTCTGCATGTCTGGCAGACATATCAGTGTGGATGTCGGATCACCACCTCAAGCTGAACCTCGGCAAGACTGAGCTGCTCTTCCTCCCGGGGAAGGACTGCCCGCTCCATGATCTCGCCATCACGGTTGACAACTCCATTGTGTCCTCCTCCCAGAGTGCAAAGAACCTTGGCGTGACCCTGGACAACACCCTGTCGTTCTCTGCTAACATCAAAGCGGTGACCCGATCCTGCAGGTTCATGCTCTACAACATTCGCAGAGTACGACCCTACCTTACACAGAAAGCGGCACAGGTCCTAATCCAGGCACTTGTCATCTCCCATCTGGATTACTGCAACTCGCTGTTGGCTGGGCTCCCTGCCTGTGCCATTAAACCCCTACAACTTATCCAGAACGCTGCAGCCCGTCTGGTGTTCAACCTTCCCAAGTTCTCTCACGTCACCCCGCTCCTCCGCACACTCCACTGGCTTCCAGTTGAGGCTTGCATCTACTACAAGACCATGGTGCTTGCCTACGGAGCTGTGAGGGGAACGGCACCTCCTTACCTTCAGGCTCTGATCCTACATCCAAACGAGGGCACTACGTTCATCCACCTCTGGCCTGCTAGCTCCCCTACCTCTACGGAAGCACAGTTCTCGCTCAGCCCAGTCAAAGCTATTCGCTGCTCTGGCACCCCAATGGTGCAACAAGCTCCCCCACGACACAAGGACAGCGGAGTCACTGACCACCTTCCGGAGACACTTGAAACCCTAACTCTTTAAGGAATACCTGGAATAGTATAAAGTAATCCTTCTTCCCCCACCGACCATAAATAAAAAAAAAAGGGGTTGTCCCACTGGCTATCATAAGTTGAATGCACCAAATTTGTAAGTCGCTCTGGATAAGAGCATCTGCTAAATTATGTAAATGTAAATGAAACTGGTGAGCGTGAAAAACCCAGCAGTGTTGCAGTTCTTGACACACTCAAACTGGTGCGCCTGGCACCTATTACCATACCTTGTTCAAAGACAGTTAAATATTTTGTCTTGCCAATTCACCCCCTGAATGGCACACATACTGTACACAATGTCTCAATTGTCTCAAGGCTTAAAAATATTTATTTAACCTGTCTCCCCTACACTGATTGAAGTGGATTTAACAATTGACATCAATAAGGGATCATAGCTTTCACCTGGAGGCGCATGTAACAAATAACATTTGATTTGATTTGATAATTCTAATGTTGAGGTAAGATTTGAATGGAGAAAGCTGATCAGAGAGCAGCGCTGCCTTTCTTTCGATCTATCAGTATCAATACATGCTTCAACGACATACTTAGCGAACGCTCTTTCTGCGTGGTGTTTTGGGAAATGCATGTTACATCTTTGACCATTGTATGCATTGTTAAAACACTCGTTACCCTAAATTCCATCGCTATCGGGAATCCGGGCCCTGAGCGACCTACATTAGGGCATTCAACTTAAGATAGCTAGGTCAGACAGCAACATATCACAATCATTGGAAGTACATTCCCCCCCAACAAAGTAGATATCAGCAAAGTCAGTGCTGGTAGGATAGGAAAAGACAAGATACTCATTAAAGAGGTAGGGTTTCAGACGTTTCTCAGACTCAAAAGACTGTTCAGACTGTTCTCATTGGTGCTTCAGGGCAGATAGAGTTCAAGGAGTGACATTATTTTGACTCTTCACATGGAGTGGTGGTGAAATGCCTCCAACACACTAACAGAGCCTCAGTTGAGGTATTGACTGCAATGTCACTTATTTCCTGTCACTTCCAATGACCAGAGACTCCTCAGGCTGGCAGATTACACAGCATGACTTCAGCAGCTGAGTTCTCCCGGTGCCTGTCATTCTCACACTGACTGGCCTAGTGTACTGCACTGACACTGTTTTTCCAGATACAGTATACTGTGTTGCTGCCATACAGCATATAAGAGTTTGCCAAATTGTCAAAAGAAACAAAGTCTCTTACAGCGGTATAAGTATAATGTACCACCTCTTAAATGTAACTAAATGTAATCAAAAATGTAATCTACGTGATCCCCAAAATTAATTATTTATCATGAGAAGGCCATAAACAATTACCACTAATGATGCATAGTTCAAGAAAGCTTAACATCTCACCTTTCTGATAAATTTTTTTTATAAATTGCTGAAGTGTAGTCACGTTTGAGGACACTAACTCAAGTACACAGTACAAATATAAAACGACTAACTATAAGATTTCACCTTCCTTATAACTTTAAAATACATATTTGTATATCAGTGGAAGCTCCTCAGAGCAGGAATGGGAGGACCATCCTCCTCAGTGAATGTCATTATTTAAAGAAAATTATTTTTAGATGAAACTATACTAAATATAATCATGTCACCAAATAATTGATTAAAACACAGTATTTTGCAAAGAAGGTCTACAGTAGCCTCAACAGCACTCTGTAAGGTAGCACCATGGCGTAACCGGAGGACAGCTAGCTTCCGTCCTCCTCTGAGTACATTGACTTCAATACAAAACCTAGGAGGCTCATGGTTCTCACCCCCTTCCATAGACTTACACAGTAATTGTGACAACTTCCAGAGGACGTCCTCCAACCTATCAGAGCTTTTGCAGGATGAACTGACATGTTGTCCACCCAAACAAAGGATCAGATAATTAATCTAGTACTGAAAGCATAAGCTACAGCTAGCTAGCACTGCAGTGCATAACATGTGGTGAGTAGTTGTCTCAAAGAGAGAGAAATAAAATAGTTTACCAGCTTTTAACAAATTAATTTATTCCTAAATGAAGGAGAAGCAAGAGAGAAAGAGAGAAAGATTTTGTCATTTTTTTTTCACTTTCAGTTTCACTTACTTAAATAGCAAATGCAGCTAGTTAGTTCAGCCTACTGAAACACCCTGCTCAAACAGAGGGATGCTATGTTAGCTAGCTGGCTATGACTATCCAACACAACACTGGTACTCTTCCAAGTCAATGTAAGCTTTTGGTTTTGCTAATTTATTTTGCACATGGGCCCGCCGGTGTAAATGCTTACTGACTGTACACTGTAACATTACTGCATGATTGTAGCGGGTTTACTAACGCGTTAGTTTTATTAGATATGCTGACTATGATGTCAGATATGAGTATGACGTAGATACAAGAAGGAATACATCGTGGCTGCTATGAAACTGTGAACTGTGTTTACGCGTGATCAGGTATTATCAGGTGTATTCATTCCGCCGATTCTGTTGAAAAACATACCTGCATTTGTCCAATAGAAACTCTCGTTTGCAACTGTTAGACTAATGATTACACCCACTATCAACTAGATGCAGGCAAGAGTGTGCAAGGCGGTATTGAATGTCACTGTCTGTCCATGAGTCACTGTCTGTCACATGAAATTAGTCTCTTGACCTGTGTGTACCTACGTTGTAAACTTTCATTAATTGGTTGTAGCAACCGCGTGATGGGGTATTGAGTATCATGTAGTAGCCTAAACCTATCGCTGTTACATTTAACTGGGTGAATGGAATATGAATAACAGTCATCCAATATGCTGTAATAGAAATAAGGCCATGCTCATGAAAAAAACTAATAATTCACCATGGAAACCAAAACACTCAGAATTCCATTCATTCATTAACCAGCGCAGTGCGGGCTATTGGATATTTTTATCATTTATTGAAGTTATTATCTCTCATCATCATTGAATCACTGCTAGCTAACATGCCAATTACTTATTTAGCATAGCAACGTTGAATGACTAGGATGACTACAATTAATGACTGTTTTAAAACTAAATAATGACCAGCCCGCTTGGGTAGAAACTTTAGAATGCAAAAATGAATTTACTCGTTAAAATAATGTATTTAATGAAAACATTTCATTCATATTTGTATAAATACATTTATTCAATGAACAAAAACACATATCTAAATTTGAGCTTTTTTAATTAAGAAATGCAATAGTTATTTTTGGTTGCTTATCAAAGTTAGCTGGCTAACTCATTGATTCTGCTTTGAGGAACACCCACAGATAGAACAATGAGCCAGATGTTTCACGTGATGTATAAATCTGAAGCATCTGGTTGTCATTTCCACTCACCACCAAATATGGTGATGAGATCTTGCATGCTAACTGTAGTTACCTGAAGCTGGCTATCTCACCGACTAACTTTAAATGAGCAAACAGTCAGATAAACGTTCCATATGGTAAGAACATAGATACACTACATGGCCAAAAGTACCACTTCAAATTAATGGATTCGGCAATTTCAGGTGTATAAAATCGGAGCACACAGCCATGCAATCTCCATAGACAAACATTGGTAGTAGAATGTCCCGTACTAAAGAACTCAGTTACTTTCAACGTGGCACCATCATAGGATGCCACTTTTCCAACAAGTCAATTTGTCAAATTTCTGCCCTGCTAGAGCTGCCCCGGTCAACTGTAAGTGCTGTTATTTTGAAGTAGAAATGTCTAGGAGCAACAACGGCTCAGCCATGAAGTGGTAGGCCACACAAGCTTACAAAATGGGACTGCCGAGTGCTAAAGCGCGTAGAAATAGTTTGTCCTCGGTTGCAACACTCACTACCGAGTTCCAAACTGCCTCTGGAAACAACGTCAGCACAAGAACTGTTCATCAGGAGCTTCATGAAATGGGTTTCCATGGCAAAGCAGCCACACACAAGCCTAAGATCACCATGCGCAATGCCAAGCATCAGCTTGAGTGGTGCAAAGCTCGCTGCCATTGGACTCTGGAGCAGTGGCTGGAGTGATGAATCACGCTTCATCATCTGGCAGTTCGATGGACGAATCTGGGTTTGGTGGATGCTAGGAGAATGCTACCTGCTGTTTTTCATGGTTCGGGCTAGGCCCCTTAGTTCCAGGGAAATCTCAACGCTACAGCATACAATGACATTCTAGACGATTCTGTGCTTCCAATATGTGGCAACAGTTTGGTGAAGGCCCTTTCCTGTTTCAGCATGACAATGCCCCCGTGTACAAAGCGAGGTCCATACAGAAATGGTTTGTTGAGATCGGTGTGGAAGAACTTGACTGGCCTGCACAGAGCCCTGACCTCAACCCATCGAACATCTTTGGGATTAATTTGAATACTGACTTTCCGAATGCACTGTATGTAGTGCTACACTGTTGGCCCCAGAGCAGGCATAATGGTCATTATAAGGACACTGTAATTCCACTGTGTAATTGGCCCCCATTGGGTGGCTATATGGAGGTAAAGAGAAAAAGGAGGAATTAAGAATATTAAATAGCAGACAGGTTCTAGTGACCAAGACTGCACTTAGACAAAATTATTCATTTAAGTTAAAAATTATTGAGAGCTATTGTTAATCAGAAATTAATGTAATTATATGGTCCTAACAGCTGTGGTTTTCCGTGCTGAATTATAAGTACTTTTTTTCATCCTTAAGTTTTTCTCGTAAAAGGGCAAGTCAAGATCAAACCCTGTAGGGCTGTGGTGACCAGCCCTGGTCCTGGAGACCTACAGAGTGTGCCAGTTTTTGTTGTTGGCCAGCACAAACACTTTCTAATTAGGCCTACCTATTCATTAACACTTTGGTAATGCTACTACAATCAGCTGTTGTAGTGCTAGGGTGGTACAAAAGCTTGCCTACTAGTATCAGGGCCGGAGTGACTGTATGACTAGTTTATTGCAAGAATGTTGAATAGGCCTAATGTTTTTTTTAAATGAATGCAGTTTAAAAACTGCTCCGCAATCTACAGTAACAGTCACTCATGCGAAAAATGGGAGACGTAGGCCAACATTAGGTCTGGTCTATTCATTGAGAGGTTTGCGTCATCACTGTGTTACCAGTGCTGTGTTCACGCCCTCAATTGTTTTCTTATTTCTGCTCCTGCATTTGTTTTTACCCTTGTGTAATTACATTAATTAGGTTAGATCAGATATACTGGGACCGGAGTAGAGCTGGCACAGAAAGCACGACAAATACCATGGACCAATAGGCCTATAGGGAGGCAACAGATGAGGGCTTGGTTTTGCCCCCTATGTTAGGTCGAGTGCACCAGAAATGGATAATGATGGAATGCATTTTTCTATGTTTTCACAAGTTTTCAAATAGGGCGATATGGCCAAATATCATATGACAATATTTTTCACATTTATGATGGTATTGTATGGTATTTTATGTTTTGAATAATAAGAATTCAACATTTGATTCATGAGTTGTGCATGACCCTAGGGTGGCAACACATACATTCTAAGTGATTTCAATTTGGCTTTCTCCATTCTGATTGTTTTATGCTGTTCAATCAAACTTCAACCAAAAGACGATATAATTTGGGATCATATCCACACTGGCACGTAGGGCTTCACGAAATAGGCAACAAATCTAGGCCTTATTTTTTAACAAATATTGCAATTGCGATTTGACTTGCAATTTAGAACAAAACACTTGGGTGAATTGTTGGAATCATGGAAATATAATTATTATACACAAACTAATAGGGCTGGGAATTGCCAGGAAACTCATGATACGATATAATTACAATACTTAGGTGCCGATATGATACGTATTTTGCGGTTCTCGCAATTCTATATGTTTTGCGATTTTATGTTCCAAATATATTACTCACTCTGAAAATATTCAGACCCCTTGACTTTTTTGTTACCCTTATTCTAAAATGGATTAAATAGTTTTTTTCCCCCATCATCAATTTACACACAGTACCCCATAATGACAAAGCAAAAACAGGTGTTTAGAATTTTTTTGCAAATGTATAAAAAATGCAAAACTGAAATATCACATTTACATTAGTAAATGGTTGTTGTCCTGTTGGAAGATAACCCTTCGCCCCAGTCTGAGGTCCATAGCGCTCTTGGGCAGGTTTTCATCAAGGATCTCTCTGTACTTTGCTCCGTTCATCTTTCCCTCGATCCTGACTAGTCTCCCAGTCACTGCAGCTGAAAAACATCACCAGAGCCGCAGGGATGGGGCCAGTTTTCCTCCAGACGTGATGCTTGGCATTCAGGCCAAAGAGTTAAATCTTGGTTTCATCAGACCAGAGAATCTTGTTTATCATGGTCTGAGAATCTTTAGGTGCCTTTTGGCAAACTCCTAGCGGGCTGTCATGTGCCTTTTACTGAGGCGAGGCTTCTGTCTGGCCACTCTACCATGAAGGCCTGATTGGTGGAGTGCTGCAGAGATGAATGTCCGTCTGGAAGGTTCTCCATCTCCACAGAGGAACTCTAGAGCTCTGTCAGAGTGACCATCAACTCCCTGACCAATGTCCTTCTCCCACGATTACTCAGTTTAGCCGGGCGGCCAGCTCTCGGAAGAGTCTTGGTGGTTCCAAACTTCTTCGATTTAAGAATAATGGAGGCCACTGTATTCTTGGGGACCTTCAATGCTGCAGACATTTTTTGGTACCCTTCCCCAGATCTGTACCTGGACACAATCCTGTCTCGGAGCTCTACGGACAATTCCTTCGACCTCATGGATTGGTTTTTGCAATGACATGCACTGTCAACTGTGGGTCCTTATATTGACAGGTGTGTGCCTTTCCAAATCATGTCCAATCAATTGTATATACCACAGGTGGACTCCAATGAAGTTGTTGAAACATCTCAAGGATGATCAATGGAAACAGGATGCACCTGAGCTCAATTTCGAGTCTTATAGGAAAGGGTCTGAATACTAATAAGGTATTTCTGTTTTAGTTTTTTTATAACATTTGCAAAAATGTCTAAGAACCTGTTTACACTTTGTCATTATGGGGTATTGTGTGTAGATTGCTGAGGATTTCTTTTTATTTAATTGATTTTAGAACAAGGCTGTAACATTTTGAAAAAGTGAAGGGGTCTGAATACTTTCCGAATGCACTTTATATATATACACTACAAGTCAAAAGTTTGGACACACCTTCTCATTCAAGGGTTTTTATTTTTTTAAACTATTTTTTACATTGTATAATAATAGGAATTTCTTTCCTTCTTAATGCGTTTGAGCCAATCAGTTGTGTTGTGACAAGGTAGGGGGGGTATACAGAATATAGTTCTATTTGGTAAAAGACCAAGTCCATATTATAGCAAGAACAGCCCAAATAAGCAAAGAGTAACGACAGTCCATCATTACCTTAAGACATGAAGGTCAGTCAATACGGAACATTTCAAGAACTTTGAAAGTTTCTTCAAGTGCAGTCGCAAAAACCATCAAGCGCTATGATGAAACTGGCTCTCATGATGACCGCCACAAGAATGGAAGACCCAGAGTTACCTCTGATGCAGAGGATAAGTTCATTAGAGATACCAGCCTCAGAAATTGCAGTCCAAATAAATGCTTCACATAGTTCAAGCCACAGACACATCTCAACATCAACTGTTCAGAGGGGACTGTGTGAATCAGGCCTTCATGGTCGAATTGCTGCAAAGAAACCACTACTAAAGGACACCAATAAGAAGAAGAGACCTGCTTGGGCCAAGAAACACCAGCAATGGACATTAGACCGGTGGAAATTTGTCCTTTGGTCTGGAGTCCAAATTTGAGATTTTTGGTTCCAACCGCTGTGTCTTTGTGAGACACGGTGTGAGTGAACAGATTATCTCCTCATGTGTAGTTCCCACCGTAAAGCATGGAGGAGGAGGTGTTATGGCGTGGGGGTGCTTTGCTGGTGACACTGTCATTGATTTATTTAGAATTCAAGGCACACTTAACCATCATGGCTACCACAGCATTCTCCAGCGATACGCCATCCCTTCTGGTTTTGGCTTAGTGGGACTATCATTTGTTTTTCAACAGGACAATGACCCAACACACCTCCAGGCTGTGTAAGGGCTATTTTACCAAGAAGGAGAGTGATGGAGTGCTGCATCAGATGCCCTGGCCTCCACAATCCCCTGCCCTCAACCAAATATGTATGTACAGTGGTGTGAAAAAGTGTTTGCCCCCTTCCTGATTTCTTATTTGTTTGCATGTTTGTCACACTTAAATGTTTCAGATCATCAAACAAATTTAAATATTAGTCAAAGATAACACAAGTAAACAGAAAATGCAGTTTTGAAATGAAGGTTGTTATTATTAAGGGAACACAAAATCCAAACCCACATGGCAATGTGTGAAAAAGTGATTGCCCCCTACAACCTAATAACTGGTTTGGCCACCCTTAGCAGCAACAACTGCAATCAAGCATTTGCGATAACTTGCAATGAGTCTTTTACAGCGCTGTGGAGCAATTTTGGCCCACTCATCTTTGCAGAATTGTTGTAATTCAGCCACATTGGAGGGTTTTTGAGCATGAACTGCCTTTTTAAGGTCATGCCACAGCATCTCAGTAGGATTCAGGTCAGGATTTTGACTAGGCCACTCCAAAGTCTTCATTTTGTTTTTCTTCAGCCATTCAGAGGTGGACTTGCTGGTATGTTTTGGATCATTGTCCTGCTGCAGAACCCAACTTCGCTTCAGCTTGAGGTCACGAACAGATGGCCGGACATTCTCCTTCAGGTTTTTTTGGTAGACAGCAGAATTCATGGTTCCATTTATCACAGCAAGTCTTCAAGGTCCTGAAGCAGCAAAACAGGCCCAGACCATCACACTACCACCACCATATTTTACTGTTGGTATGATGTTCTTTTTCTGAAATGCGGTGTTACTTCTACACCAGATGTAATGGGACACACGCCTTCCAAAATGTTCACATTTTGTCTCGTCAGTCCACATTGTATTTTCCCAAAGGTCTTGAGACAAGCCTTAATGTTATTTTTGCTCAGCAGTGGTTTTCGTCTTGGAACTCTGCCATGCAGGCCATTTTTGCCCAGTCTCTTTCTTATGGTGGAGTCATGAACACTGACCTTAACTGAGGCAAGTGAGGCCTGCAGCTCTTTGGATATTGTTGTGGGGTCTTTTGTGACCTCTTGGATGAGTCGTCGCTGCGCTCTTGGGGTAATTTTGGTCGGCCGGCCACACATGGGAAGGTTCACCACCGTTCCATGTCTTCGCCATTTGTGGATAATGGCTCTCACTGTGGTTCTCTGGAGTCCCAAAGATTTAGAAATGGCTTTATAACCTTTTCCAGACTGATGGAGCTCAATTACTTACTTTCTCATTTGTTCCTGAATTTCTTTGGATCTCGGCATGATGTCTAGCTTTTGAGGATCTTTTGGTCTACTTCACTTTGTCAGGCAGGTCCTATTTAAGTGATTCCTTGATTGAGAACAGGTGTGGCAGTAATCAGGCCTGGGTGTGGCTAGAGGAATTGAACTCAGGTGTGATAAACCACAGTTAAGTTGTGTTATAACAGGGGGGCAAACACTTTTTCCATGTAGGTTTGGATTTTGTGTTCCCTTAATAATAACAACCTTCATTTCAAAACTGCATTTTCTGTTTACTTGTGTTATCTTTGACTAATATTTAAATGTGTTTGATGATCTGAAACATTTAAGTGTGACAAACATGCAAACAAATAACAAATCAGGAAGGGGGCAAACACTTTTTCACGCCACTGTATATCGGGTCCGGGTGGGAAAGTCCCAGGTCCATTTCGGAACAGGTCCAACTTCTTGGACCCGTGAAGACCTCTAACAGGATGTAATCGATGGATATGCAACGTGAATTACTGCTTTGGTCCTTGTGTTCCAAAGTGGCACCTAACAGCTTCATCACTTTGATGTTGCTTGACAATTGGTCGCCAACTATGCATATGAACAGTGTAACACAAACCATCAGAGAACAAGTAGTTCACATAAACTACCAGGGACACTGATTCTTGATTTTGTTCTTGAGACTACATAAAGGAGTGTTGTTACTGCAGTCTTACTGTAAATAAACATTTTTGCAGCCTCCTGATTCCCTCTGCTATAATGGAGGCAGACTCTTCAGCATTCATTGCAGACTTCAAAAAGAAGTACATGTACAGGTTGGTATTGATTGCTTTTTTAGGTAAAAAACTATTACTGATGTTATTATTGACTAGGCTTCTTTTAGGATTGTTAAAAGTGTAAACATTCGAATGAGTACCTGCTTCCAATTAGAACCGACACCCCATACCATAAGCACTATTGACTGATTGGCAACATCTCCGTTTTTGTTGATTCCATCAATGCTGTCAAAATGTAGTCATTGTAGTCGAGATGTTTTTTGAACACCATTTTGTCAAAAAGTAGTGAGACCGTTCTTTCTGATGGTTCAATTGATGGCACCATTGACCTTAGATGGCACAGTCTCCAGGAAACCAGGCTGTAGAAAAAGAGAAAACACCACATTTATAAATATAATGAATCCTCAACATCAGATAACATATAAATGTAAAGCCTACAATTGGCATAACGCCTCTTACACTAAAGTAGCCAATTCTTTTATTGGGGGAGCACGAAGTCTTTTCGCAGGTGTCTGTATGTGTTAGGGCTGTGGTGGTATTTCTGGAGAGAGAAGGTTTTCATTTGTTTAGAGAATCTTCTCCCTCTTGGTTTCTTGCCAACCCCATCTATTTGTCTTTGCAGGAAGTCATAACAGGTTGGAGGCAATCCTTTAATGGGCTCCAGAATCTAATGATCCGTAGTCAAAGATTGAACTGAAAGAGAAGGCCCAGGTTGTAAGTGTATTGCATTAAGCTTTTGATAGGCTGTTCCCTTACAACGTCAATCTATGTGACACTTATGGGCATGTTGTTTTAGAGTCAATTTGGAATTCTGAACTTCAGCATATAATGGACATTGACATTCTTTAAATGTGTAGATAGTTAATTGTTCAATTTAAAAGTCCATGTAGGAGAGCTAAAATCCATATCAAATTGCTTACTTGGCTTGTAGGGTTGCAACTTTTGCGCCAAGTCTTTCCTTTCTCCTCCTCCCTTTGTCCTTTTGTTTTCTTAGCTCCTTTTCAAGAAACTGTACTCTCTGAAAATGGACAATAGCAGTAAGACATAACCTCAGGAATAATTTAATTTATTATATTTATTTATCAGTTGTGTATGCAATGAGAGCAATTGACAGTCTGTTAAGAAGCTAAGGACTGATTGTAATACTACAATATCAAACCTCCAGTGGCAATTTTAGCATGTCAATCTTGGTGGGGCAAACTCAACATGTATTTTTAGATACATGCCAGCAAAGCCACTACACAACACAATGCAACACTAAATAATACAATAATTGCACTATAACGGTAACAAACGGTGCTCACAAACTGTTAGGGCCTACATATAGGTGTCCCAACAGCAGAGCTTTCTTTTCAGCACCATGGAGTGAAATCTTACCACCGCAACACCTGGCTATCAGCGGAGCCTTGTTTGGCAGCGAAATAGTTAATTCAGCCTCATTTACTGCCTTTTTAAAAAACATAGCTGATATGGCTGGCTTGCTTAAACAAATGTGGTTTCTACTGACAATTGTGACTTACAAACTATGGCATAAGGGAACGATGAGCAGATAAGAGGCAATCTGTAATGTCAATGAAGACAATGAGTGAGCTAAGACGGACATAATCAATATAACTATTTGTTCAGCACTTGGAATTCAGAACATGGGCCGTTCTTACTGTATTCTCCCTGTACACCAATTCAG
Organism: Coregonus lavaretus; assembly: GCF_964263955.1. Taxonomy (NCBI): domain Eukaryota; kingdom Metazoa; phylum Chordata; class Actinopteri; order Salmoniformes; family Salmonidae; genus Coregonus; species Coregonus lavaretus. Next base: position 44,119,123 of record NC_139996.1, on the reverse strand, counting down.
AACCATAGGATAAATAAAGGGGGCATGTAAGCAGACAATGAAAGCTCGTACAATATTCGATGATGACAATTCTCTAAAACAGGCTATAGGCTACATGTGCACCACCAAGTCAGAACAGTCGGCTAACTTATGATGGGCAAAGGGACCAAATTATTAGGGTGAGGCACATGGGCTACTAACAGCTTACCTTACAACATACAGTGCATTCGGAAAGTATTCAGAACCCTTCACTTGTTCCACATTTTGTTACGTTACAGCCTTATTCTTAAATTCATGACATTTTTCTCAGAAATCTACACACAATACCCCACAACGACAAAGAGAAAACAAGTTTTATTACCAAATAAAAAACAGATACCTTATTTATGTAAGTATTCAGACCCTTTGCTATGAGAATCGAAATTGAGCTCAGGTGCATCGTGTTTCCATTGATCATTATTGAGATGTTTCTACAACTTGTTTGGAGTCCCCCTGTGGAAAATTCAATTGATTGAACATGATTTGGAAAGGCACACACCTGTCTATATAAGGACCCACAGTTGACAGAGCAAAAACCAAGCCATGAGGTCGAACGAATTGTCCGTAGAGCTCCGAGACAGGATTGTGTCGAGGCACATACAGTATCTGGAGAAGGGTACCAAAACATTTCTGCAGCACTGAAGGTCGCCAAGAACACAGTGGATCATTCTTAAACGGCCAAACTGAGCAATCGGGGGAGAAGGGCCTTGGTCAGGGAAGTGACCAAGAACCTGATGGTCACTCTGACAGAGCTCCAGAGTTCCTCTGTGGAGATGGGAGAACCTTCCAGAAGGACAACTATCTCTGCAGCACTCCACCAATCAGACCGTTATGGTAGAGTGGCCAGACGGAAGCAACTCCTCAGTAAAAGGCACATGACAGCCCGCTTGAAGTTTGCCAAAAGGTACCTAAATGACTCTCAGACCATGAGAAACAAGATTCTCTGGTCTGATGAAACCAAGATTGAACTCTTTGGCCTGAATGCCAAGCGTCATGTCTGGAGGAAACCAGGCAACGCCACCATCCCTATGGTGAAGCATGGTGGTGGCAGCATCATGCTGTGGGGGTGTTTTTCAGCGGCAGGGACTGGGAGACTAGTCAGGCTTGAGGGGAAGATGAACGGAGCAAAGTACAGAGAGATCATTGATGAAAACCGGCTCCAGAGCGCTCAGGACCTCAGACTGGGGTGAAGGTTCACCTTCCAACAGGACAACGACCCTAAGCACACAGCCAAGACAATGCAGGAGTGGCTTCGGGACTAGTATCTGAATGTCCTTGATTGGCCCAGCCAGAGCCCGGACTTGAGCCCGATCTAACATCTCTGGAGAGACCTGAAAATGGCTTTGCAGCGACGCTCCTCATCCAAACTGACAGAGCTTGAGAGGATCTGTAGAGAAGAATGGGAGAAACTCCCCAAATACAGGTGTGCCATGCTTGTAGCGTCATACCTAAGAAGATTTGAGGCTGTAATAGCTGCCAAAGGTGCTTCAACAAAGTTCTGAGTAAAGGGTGTAAATACTTATGTGGTTTTTCAGTTTTTTTGGGGAATACATTTGCAAAAATAAAAACAGTTTTTTCCTTTGTCATTATGGGGAATTGTGTGTAGATTGACGAGAAAAAAATTAATAAATGTAATCAATTTTAGAATAAGGGTGTTTCGTAACAAAATGTGGGAAAAGTGAAGGGGTCTGAATACTTTCCGAATGCACTGCACACTTAGCATTACTTTCTTAGCTACAGTATACATAAATCCCTGGCATATTACATCACTTATGCAGTAGCATACAATACATTTTTGCACTCACATTGTGCTGTGCTCACTTGAACAGGACGGTGGCGCTGCGGTCCTTCTTATGGGCAAATTTTGTCATGGAATTGTCATCAAATTCTGTCATTCTCTGGATTTATGTTGCTTTCACGACATCTGGGAATTCTGAAAAAAACAAGGTTGAATCATGACGTCAGTGATCTTCAGGTCGGAGCTCTAGAAAGAGGCCAGAGTGCCTGACTTAGAATTCCGAGTTAGATGACCGTTCAAAATGTTTTTTCCCAGTCTGAGCTCGTTTTTTCCTAGTTCCCAGTTGCCAAAATAACATGTAAAACAGGCAACTGACCCACCTGACGGGTCGCCACTTCAAACCTCTATTCCTAATAGATTCAATTCCAAATCATTCACAGATGGACTCCGGCTGCTGAATGAGAAGTGGAACACGCATACAAGTGTGCAATAATCAACAGCTTTTCACAGCCAGCAAGACTTAATATTTCAGGTAAGGACAGTTTGTTACAAACACATTCAACTCTTTAAGCTTTGTAATTACTGTAAAGATTGTATTTGCTTTTGCACTTCTGACATTTTACATTTTAGTCATTTAGCAGACGCTCTTATCCAGAGCGACTTATAGTAGTGAGTGCGACTTACAGTAATGAGAGCTTAGCATACATTTTCATACTAGTCCACTGTGGGAATCGAACCCTCAACCCTGGCGTTGCAAGCGACATGCTCTACAAACTGAGCCACCTCCTCTAACTTCGCCCTTTCCTCATTACTGTTCTGGCTGGTCTGGCTTACGGCTTTCCCATCCTCTCATTTAACAGAAAACAACAGGTCTTACTTTAAATGAATGGTTTGCAAGATGTGAAACTAATTTCATAAAACAACAAATATGAACCAACAAGTGAAAGTGACATCTATAGTTCCATGACCTCTCTAAAAATAATATTACCATTGCAAAGGACCTGCTGTCGTCTTTTGCTCCTCACAACTTCTAATTTATCATGTGGCAATCTTGTGGGGACAGCATCCTCTGTTAGTCTTTTTCGGTCGGCCTATGGAACATTTGTTTGCTCGAGGTTTGAAGTTATGGAGACAAAGTTTTTCAACTAAGGGTTGTGTAGTAGTGTGATGGTCATAAACCTATTCAGTTGTCCTTCTGTCCTTCTACGTTCAGTGGAAGGCACTGTGGTTCTTGTCATCTAATCTTTATCGATGCATGGAGTATTGCTTGGAGTCATTTAAGGTACGCAGAACACCAACACCACACACACATACACACACACACACACACACACACACACACGTCCTCAGCTAGCATGCAGAAGCATCATGGTCAGGTACATTTCACCTCTCCCGCTCCACCTTGCATAACACAAAGACACACAAACAATAAAGAACACAGTCAGAAAGCACACATTCATACACGTACAGTCCCAGTCAAAAGTTTGGACACACCTACTCATTCATTGGTTTTTCTTTATTTTTCCTTTCTACATTGTAGAAGAATAGTGAAGATATCAAAACTATGAAATAGCACATATGGAATCATGTAGTAACCAAAAAATGTTAAACAAATCAAAATATATTTTATATTTGAGATTCTTCAAAGTAGCCACCCTTTGCCTTGATGACAGCTTGGCACACTCTTGGCATTCTCTCAACCAGCTTCACCTAGAATGCTTTTCCAACAGTCTTGAAGGAGTTCCCACATATGCTTAGCACTTGTTGGTTGCTTTTCCTTCACTCTGCGGTCCGACTCATCCCAAACCATCTCAATTTGGTTGAGGTCGGGGGATTGCGGAGGCCAGGTCATCTGATGCAGCATTCCATCACCCTCCTTCTTGGTAAAACAGCCCTTACATAGCCTGGAGGTGTGTTGGGTCATTGTCCTGTTGAAAAACAAAATGATAGTTCCACTAAGCCCAAACCAGATGGAATGGCGTATCACTGCAGAATGCTGTGGTAGCCATGCTGGTTAAGTGTGCCTTGAATTATAAATAAATCACAGACAGTGTCACCAGCAAAGCACCCCCACACCATAACACCTCCTCCTCCATGCTTTACAGTGGGAAATACACATGCGGAGATCATCCGTTCACCCACACCGCGTCTCACAAAGACACGGCGGTTTGAACCAAAAATCTCCAATTTGGACTCCAGACCAAAGGACACATTTCCACCAGTCTAATGTCCATTGCTCATGTTTCTTGGCCCAACCAAGTCTCTTCTTCTTATTGGTAGTGGTTTCTTTGCAGCAATTCTTTGCAGCAATTCGACCATGAAGGCTGATTCACACAGTCTCATCTGAACAGTTGATAGAGATGTGTCTGTTACTTGAACTCTGTGAAGCATTTATTTGGGCTGCAATTTCTGAGGCTGGTAACTCTAATGAACTTATCGTCTGCAGCAGAGGTAACTCTGGGTCTTCCATTCCTGTGGCGGTCCTCATGAGAGCCAGTTTCATCATAGCGCTTGGTGGTTTTTGCGACTGCACTTGAAGAAACTTTCAAAGTTCTTGAAATGTTCTCTCACAACAAAACTGATTGGCTCAAATGCATTAAGAAATTCCACAAATTAATTTTTAAGAAGGCACACCTGTTAATTGAAATGCATTCCAGATTACTACCTCATGAAGCTGGTTGAGAGAATGCCAAGAGTGTGCAAAGCTGTCATCAAGGCAAAGGGTGGCTATCTGAAGAATGTCAAATATAAAATATATTTTGATTTGTTTAACACTTTTTTGGTTACTACTCGATTCCATATGTGTTGTTTCAAAGTTTTGAAGTCTTCACCATTATTCTACAATGTAGAAAATAGTAAAAATAAAGAAAAACCCTTGAATGAGTTGGTGTGTCCAAACTTTTGACTGGTACTGTACACATCTGTTGGTCACAGATACCTTAAAAAAAGGTAGGGGAGTGTATCAGAAAACCTCAGGATCTGGTCACAGTATCTCTGTGCATTCAAATTGCCATTGACAACATGCAATTGTGTTCATTGTCCGTAGCTTATGCCTGCCATACCATAACCCCACCGCCACCATGGGTCACTCTGTTCACAATGTTGACATCAGCAAACCTCTCGCCCACACGACGCCAAAAACGCTGTCCGCCTTCTGCCCGGTACAGTTGAAACCGGGATTCATCCGTGGAGAGCTCACTTCTCCAGCGTGCCAGTGGTCATTGAAGGTGGCATTTTCCCACTGAAGTCAGTTACAACGCCGAACTGCAGTCAGGTCCAGACCCTGGTGAGGACGACGAGCACACAGATGTGCTTCCCTGAGTCGGTTTCTGACAGTTTGTGCAGAAATTCTTCTGTTGTGCAAACCCACAGTTTCATTAGCTGTCCGGGTGGCTGGTCTCAGACGATCCTGCAGGTGAAGGAGCCGGATGTAGAGGTCCTGGGCTGGCGTGGTTACACTTGGTATGCGGTTGTGATTTTCTAAAATGACATTGAAGGTGGGTTAAGGTAGAGAAATGAACATTAAATCATCTGGCAACAGCTCTGGTGGACATTCCTGCAGTCAGCATGCCAATTCCACACACAACTTGAGACATCTGTGAGCATTGTGTTGTGTGACAAAACTGCACATTTTAGAGTGGCCTTTTATTGTCCCCAGCACAAGGTGCACCTGTGTAATGATCATGCTGTTCAATCAGCTTCTTGATATGCCACACCTGTCAGGTGGATAGATTATCTTGGCAAAGGAGAAATACTCACTAACAGGGATGTAAACAAATTTGTGCACAAAATTTGAGAGAAATACGCTTTTTGTGCGTATGGAACATTTCTGGGATCTTTTATTTCAGCTCATGAAACATGGGACCAACACTTTACATGTTGCGTTTATATTTTTGTTCAGTGGACATAACCAACGTTCTTTAGTAATAGTCCCGTTCGAATAGGGCTCTAGCCAACCTTTTAAATATTTATATTACAGCTGTGTCAAGTGTAGGCTATTGTTATTTTATCTTGATAATCTTGGTAAGCCATTTGCGACATTCTTTCTTCCATTAGCCTACTTCAAGACAGTTTCAGACTGTTTAAAAAACAGTGATGGGATTTCACTATACTATAGCCTGCCTTACGCTTTATCAGAATAAAATAACTATGGCGGACTTGGTGGAAAATAAATGCACGTTTTCGCCTGTTTGGTAGTTATTCGGTTTCAGGCCGAATGATAAAGGTGAGCCAGTAGACCTGACCGACATCACTTGCAAAAAGATTATCAGGGCAAAGAATGGACAGACTACAAACCTCTGTCAACATTTACAAGCCCATCATCCTGTGTTCGCAACTCTGGGGAAGTTCCTTGCCAGAAATCTTTAGGTGGGCCTAAGACATTGTAAAAACAACTACACCTAATGGTTCCTATTTGCACTTTATGTCATTTTAAATGTACCCTATATTAAAATCCAGATGCATCTTATTCTATAGTAGGGATGGGCAACTCCAGTCCTCGGGACCGGATTGGTGTCACACTTTTTCCCCATTCCTAGCAAACACAGCTGATAAAACTAATTGCATTCTAAACTAAGGATCATGATTAGTTGATCATTGGAGTCAGGTGTGTTAGCTGGGGCTGGGGCTAAAGTGGGACATCAATCAGGCCCCCGAGGACTGGAATGTAAGTTTATTATCAACGGCCTAACACTATAGATGCACAGTAAAATACTGTACATATGTTTTACAGCATTAATGATGTAGATTGCACTGCATTATGGGTAAAATGCAGAAGAATACTGTTTAGATGTAATTGGAAGCCTCCTGTAAAAATTACTCTAACATACTGTATTTATTTACTTTACTAGCTTATGCCTACTGTAGATTCAAATGATCAGTTTCAGGCGCCAACCTCATGCTGCCGGGTGAGACCAATGACTGTATGGGTGAGACACATGAAGCTCAGAAAACTTTAGTAAATATCTTCTTTAAGCTGCAGTGAAGTGGAAGAACATTTTCAGCAGCTGCTGGGTAGGTACCATGACTTGAAGTGTCTTTATTCCTAGCCAATGTTGAATTACTGCATATATCTGTAGCTAACCTAGCTAGGTAGCTTGCTGACGTTCGCTAGCTAGCTCAAGTTGACACTAGCCATTTCGATCTTCTCTAAATTGCTTGTAAATACCTTGCTGTGCGACCTAGAACAAAATCACCCAGGTAATAATTATTGTGATGATAGGCTTTGCTGTACCGCAGCCTCTGAGTGCCATAGAGAATAAACTGAACACAGATTCTTGACTGTTATGTTTTCACCATTACTACAGAGAAAATGGCTTGTTTCTAGCAGATCAAAAGATATGACCCATATTACCGGCACAACTTTTTTGGGGGGATTGACGTGCCGCATTTGACACAAACTTAGTCGTGGCCGTTAAACTACTTGCAAGCCGCTAAAGCTGATTCAAATTACCAGTGCACCGGTATTGTATCGAGGTGCCTGCAGACCCAAGGTGCTGTTCGAATCAACCCAAGATGATGAACCATGAAAATGGGACAAAGTGCACGAGAAGCTGGCCCAGAGGAAGCCAGCTGTTCTCAACCCCTACATTGCTCCATTCTTCCAAGAGCTCGCTGAGTTTGAAAGAATGTCTAGTGAAGTAAGTACACACACCAGCTTGATATGTGTCTTGTCACCTGTCTATTTACCCATAGTCCTAGGGGTGAGAAGAGCTGACAAATCAGAACTGAGAAGGATTGTTGCGGAGCCCTATTAGGAACACCTGATGCTGCGCTGACACCTGATGCTGACTGGATGCGCTCCTGCCCAAACTGTCCGGTTGTGTTTCACCGCCTCTGAACCTCCTTACCCCGAATAGAGTTGCCTCTGATCATAGATCTAGAATTGTACCCACTCCATCTCTCTCTCGCTCTCTCTCTCTATGTCTCTCTCTCCCCCAATTTGTTGTTAATGTTGTCCCTCAGCCATTTCATGTATTTGAACTAATCCACAGCTAGCAAACCTGGTGTCTCAAGGTGTCTCTCTGACCTTATGCTCATTCAGACATAAACAGGGTTTAAGATAGGCCTAGCCAAAGTAGCCCAAGTAAATGTTAGCTGAAGTGTAGTGAGGCTAAATTTTAAATCATATAAGTTATTCATGTGCTAAGCCTATCGCTTTTAAGGTAGTTCCATATATGTCAAAGGAAGTGCATTACATGTTTAAATTGGCTCAGTGTCATTTTAACTTATTTTCTTTCAAAATCTCTGTTTACTTTATTTAATCTGCTCAATGTCATGTAATAGATTTGTTTAGCTAAATTGCCCAGTGCCATTTTTTTCAGACTCCAAATTAATTTTGCTATTGGAAAGGCGCCGGCTAGAATCACAGCATTCATTTTTGAGAGTAATGGTTCAGGTCCAGGGGAATGTAATGATATATTAAATTATCGCCATTTGCAGAATTAATTAGGTTCTTATATTTTCCTGTCCCTTTCTTTGTCACATTTTTTTTCTCCCTTTTTTTCAAATCTCCCTGCATCACTGGTCAATTAATTCACCTTGCGTATTTGCCTCTCCGATACGCTCCAGAGGCTGCAATTTTGTGCTGGAGTGCACAGTAAAAGTGTGAGAATATAAGCCTCAGCACCAGTGAGGTTAGCATTTTCATCCTCTTTCCTGTAAAAGTTTGTTCAGTGCTCCTCCCCATTTGAAGTGGAAACAGCATGCTGTGTATCACGCAATGCAAGACCTTGGTATTTCCCCCCCAGGGCAAAGGTGTGAAGCTTTTTTTCATTACAGTTTTATCTGGCTGCTACCAATTCTTCCTTTGGGTGCATTGAAAGGGACTGGCCCAGGAGCCAATATGGGGGCCTTAAAGACAGGCGTTTGTGCTAAGATGGTAGCCTTAGTCACCGTAGGTGCACAGACGAGGAACAAGCTCCAATCTACAGACCAAGAGCAGAGCGACAAATGCCATCAGAGTGCTGTGAAACCTTAACAGAAGACTGCAGATAAGGAGAGAAAGATGGAGAAGACGACATTCTGGAAGAACACTGTCCCAGCACACTTCTTACATAAACAGCAGCAGCATCTCTGTCAGTCATAATTCCCCATGCACTGTAGAAATACAGGAACACAAAGCTTCCCTTGGCAATGGGTATTGTTACATTTGGACAAGCCCTTAGAAGTCCTATTTGGGGTGACCCTTTCTATAAACCTTTCTCAAACCTAGATGGAAATGTGGAGCAAGGGAGGGTCCTCTGTTCATCTGCAACAGTTTGTGTTTGACACATAGTGACTCTTAGGCTTTATCTTGGCCTTTATCTTGGCCAGGTCGCAGTTGTAAATGAGAACCTGTTCTCAACTGGCTTACCTGGTTAAATAAAGGTGAAATAAAATAAAAAAATAAATAAAAATAATAATAATTTGGCATCGGTCAGTACAGTTGTGCTCTTTGTCCAACATGTTTATTATCTCTATGCTTTCCCTCAATCCCACATTTACACTGCTGCAGCAAGAGATTTGGTACAGCATATTATTTACATGTTCATCGTGTCGTGATTCTTAAGCCCTCACTGGCAAGATTTGTGACATCAAGCCAATTTGCAAAGGCCTTGGTGGATGAAAAGAATTGAAACAAACAGAAAATCAACTGACTATTCAGCACAAATGTTGAAATATTTGTGTGGTTAATTCGGTTGAATAAACAAAACTATCGCATTGCTTTCATACTGATTTCATTACCAGTCTCTCTGAAATGTGTAGCCTAGGCCTAATCTGTAAATCCCTGTTCAAAGGTGTGAAAGCGACACCTCACATCCGATTCTTAAACAAAGACAATTAAACAATGTTTTTTATTTGTGTGGTTTGTCATATATATATATATATATATATATATATATATAATATGGAAAAAAAGGTGCCGTGACCTACATTTGAGGACATTATACAGTTTAAACCTTTTTACTGTGAAATTGTCTTCAAGCTTTTTTCTTCGTTTAGCATTTGTGTGAGTTGTGCCCATCTCAAGCACAGCCCGATGGGAGTTTCTCTGTGAGGCCTGTCACCTTCAAATCCCACATTCACTTAGCTGGGGATTTAAGTCAGACAGCAAAGAGACACATGACACTTGGAATTTGTGGAGCCATTAGAACGGCATGTGAAGTGAAAAGGAAAGGAAAGGAGAATATTGGCAGTCAACACTTGTTTTCGAATTAATGCCTAAGGCTTGGAGAATATAAAGCCTATCTCTGTTTTTAATATAGCCTATGGCATAATGGTTTTGGTCAGTATCTGTATTTTATTTTCTCAGAGTTACCAGAGTGTACAATTGTCTTCCCTGAGCCATTACTAGGCTATATTCCACACTGTTCAAATATTGAAATGGCCAGAGGCAAAGAACGGGTCCATATGTGGCAGAGGCAGTGTATGCAAAGTGTTTCAAGGATTAAACAGAAACCATGGGGTTGTCAAGACCTTGAAGGAATCCTCCTCCAGATTGCTGTTAGTGTTACCTTCTCACACCACTTCACTTATAGCCTGCAAGATTGATTGATACATTTGGGTATTAAAACATTTTCCTTTGGTTGAATTCATCCGTCAAGATTTGATTGGTACCCATTCACATTCAAAAGTTTGTAGCAATGGATTTGATGTCAAGGAAGTGTCTTGTTCTTTGCTTTTCTTATCATGCAGCTTTAGAGCGTAGCTTTGTGAATTAAAGCCATGGCATGTCCTAAAGTATCCTCTTTGACACTCTCCCTCTAAGGACATTGACTACATAAGAAACCCTTCCTATGCTGTCATGCACAAGGAGCGGTGAGCAGACCGAATCATCATTGCTCCCTCATGTCTGTCCCCAGCCCGATTTCCTCGAGGACGTGAGGGGCGAGAGGGGAGACAACCCAAAGACAAGTGTCTGTGACAGAGTCTGTCAGACTGGGCACTTAGTCATCTCCCTCTCCACTCGTCTGCAGAGTCTGAATCAGGAGCAGAGTGACGCTGACTTTTAAATTGGGTCTGTGAGAGAGTGGCCTCGGCTCCGACAGCGCATAACTAGGCTCTTGCATGTACTCACACTCACACTGGTAAGCTGTTCCCCAGCCGATAAAATACCAATGGCAACACCTGCTGTACTGTTTTATCTCCAATGGGGTTTTTACTCAGCCAAAGGTTGCAACTGCAAGAGTATAAAACTGAGGCAGCTGCCGTTTTTATATCCAGGATAGGGATGTGACAAATGTAAAATTTTTGTTAACGTTTTGAAACGATAAGAAAAATGCATAGATTTTCATGTGAATTCACAACGCAGCTGCTCTGCTGCCAGCAACGGTTTGGGTCTCACTGTGCGTCCCTTTCAGATGGTTAAGCATTGCACCTGTACTACCATTACTGTACCCCAATTCCACCTCGCAAAGTTTGCATTTCCTTCTCATTTAACTTTTCAAAGTATTGCCATACAGGACTGTCGCTTGCCTTTCTCTGCCATTTTTACAACTGTTAACGGCGATGATGTAGTTGTAAAAATTATTATTGAGCCCCTTGATAAATGACTCCACTGCTAAGATTCAGTGGAGGCATGAAGCAGGGAAGGAGAACAATGCTGTTGGTGATGGTAGCGCCAGAAGCTGTTAGATGTTGTGAGCACAATGTTGGATGTTGGGATCACAAAATCAAGCTTATATGCGTTACTAATATAGCTTAATCATTGGCCAATGATAATGGACACCTGGGACCTTTTTTGGGGAACTCAATATTGAGGTCCTGCTTGAGAATGTTCAGTTCAGGAGAGCATGATGTAATGCATTGTAGCTTATGCATATATACTGTATAATTTGGTCCTCACTACCACTGTTGGTCAACCACTACAGAACACTGGAATGTGGTAACCTACAAACCCATAGTAGCTCATATTTTTCAAAACGTTTCCAACAATATTCAGCCATTTAAACCCCTACATTAATGATTTTTTTTGCTGAAGTAGCCTCTTAATGAGCGCCTCATGGTTAGTACTCCTGAATGGCGCAGTGGTCTAAGGCGCTGCATTGCAGTGCTAACTGTGCCACTAGAGATCCTGGTTCGAATCCAGGCTCTGTCGCAGCCGGCCGCGACCGGGAGACTCATGGGGCGGCGCACAATTGGCCCAGGGTAGGGGAGGGAATGGCCGGCAGGGATGTAGCTCAGTTGATAGAGCATGGCGTTTGCAACGCCAGGGTTGTGGGTTCGATTCCCACGGGGGGCCAGTATAAAAAAAATTATATTCACTAACTGTAAGTCGCTCTGGATAAGAGCGTCTGCTAAATGACTAAAATGTTGAAGGAGCTGTGCAGGGCTGGGTGTTGGGTACTGAGAAACGGGTAAGGCAACTGTCTCTCCATCGTGGGGCATAGGCTAGCGCATCACTGGGTACAGGCTTGCAACAAACGCCAGGGCTGTGGGTGGTATTTACAGCTGGTGCCTCTCCACCCTTATTTAACCCCACTGTGTCGCTGCCGCTGTTCAGAGGGTATCAAATCAAATGTTATTTCTCACATACACGTGTTTAGTAGATGTTATAGCGGGTGTAGCGAAATGCTTGTGCTTCTAGCTCTGACAGTGCAGTAATATCTAACAAGTAATATCTAACAAACTTGATGATTGGGTTGGAGGCGTGCTTGGCCACGCAGTCATGGGTGAACAGGGAGTACAGGAGGGGGCTAAGCACGCACCCTTGTGTTGAGGATCAGTGAAGTGGAGATGTTGTTTCCTACCTTCACCACCTGCGGGCGGCCCGTCAGGAAGTCCAGAATCAAGTTGCACAGAGCTGGGTTCAGACCCAGGGCCTCAAGCTTAATGATGAGCTTGGAGGGTACTATGGTGTTGAATGCTGAGCTATAGTCAATGAACTGCATTCTTACATAGGTATTCCTCTGTCCAGATGGTAAAGGGCAGTGTGCAGTGTGATGGCGATTGTATCGTCTGTGGATCTATTAGGGCGGTAAGCAAATTGAAGTGGGTCTAGGGTGACAGGTAAGGTAGAGGTGATATGATCCTTGACTAGTCTCTCAAAGCACTTCATGATGACAGAGGTGAGTGCTACAGGGCGATAGTCATTTAGTTCAGTTACCTTTGCTTTCTTGGGTACAGGAACAATGGTGGCCATCTTGAAGCATGTGGGAACAGCAGACTGGGAAAGGGAGAGATTGAATATGTCCATAAACACACCAGCCAGCTGGTCTGCGCATGCTCTGAGGACGAGGCTAGGGATGCCGTCTGGGCCGGCAACCTTGCGGGGGTTAACATGCTTAAATGTCTTAATCACGTCGGCCATGGAGAAGGAGAGGCCACAGTCCTTGGTAGTGGGCCTCGTCAGTGGCACTGTGTTATCCTCAAAGCGGGCGAAGAGGGTGTTTAGCTTGTCTGGAAGCGAGACGTCTGTGTCGGCGACGTGGCTGGTTTTCCTTTTGTAGTCTGTGATTGTCTGTAGACCCTGCCACATACGTCTTGTGTCTGAGCCGTTGAATTGCGACTCCACTTTGTCTCTATACTGATGTTTTGCCAGTTTAATTGCCTTGGAGTGAGTAGCTACACTGTTTGTATTCTGCCATATTCCCAGTCACCTTGCCATGGTTGAATGCGGTGGTTCGTGGTTTCAGATATGCGTGAATACTGCCATCTATCCACGGTTGCTGGTTAAGGTAGGTTTTAATAGTCACAGTGGGCACAACATCACCTATACACTTCCTGATAAACTCAGTAACTGTTTCAGTGTATACGTCAAAATTATTTTCGGAAGCTACCCGGAACATATCCCAGTCCGCATGATCAAAACAATCTTGAAGCTTGGATTCCGATTGGTCAGACCAGAGTTGAATAGTCCTCTTGCACGGGTACTTCCTGTTTGAGTTTCTGCCTATAGGAAGGGAGAAGCAAAATGGAGTCGTGGTCAGATTTGCCGAAAGGAGGGCGGGGGAGGGCCTTATAACCATCCCGGAAGTTCGAATAGCAATGGTTAAGGATTTTAGCAGTGCGAGTACAACAGTCGATATGTTGATAGAACTTCAGCAGCCTAGTCCTCAAATTTGCTTTGTTAAAATGCCCAGCTACAATGAATGCAGCCTCAGGATATGTGGTTTCTAATTTGCATAAGGTCCTTTGAGGGCCGTCGTGGTATCAGCTTGAGGGGAGATATACACGGCCGTGACTATAACCAAATAAAATTATCTTGGGAGATAATACGGTCAGCATTTGATTGTGAGATATTCTAGGTCGGGTGAACAGAAGGACTTGAGTTCCTGTATGTTACTAAAATTACACCATGAGTTGTTAATCATGAAACACACACCTCCGCCCTTCTGCTTCCCGGAGATATATTTATTCCTGTCTGCGCGATGAATTGAGAACCCATCTGGCTGGACCGATTCCGACAGAATATCCCGAGAGAGCCATGTTTCCGTGAAACAGAGAATATTACAGGCCTTGATGTCTCTCTGGAAAGAAATCCTTACACGTGGTTCGTTGAGCTTGTTAACCAGAGACTGAACATTAGCGAGTAGAATAATTGGAAGCGGTGGGTGGTGTGCGCGCCTCCTAAGTCGAACCAGCAGGCCACTCCGAGTGCCTCTCCTCTGCCGGCGATGTATTGGGTCAGCCGCTGGAATCAGTTCAGCTGCCCTGGGGAGAGCAAACAAAGGATCTACTTCGTGAAAGTCGTATTCCTGGTCGTATTGCTGGTGAGTTACCGCCGCTCTGATATCCAATTGTTTTTCCCAGCTGTATGTAATGATGCAAAACACTTTCTGAGCTAATGATGTAAAAAATAATACATAAAAAAAAAAAAAACTGCAAAGTTTCCTAAGAGCTAGTCGCGAGGCCGCCATCTTCGTCGGCGCCAACATACATATGATGCACATGGGGAGAGCAAGGCCCAGACAGTCTTCTTTTAGTTTTACATGGAGCTGAGAGAGAATGACAGAGACCTTAGAGAGAGTTGTGACAGTGAAGGATTGTAGATGAGATGGAGAAGTTCTTGGTTAAATGGTAGGAAGCATGAGTTTTTATTCACCAAAGTAACAACACAGAGTGGTCAAATAATTAGTAACTTAGTTGTAGTAACAATTTGGTTACATATAACTACAAACATAGTTATGTTTTAGGGATATTACATATGTATTATCCAATTTCCGGATATATCAACCAACAATACACTATTTCTCAACGTCATATGGAGAATCTCCTCTGTGCTACCGAGTTTGTATGCTAGCTCGGTAGCTAGCACAAGCTGGCTAATGTTAGCCACTAGCCATGCTAGCATGTAATTACATTCCAGATGAATAATTATAATCCACCAATCACGAGGAAGTGTGATGTAAATAAGGAACAGAAGGGGCACGTGCATCCATGCAGCATCCTCATGCTCTTCACAGACTTTGTGCCTGTATTATCTAGTGGGAACCCGTTAGCACGGAAGGCTCTGGTGTCTTCTTTCCGTGGGCTCAAAATGAAAGAAAATCATACCTGCTTGCTCTAATTATGTAGTACCTTGTCTGTTCTCGTTTTGTTAACTTTTTGGCAAGTTCTCTGTGAAATAGGCCATGGGAGTTTTGTAACTTTTTCCACCTTGGCTTAGCGCTAGCGCAATAGACATCTGGAATATATATATTTTAGATTTGTTTCGCTATATAGCTATTGGATTTCCCTCACTGACTTTCCCTCGGTCCGGTGAAGTGCCCGCCTCCCCATCGCTTTGGTGGCTAACTTTGGTTGCTTTGGTGGCCTGCACTCTTGTAAAAAGTTTTACCATCGGATGGGCCCCAGCCGTCAATCTGTAAGTCTCTGCTCTCTCTTTGCTTTTGATCTGCACTTATGGTTTAGTTGTGTTAATTGTGTTCTAGCTGATCTCCACTTGTTGGGCTCTGGCTTGCCAACCATAACTGTGGTGGTTGGCTAGGCTGGCTAGGCTAATAGCTAGCTAGCTAAATAGCTAACATTAGCTGGCTGGCTAGCTAAGATAACTACAAATAGCTAACATTCTTTGATAACTGGTTAGATGGCGTTATGTATTTCCAAAACTTTGGTTTACTTTAATGTAGCTGTAAGCTAGGTGTTGATAGCAACTGGCTGACGCATGCAGTGCTAACATAATGTTAGCAGGCTGGTAGGGATAATGTTAGCAGGCTAGTTGGAGAGCAACCTTGGAAGTTGATTTGTAACAAATTCATAGTATTTGCTTGTAAGTTGGCTAAAAATGTAATTGAAAGTAGTCATGAGTGCAAAAAAATGATAATGCACAGCCCCATGTCACAAGGATCTGTACACCAGTTTTTCAATGGCCTACATACTCACCAGACATGTCACCCATTGAGCATGTTTGGGATACTCTGGATCGACAAGTACAACAGCGGTTTCCAATATTCAGCAACTTCACACAGCCATTGTAGAGGAGTGGGACAACATTCAACTGGCCACAATCAACAGCCTGATCAACTCTATGCGAAGGAGATGTGTCATGCTGCATGAGTCAAATGGTGGTCACACCAGATACTGACTGGTTTTCTGATCCCACGCTCCCAACTTTTTTTTAAGGTATCTGTGACCAACAGATGCATATCTGTATTCCCAGTCATGTGAAATCCATAGATTAGGGCCTAATGAATTTATTTCAATTGACTGATTTCCTTACTTGAACTGTAACTCCTTGATAAAATTGTTGAAATTACATTTACACCTCTTCAGAGTCCGATCTGTTTCATAGGCTTTTGTGATATGCTATGCATCACACCTTTTTTCTTCTTGATGCATGGTTATGAACATCATTATTCTTTGAAGTATAGCCATTGTGAGTTTTTTACAGATTTCTCTTTATATGTTTGTAGGTTTTTCATCAGGTATTCTTGAAGTCAAGCCTGTCAATGTAGTCAAAGACATGGCCGGTCCCGACACCCAGGTGCCCGCTCAACTTCAGAGGATCCCCATTTCACTCCTCAGCCCTACCTCAGACTGCACTGGCAAGACTGTGAAGGTGTGTCTCGGTCTCATCCAGATCAAATCCTGCCATCCATCATCCTTTCCTTTCTTATAGCTCAATGTCTCCTCCCTTTTTCTGCATTCTTGCTGTTATCATCCAGTGCCTGCTTTCTCTTTTTCACTCTCTTTTCTCTCTGGTGGCTATTTATCCATGTCCCTCTCTTTCATTTCTCCAGTGCTTAAAAAAACGTATCTTTCTTCTAAATACACTATTGGCAGAGGATTGTATAAGGTGCAAAGCAGCCAAAGCAATTAACAACAAATTCACTCTACCTCCTCCATTTTCTATCTGACAGTTATGTGCTTTTTGGCTTGTGGACAGATTTGTATGAATCCAGGACTTGAGGATATGGCTATAGTGGCATCATTTAAAACACACAATGATTAAATGTTTTTCCAATTCATCCAAAGTTGAGTATTTTTTTGATATTCTGCCAGGGGAGAGAAGTTCAGAAAGGGTCGTTGGTATCCATTGGAGAAGATGACTATATCCTGAAGACGTGATTCAAGGTATTACATGAGAAAACATGTAGGCCTATACAATGATGTAGTGACTGCCCAACATATACTGGTTGAGTTTCTTTGGAGGGCATGTAGCTGGCTGTGTTAGATTTCAGCTGGCTTGATTGTTTCACTCCCACTAAGCCATTGAGCTGGAATGGATTTTAATAGGATTGTCGAAAAAGGCAACTTTCTTCTTTGTTGTGTCGTCCATGCTACAGTTCTCTCTGCATTATGATTAACATGCATACAGCAGCACTGAAATACTCTCCTCTTTCTCTGCTGCAAGTGTGACATATGCTTTGTTTCCTTGTCATGTGTAATAATTGTATTACCACAACAATGGTCAGTTGTTACTCAGAATTATTAGTATTTTTTAAAATCACTTTTTTATGTGTTATTTTGTCGTGTGTTTATCATTTAAATAAACATGTACGCATTTCACGCTGCGCCTTGGTCTGACCCATCCTTAAACGAACGTGACAGAAGATCCCACCAAACACGGACCAAGCAGCGTGCCCAGGAGCAGACAGCCTGGACAGGGGAGGAGATCCTGGACGGAAAGGGATCCTGGACATGGAAGGAGATTCAGGCTGGGATGGATCGCCGTCCTTGGGAGGAGACAGTGGAGGCCCGGTATAGAGAGGAGCAACGGCAACGCATAAGGGGCTGGCCGAGGAAGAAGCCCGAGAAACAGCCCCAAGAAAACATTTTGGGGGGGCTAAAAGGGTGGTCGGGGAGCGATGGAGAAGAGCCCCGACCACTGCACTCGTGGAGCTCAGGATGGAGTCCTCACGGGAGGAGGACTGGGCGCGGAGAGTGAAAGACTGGTACGGTCGGATATCTCTGACGTCAGTTCCCAGTCCGGTACACCTCGTGCCTGCGTCTCGCACCAAGCCAGTGGTGGGTGTCGCTAGCCCGGTATAGCCCATTCCTGCTCCTCGCACCAAGCCAGTGGTGCGTGTTCCTAGTCCGTTCAGGCCCGTGCCTGCTCCTCGCACCAGGCCAGTGGTGCGTGTTCCCAGTTCGGCCCGGCCCGTTCCTGCTCCTCGCACCAAGCCAGTGGTGCGTGTTCCCAGTCCGGCCCGGCCCGTGCCTGCTCCACGCATCAAGCCAGTGGTGCGTGTTCCCAGTCCGGCCCGGCCTGTTCCTGCTACTCGCACCAGGCCAGTGGTGCGTGTTCCCAGTTCAGCCCGGCCCGTTCCTGCTCCTCGTACCAAGCCAGTGGTGCGTGTTCCCAGTCCGGCCCGGCCCGTTCCTGCTCCTTGCACCAGGCCAGTGGTGCGTGTTCCGAGTTCGGCCCGGCCCGTTCCTGCTCCTCGCACCAGGCCAGTGGTGCGTGTTCCCAGTTCAGCCCGGCCCGTTCCTGCTCCTCGCACCAAGCCAGTGGTGCGTGTTCCCAGTCCGGCCCGGCCCGTTCCTGCTCCTCGCACCAGGCCAGTGGTGCGTGTTCCGAGTTCGGCCCGGCCCGTTCCTGCTCCTCGCACCAAGCCAGTGGTGCGTGTTCCCAGTTCGGCCCAGCCCGTGCCTGCTCCTCGCACCAAGCCAGTGGTCCGTGTTCCCAGTCCGGCCCGGCCTGTTCCTGCTCCTCGCACCAAGCCAGTGGTGCGCGTTCCTAGTCCGGTCAGGCCCGTGCCTGCTCCTCGCACCAGACCAGTGGTGCGTGTGTCCAGTCCGGCACGGCCCGTGCCAGTTCCACGGGTGCCTGGTCCGGCACCGGTCAGCTGCTCCACTCCGGAGCCAGAGCAGTCCGCTCCACTGGGGTCCAGTCCAGCTCCGGTCAGCGGCTCCACTCCGGAGCAGTCCGCTCCACCGGTGCCTGATCCAGCTCCGGTCAGCTGCTCCACTCCAGAGCCAGAGCAGTCCGCTCCACCGGTGCTTAGTCCAGCTCCGGTCAGCGGCTCTACTCCGGAGCCAGAGCAGTCTGCTCCACCGGTGCCTGATCCAGCTCCGGTCAGCTGCTCCACTCCGGAGCCAGAGCAGTCCACTCCACCGGGGTCTAGTCCAGCTCCGGTCAGCGGCTCCACTCCGGAGCCAGAGCAGTCCGCTCCACCGGTGCCTGATCCAGCTCCGGTCAGCTGCTCCACTCCGGAGCCAGAGCAGTCCGCTCCACCGGGGTCCAGTCCAGCTCCGGTCAGCGGCTCCAGTCTAGACCCAGACGTCAGCCCCTCTCCAGGTTCGGGGTCTCCCACACCAGGGTCCAGACAGGGCTTGGAGTATCGTGGGAGGAAGGAGAGGGGAAGCAGCGCGCTGAGGTCCAGACCAGACCAGGGGTGCAACAGGGAGGCGGAGAGTATGTTGTCGTCACGCCCGGAGCCGGATCCGCCTCCGAGGCTGAATACCCACCCGGCCCCTACCCTGTTACGTAAAGGTTGTGCGGTCGGAGTCCGCACCTTTGGGGGGGGGGGGTACTGTCACGCCCTGACTCAGGGGACTCTTATATGTTGAGTCAGGGTGTGTATATTCTATGTTGTGTATATCGTGCTATGTCATTTCTACTGGATCACTCGGAGTTCCAATGTGGCAATTGTTTACTTGCCGAGGATTATAGGCTTGAGGTGGCTTCTTTGATCATGCAGGTCGCCAGCCTACGTAAGAAACTGGGGAAAATGTAATTTTCTACGCCGTTTGCGCTTGTTGGATGCTTCTCCGCCTTGTCGTTTGTCGTTATCCGACTGGCCGGTGTTGCCCGGAGCTCCCCCATTTGATAGCGCTGTCGAAGGAGCACAGCATGAGGAGAAAGGCAATCAACGATGGTCGCATGTGGAAAACGAAGACAGCGACCTCCCGCAAAGCAGTCTACACTCCCAACGAGAGGCCCGAAGCGGATACAAACAACAAATAGTTTAGCCGTCCTGGAGCCTGATCTTTCTGCACCTTCGTCGCGCGGGGTGCCTGTGTCTGCGGCCGCAGTGCCTACTACTACGATTTCGGCTCGAGCGGGGCTTCTCCATCGGTCGTAGGCCTGCATCCTGTGAAGCGTGGGAGTGGATGGATTTCCTCGTCCTTCTCGCCAACCGTGACTTTGTGCAGCTCCATGGTAAGAAATGTCAACGTTCCTGGTGCAAAAACAATGTCCTATCCCGGAGCTCGAGTAAATTACATCACTAAGCTACTCCCGAATGTACTAAGTCGGGACATGGAAATCGATTCTATCGTAGTCCATGTAGGTTTTAATGACATTATGAAGGGCAGCTCTGAACAGTTGAAAAAAGTGCTCAACATAGCCCACGTTAACATTTGTAGCTTAAGAAGCAAGGTTCATGAAATCAATAATTTTCTAGTAACAGATGACATTCATATTCTGACTATCTCTGAAACTCACTTAGATAATACCTTTTGATGATAAAGTGGTAGTAATACAAGGTTATAACATTTACAGAAAACATAGAAATGCCAATGGTGGAGGTGATGCTGTGTATATTCAGAACTACATTCCTGTGAAGATTAGAGAGGATCTCATGTTAAATACTGTTGAAGTAATATGGCTACAGGTTCATCTGCCTCACCTAAAGCCCATTCTGGTGGGAAGCTGCTATAGACCACCAATTGCTTACAGTCAGTATCTGGATAACGTGTGAAATTCTTGATAATGTATGTGATATCAATAGAGAGGAATACTTTCTGGGTGGTTTAAATATTGACTGGCTTTCATCAAGCTGCCCACTCAAGAGAAAGCTTCAAACTGTAACCAGTGCCTGCAACCTAGTTCAGGTTATCAGTCAACCTACCAGGGTAGTTACAACCAGTACAGGAATGAAATCAACAACATGTATTGATCATATCTTTACTAATGCTGCTGAGATTTGTTTGCAAGCAGTATCCAAATCCATTGGATGTAGTGATCACAATATAGTAGCCATATCTAGGAAAACCAAAGTTCCAAAGGCTGGGCCTAATATTGTGTATAAGAGGTCATACAATACGTTTTGTAGTGATTCCTATGTTGTTCATGTAAAGAAATATATGTTGGTCCGTGGTGTGTAATGAGGAGCAAACAGACACTGTCACGGATTCCGCCGAGGCTGCTCCTCCTCCTTGCTCGGGCAGGCTTCGGCGTTCGTCGTCCCCGGAGTACTAGCTACTGCCGATCGATGTTTCGGTGTTTGTCTTGTGTTGTCTAGTTTGTACACCTGTTAATTATTTTGTGTTGATTGTGTAACATATAAGTTCCCTTGTTTTACGTTTGGCCTTTGGGTGTTATTGTCATTTTGTCCTGTTTGATGTTCTGCAATTCTAGTTCGCCTTTTATGCACAGCGTGTGTTACTCCTCCAGTGTTGTGGAGACTTTTGTTTTGTGCGTGTTTACTTGAAGTAAAGGAGTCATCTTGATCCTCTGTGTCCTGCGCCTGACTTCACAGCCGCATACACATCACCCCATCTGACAGAATAACACACCTACCATGGAGTCAGCAGGACCAGCGGTGGTAACTGAGTCTCTGGAGGATCGGGTCAGCAGCCAGGACGCCATGATCCGTAGACTTGGCACCGCCATGCAAGATGTGATGGACACTCTGAGCCGATGGGAAAGAGGAGGCTTGCCCACACCTCCTCCTACAATACCACCACCATCGGTCAGACCCATCGTTCCATCTCCGGAGTCCAGTGGGATTCGGCTCTCGCTCCCAAGGGCATATGATGGCACCGCAACCGGGTGTCAGGGTTTCCTACTTCAAGTGGAACTCTACCTGGCAACCATTTACCCGGCGCCCTCGGGATACGAGAGCGTTTCCGCCCTCATCTCCTGTCTATCCAGCAAGGCATTGGAGTGGGCCAATGCCGAATGGAGAGGAATAGACGCCGCCACCATCAGCTATGCGGAGTTCTCCCGCCGCTTCAGGGCGGTTTTCGATCATCCCCCAGAGGGTAAAGCGGCAGGGAGCGTCTGTTCCACATCCGACAGGGGAAGAGGAGCGCACAAGAGTTCGCCCTGGACTTCCGGACTCTGGCGGCTAATGCGGAGTGGAATGAGAGGGCCCTCATCGACCACTATCGGTCCAGCCCACGAGAGGATGTTCGCCGAGAGTTGGCCTGCAGGGACACCAACCTAAGCTTCGATCAGTTGGTGGACATGTCGATCCGTCTGGATACCCTGCTGGCTACCCGCGGACGTCCGGAGTTGGGGCCGTCCATTCCATCCCCCAGCACCTCCGAGCCGAGCCCTATGGAGCTCGGGGGTGCTGGTGCTAGAGAGAGGAGGAGAGAGACCCGGAGAGAGGCCGTCCCCTGCACCAACTGTGGCCGTAGAGGACACACTGCGGCTCTGTTGTCCACTTGTGTATTCAAGTTGAATTTCCCCAGGTTTCATCTCATTCCCAGCATAAGGCGCTAGTCGATTCAGGCACAGCTGGGAATTTTATTGATCGTAATTTCTGTGTTAAGTTAGGGATTCCCCTCCCACCAGTAGATGTGCCTTTTCCTATTCATTCCCTAGATAGCCGTCCTTTGGGATCAGGTTTAATTAGGGAGGTCACGGCCCCACTAAAGATGAAGACGCAGGGGGGTCATGAGGAAATCATACAGTTGTATCTGATCGACTCACCTGCGTTTCCCGTGGTGCTGGGGCTTCCTTGGTTAATCTCTGATGACCCCACCATTTCGTGGCAACAGAGGGCTCTCAGGGAGTGGTCTCTAGGGGCGACCACGGTGGAAAGTCCGAACCAAATGCCTGCACTGTACATTCCTCCTGAGTATGGTGATTTGGCACTCGTGTTCAGTAAGAAGAGGGCGACGCGATTGCCACCTCATAGACAGGGGGATTGTGCGATAGACCTCCAGGCAAGTGCTGCAATTCCGCGTAGTCATGTGTATCCTCTGTCTCAAGAGGAGACGGCGGCTATGGAGACATACATCGCCGAGTCTCTGAGACAGGGATACATACGGCCCTCCACTTCTCCTGCATCCTCAAGTTTCTTTTTTGTGAAGAAGAAGGATGAAGGTTTGCGCCCGTGTATTGATTACCGTAGTCTCAATCAGATCACTGTTAAATACAGCTATCCTCTCCCTCTGATTGCGAGTATGACGGAGTCATTACACGGAGCGCGCTTCTTCACAAAATTGGATCTCAGGAGCGCCTACAACCTGGTGCGCATTAGGGAGGGAGATGAATGAAAAACAGCATTTAGTACCACCTCGGGTCACTATGAGTATCTCGTCATGTCATACGGGTTAATGAATGCTCCTTCAGTCTTCCAATCATTTGTGGACGAGATTTTCCGGGATTTGCATGGGCAGGGTGTAGTGGTGTTTATTGACGACATTATAGTATACTCTGCTACACGAGCCGAGCATGTGGCCCTGGTGCATCGAGTGTTGGGTAGGCTGTTGGAGCATGACTTGTATGTGAAGGCGGAGAAATGCCTGTTTTTCCAGGAGTCCATCTCCTTCCTGGGCCATCGGTTGTCCGCATCAGGGGTGGAAATGGAGATTGACCTCGTTTCAGCCGTGCGTAATTGGCAGACTCCTACCACGGTTAAGCGGTTTTTGGGTTTTGCCAATTACTACCGGAAGTTTATCCGGGGTTTTGGACAGGTAGCAGCTCCCATCACCTCCCTGCTAAAAGGGGGCCCGGTGCGTTTGCAGTGGTCGGCTGAGGCGGACAGGGCGTTTAGACAAATGAAGGACCTGTTCACCTCGGTTCCGGTGCTGGCACATCCGGACCCCTCTTTGGCGTTCCAAGTGGAGGTGGACGCGTCAGAGGCTGGTATTGGGGCTGTACTATCTCAACGCTCAGGCACGCCTCCTAAACTCCGGCCCTGTGCTTTTTACTCTAAGAAGCTCAGCCCGGCGGAACGTAATTACGACGTGGGGGACAGGGAGCTGCTAGCTGTGGTCCAAGCCCTAAAGGTGTGGAGGCATTGGCTTGAGGGGGCTCAACACCCTTTTCTCATTCTGACTGACCATCGTAACCTGGAGTACATCCGGGCAGCTAGGAGACTGAACCCTCATCAGGCTAGGTGGGCCATGTTTCTGGCCCGGTTTGTCTTTAAGCTCACCTATATACCAGGGTCACAGAACGTTAAGGCAGACGCCCTGTCCCGGCGATATGACACAGAGGAGAGGTCCATTGAGCCCACTCCCATACTGCCGGAGTCTTGTCTGGTGGCACCGGTGGTGTGGGAGGTCGATGCGGAGATCGAGCGGGCGTTACGTACCGACCCTACTCCTCCAGAGTGTCCGGAGGGGCGGAAGTACGTGCCGCTCGAGATTCGTGATCGACTAATTTATTGGGCTCATACGTCACCCTCCTCTGGACATCCTGGTATTGGCCAGACAGTGCACTGCCTTAGTGAAAAGTACTGGTGGCCAACATTGGCAAAGGACGTGAGGGTTTATGTCTCCTCCTGCTCGGTGTGCGCTCAGTGTAAGGCGCCTAGACACCTGCCCAGGGGGAAGTTACAACCCCTGCCCGTTCCACAACGGCCGTGGTCTCACCTATCGGTAGACTTTGTCACGGACCTTCCCCCCTCCCAGGGGAATACCACTATTCTGGTCGTTGTGGATCGGTTTTCTAAGGCCTGTCGTCTCATCCCAATGCCGGGTCTCCCTACTGCCCTACAAACTGCTGAGGCCCTGTTTACTCACGTCTTCCGGCACTACAGGGTACCTGAGGATATAGTGTCTGATCGGGGTCCCCAGTTCACCTCTAGAGTCTGGAGGGCATTTATGGAACGCTTGGGTGTCTCGGTTAGCCTTACCTCGGGTTTCCACCCTGAGAGTAATGGGCAGGTGGAGAGAGTGAACCAGAATGTGGGTAGGTTTCTGAGGTCTTATTGCCAGGACCGGCAGGAGGAGTGGTCGGGGTATATCCCTTGGGCAGAGATTGCCCAGAACTCCCTTCGCCACTCCTCTACGAATCTGACCCCTTTTCAGTGTGTGTTGGGGTATCAGCCGGTTCTGGCACCCTGGCATCAGAGCCAGATCGAGGCTCCTGCGGTGAATGAATGGTTTCGGCGCTCGGAGGAGACATGGAACGCTGCGCATGTCCATCTGCAGCGGGCTATTCGTAGGCAGAAGGCGAGCGCCGATCGCCACCGCAGTGAGGGTCCAGTGTATGCACCTGGAGATCGAGTCTGGCTCTCGACTCGAAACCTGCCCCTTCGCCTGCCCTGCCGGAAGCTGGGTCGGCGGTTTGTGGGGCCATTTAAAGTCCTGAGGAGATTGAACGAGGTATGTTACAGGTTACAACTGCCAAATGATTATCGCATTAACCCCTCGTTCCATGTGTCTCTCCTCAGGCCGGTGGTAGCTGGTCCACTCCAGGACAATGAGATACGGGAGACTCCTCCGCCCCCACTGGACATCGAGGGTGCTCCGGCGTACTCAGTCCGGTCCATCGTGGATTCCAGACGTCGGATGGGGGGTCTGCAGTATCTCGTGGAGTGGGAGGGGTACGGTCCGGATGAACGGTGCTGGGTGCCTAGGAGGGACATTTTAGATCCCTCCCTCCTGACGGAGTTCCACCGGAGTCATTCCACTCGCCCTGCTCCGTGTCCTCCTGGCCGTCCCCGAGGCCGGGGTCGGCACACGGCTGGAGCCGCGCGTCAAGGGGGGGGTACTGTCACGGATTCCGCCGACGCTGCTCCTCCTCCTTGCTCGGGCAGGCTTCGGCGTTCGTCGTCCCCGGAGTACTAGCTACTGCCGATCGATGTTTCGGTGTTTGTCTTGTGTTGTCTAGTTTGTACACCTGTTAATTATTTTGTGTTGATTGTGTAACATATAAGTTCCCTTGTTTTACGTTTGGCCTTTGGGTGTTATTGTCATTTTGTCCTGTTTGATGTTCTGCAATTCTAGTTCGTCTTTTACGCACAGCGTGTGTTACTCCTCCAGTGTTGTGGAGACTTTTGTTTTGTGCGTGTTTACTTGAAGTAAAGGAGTCATCTTGATCCTCTGTGTCCTGCGCCTGACTTCACATCCGCATACACATTACCCCATCTGACAGAATAACACACCTACCATGGAGTCAGCAGGACCAGCGGTGGTAACTGAGTCTCTGGAGGATTGGGTCAGCAGCCAGGACGCCATGATCCGTAGACTTGGCACCGCCATGCAAGATGTGATGGACACTCTGAGCCGATGGGAAAGAGGAGGCTTGCCCAAACCTCCTCCTACAATACCACCACCATCGGTCAGACCCATCGTTCCATCTCCGGAGTCCAGTGGGATTCGGCTCTCGCTCCCGAGAGCATATGATGGCACCGCAACCGGGTGTCAGGGTTTCCTACTTCAAGTGGAACTCTACCTGGCAACCATTTACCCGGCGCCCTCGGGATACGAGAAAGTTTCCGCCCTCATCTCCTGTCTATCCGGCAAGGCATTGGAGTGGGCCAATGCCGAATGGAGAGGAATAGACGCTGCCACCATCAGCTATGCGGAGTTCTCCCGCCGCTTCAGGGCGGTTTTCGATCATCCCCCAGAGGGTAAAGCGGCAGGGAGCGTCTGTTCCACCTCCGACAGGGGAAGAGGAGCGCACAAGAGTTCGCCCTGGACTTCCGGACTCTGGCGGCTAATGCGGGGTGGAATGAGAGGGCCCTCATCGACCACTATCGGTGCAGCCTACGAGAGGACGTTCGCCGAGAGTTGGCCTGCAGGGACACCAACCTAAGCTTCGATCAGTTGGTGGACATGTCGATCCGTCTGGATACCCTGCTGGCTACCCGCGGACGTCCGGAGTTGGGGCCGTCCATTCCATCCCCCAGCACCTCCGAGCCGAGCCCTATGGAGCTCGGGGGTGCTGGTGCTAGAGAGAGGAGGAGAGAGACCCGGAGAGAGGCCGTCCCCTGCACCAACTGTGGCCGTAGAGGACACACTGCGGCTCTGTTGTCCACTTGTGTATTCAAGTTGAATTTCCCCAGGTTTCATCTCATTCCCAGCATAAGGCGCTAGTCGATTCAGGCACAGCTGGGAATTTTATTGATCGTAATTTCTGTGTTAAGTTAGGGATTCCCCTCCCACCAGTAGATGTGCCTTTTCCTATTCATGCCCTAGATAGCCGTCTTTTGGGATCAGGTTTAATTAGGGAGGTCACGGCCCCACTAAAGATGAAGACGCAGGGGGGTCATGAGGAAATCATACAGTTGTATCTGATCGACTCACCTGCGTTTCCCGTGGTGCTGGGGCTTCCTTGGTTAATCTCTGATGACCCCACCATTTCGTGGCAACAGAGGGCTCTCAGGGAGTGGTCTGATCAGTGTGTCGGGCGGTGTATAGGTGTTTCCGTAGGGGCGACCACGGTGGAAAGTCCGTACCAAATGCCCGCACTGTACATTCCTCCTGAGTATGGTGATTTGGCACTCGTGTTCAGTAAGAAGAGGGCGACGCGATTGCCACCTCATAGACAGGGGGATTGTGCGATAGACCTCCAGGCAAGTGCTGCAATTTCGCGTAGTCATGTGTATCCTCTGTCTCAAGAGGAGACGGCGGCTATGGAGACATACATCACCGAGTCTCTGAGACAGGGATACATACGGCCCTCCACTTCTCCTGCATCCTCGAGTTTCTTTTTTGTGAAGAAGAAGGATGAAGGTTTGCGCCCGTGTATTGATTACCGTAGTCTCAATCAGATCACTGTTAAATACAGCTATCCTCTCCCTCTGATTGCGAGTATGACGGAGTCATTACACGGAGCACGCTTCTTCACAAAATTGGATCTCAGGAGCGCCTACAACCTGGTGCGCATTAGGGAGGGAGATGAATGGAAAACAGCATTTAGTACCACCTCGGGTCACTATGAGTATCTCGTCATGCTATACGGGTTAATGAATGCTCCTTCAGTCTTCCAATCATTTGTGGACGAGATTTTCCTGGATTTGCATGGGCAGGGTGTAGTGGTGTTTATTGACGACATTATAGTATACTCTGCTACACGAGCCGAGCATGTGGCCCTGGTGCGTCGAGTGTTGGGTAGGCTGTTGGAGCATGACTTGTATGTGAAGGCGGAGAAATGCCTGTTTTTCCAGGAGTCCATCTCCTTCCTGGGCCATCGGTTGTCCGCATCAGGGGTGGAAATGGAGATTGACCTCGTTTCAGCCGTGCGTAATTGGCAGACTCCTACCACGGTTAAGGAGGTGTAGCGGTTTTTGGGTTTTGCCAATTACTACCGGAAGTTTATCCGGGGTTTTGGACGGGTAGCAGCTCCCATCACCTCCCTGCTAAAAGGGGGCCCGGTGCGTTTGCAGTGGTCGGCTGAGGCGGACAGGGCGTTTAGACAACTGAAGGACCTGTTCACCTCGGTTCCGGTGCTGGCACATCCGGACCCCTCTTTGACGTTCCAAGTGGAGGTGGATGCGTCAGAGGCTGGTATTGGGGCTGTACTATCTCAACGCTCAGGCACGCCTCCTAAACTCCGGCCCTGTGCTTTTTACTCTAAGAAGCTCAGCCCGGCGGAACGTAATTACGACGTGGGGGACAGGGAGCTGCTAGCTGTGGTCCAAGCCCTAAAGGTGTGGAGGCATTGGCTTGAGGGGGCTCAACACCCTTTTCTCATTCTGACTGACCATCGTAACCTGGAGTACATCCGGGCAGCTAGGAGACTGAACCCTCATCAGGCTAGGTGGGCCATGTTTCTGGCCCGGTTTGTCTTTAAGCTCACCTATATACCAGGGTCACAGAACGTTAAGGCAGACGCCCTGTCCCGGCGATATGACACAGAGGAGAGGTCCATTGAGCCCACTCCCATACTGCCGGAGTCTTGTCTGGTGGCACCGGTGGTGTGGGAGGTCGATGCGGAGATCGAGCGGGCGTTACGTACCGACCCTACTCCTCCAGAGTGTCCGGAGGGGCGGAAGTACGTGCCGCTCGAGATTCGTGATCGACTAATTTATTGGGCTCATACGTCACCCTCCTCTGGACATCCTGGTATTGGCCAGACAGTGCACTGCCTTAGTGAAAAGTACTGGTGGCCAACATTGGCAAAGGACGTGAGGGTTTATGTCTCCTCCTGCTCGGTGTGCGCTCAGTGTAAGGCGCCTAGACACCTGCCCAGGGGGAAGTTACAACCCCTGCCCGTTCCACAACGGCCGTGGTCTCACCTATCGGTAGACTTTGTCACGGACCTTCCCCCCTCCCAGGGGAATACCACTATTCTGGTCGTTGTGGATCGGTTTTCTAAGGCCTGTCGTCTCATCCCAATGCCGGGTCTCCCTACTGCCCTACAAACTGCTGAGGCCCTGTTTACTCACGTCTTCCGGCACTACGGGGTACCTGAGGATATAGTGTCTGATCGGGGTCCCCAGTTCACCTCTAGAGTCTGGAGGGCATTTATGGAACGCTTGGGTGTCTCGGTTAGCCTTACCTCGGGTTTCCACCCTGAGAGTAATGGGCAGGTGGAGAGAGTGAACCAGGATGTGGGTAGGTTTCTGAGGTCTTATTGCCAGGACCGGCAGGAGGAGTGGTCGGGGTATATCCCTTGGGCAGAGATTGCCCAGAACTCCCTTCGCCACTCCTCTACGAATCTGACCCCTTTTCAGTGTGTGTTGGGGTATCAGCCGGTTCTGGCACCCTGGCATCAGAGCCAGATCGAGGCTCCTGCGGTGAATGAATGGTTTCGGCGCTCGGAGGAGACATGGAACGCTGCGCATGTCCATCTGCAGCGGGCTATTCGTAGGCAGAAGGCGAGCGCCGATCGCCACCGCAGTGAGGGTCCAGTGTATGCACCTGGAGATCGAGTCTGGCTCTCGACTCGAAACCTGCCCCTTTACCTGCCCTGCCGGAAGCTGGGTCGGCGGTTTGTGGGGCCATTTAAAGTCCTGAGGAGATTGAACGAGGTATGTTACAGGTTACAACTGCCAAATGATTATCGCATTAACCCCTCGTTCCATGTGTCTCTCCTCAGGCCGGTGGTAGCTGGTCCACTCCAGAACAATGAGATACGGGAGACTCCTCCGCCCCCACTGGACATCGAGGGTGCTCCGGCGTACTCAGTCTGGTCCATCGTGGATTCGAGACGTCGGATGGGGGGTCTGCAGTATCTCGTGGAGTGGGAGGGGTACGGTCCGGATGAACGGTGCTGGGTGCCTAGGAGGGACATTTTAGATCCCTCCCTCCTGACGGAGTTCCACCGGAGTCATCCCACTCGCCCTGCTCCGCGTCCTCCTGGCCGTCCCCGAGGCCGGGGTCGGCACACGGCTGGAGCCGCGCGTCAAGGGGGGGTACTGTCACGGATTCCGCCGAGGCTGCTCCTCCTCCTTGCTCGGGCAGGCTTCGGCGTTCGTCGTCCCCGGAGTACTAGCTACTGCCGATCGATGTTTCGGTGTTTGTCTTGTGTTGTCTAGTTTGTACACCTGTTAATTATTTTGTGTTGATTGTGTAACATATAAGTTCCCTTGTTTTACGTTTGGCCTTTGTGTGTTATTATCATTTTGTCCTGTTTGATGTTCTGCAATTCTAGTTCGCCTTTTACGCACAGCGCGTGTTACTCCTCCAGTGTTGTGGAGACTTTTGTTTTGTGCGTGTTTACTTGAAGTAAAGTATTCATCTTGATCCTCTGTGTCCTGCGCCTGACTTCACCGCCGCATACACATCACCCCATCTGACAGACACTGCACTTGACACATTTGAAATTGCTTATTCTAGTTACTAATAGGCATGCACCCATTAAGAAAATTACTGTAAAAACTGTTAAATCCCTGTGGATTGATGAGGAATTGAAAGATTGTATGGTTGAAAGGGATGAGGCAAAAGGTCTGGCTGCACAACCGATTGGCAAACGTATTGCAAATTGAGAAATCATGTGACTAAACTGAATAAAAAGAAGAAACTACACTATGAAACAAAGATAAATGACATAAATAATGGTAGTAAAAAGCTTTGGAGAACCTTATATTACATTTTGGGAAAAAGGAAAACTCAGCTCCGTCATTCATTGAATAAGATGGCTCATTCATCACAAAACCAACTGATATTGCCAACTACTTTAATGATTTTTTCATTGGCAAGATTAGCAAACTTAGGCATGACATGCCAGCAACAATTGCTGACCCTACACATCCAAGTATATCTGACCAAATTATGAAAGACAAGCATCGTAATTTTGAATTCCGTAAAGTGAGTGTGGAAGAGCTGAAAGAAGTATTGTTGTCTAGCAACAACGACAAGCCACCGGGGTCTGACAACTTGGATGGAAAATTACTGAGGATCATGGCGGACGATATTACCACTCCTATTTGCCATATTTTCAATATAAGTCTACTAGAATGTGTGTGCCCCCAGGCTTGGAGGGAAGCAAAAGTCATTCCGCTACCTAAAAATAGTAAAGCCCCCTTTGCTGGCTCAAATAGCCGACCAATTACCCTGTTACCAACCACTTAGTAAACTATTGGAAAAAATGGTGTTTGACCAGATACAATGTTATTTACAATAAATAAATTGACAACAAACTTTCAGCAGGCTTATAGAGAAGGACATTCAACAAGCACAGCACTTACACAAATGACTGATGATTGGCTGAAAGAAATTGATGATAAAAAGATTGTGGGGGCTGTTTTGTTAGACTTCAATGCGGCTTTTGACATTATCGATCAATGTCTGCTGCTGGAAAAACGTATGTGTTATGGCTTTACTCCACCTACTATATTGTGGATACAGAGTTACCTGTCTAACAGAACACAGAGGGTGTTCTTTAAAGGAAGCCTCTCCAACATAATCCAGGTAGAATCAGGAATTCTCCAGGGCAGCTATCTAGGCCCATAACATTTTTCAATCTTTACTAATGACATTCCACTGGCTTTGAGTAAAGCCAGAGTGCCTATGTATGCGGATGACTCACACTATACATGTCAGCTACTACAGCGACTGAAATGACTGCAACACTTAACAAAGAGTTGCAGTTAATTTCAGAGTGGGTGGCAAGGAATAAGTTATTCACTAAACCCTAAACCTCAACTAAATCTTGTAATAAATAATGTGGAAATTGAGCAAGTTGAGGTGACTAAACTGCTTGGAGTAACCCTGAATTGTAAACTGTCATGGTCAAAACATATTGATACAACAGTAGCTAAGATGTGGAGAAGTATGTCCATAATGAAGCTCCGCTCTACCTTCTTAACAGCACTATCAACAAGGCAGGTCCTACAGGCCCTAGTCACACCTGGACTACTGTTCAGTCGTGTGGTCAGGTCCCACAAAAAAGGATTTAGGAAAATTGCAATTGGCTCAGAACAGGGCAGCACGGCAGCACGGCTGCACGGCCCCTTGCTCAAATTGGACGAGAGATTGACTTCATCAGTACTTGTGTTTATGAGAGGTGTTGACATGTTGGGTGCACCGAGCTGTCAGTTTGAGCTACTGGCGCACAGCTCGGTCATATTAAAAAAAATTTTTTTGTCATTTAGCAGACGCTCTTATCCAGAGCGACTTACATTCACCCATGCATAACCCACAAGACATGCCACCAGAGGTCTCTTCACAGTCCCCAAGTCCAGAACAGATTATGGGAGGCGCACATAGAGCCATGACTACATGGAACTCTATTCCACAGCAAGTAACTGATGTAAGTAGTAAAATTAGATTTAAAAAACAGATTAAAAAAAACCTTATGGAACAGCGGGGACTGTGAAGCAACACAAACATAGGCGCAGACACATGCGTACACACACACGATAACATACGCACTATACATACACGTACACATTGATTTTTGTACTGTAGATATGTGGCAGTGGTGGAGTAGGGGCCTGAGAGCACACAGTGAGTTGTGAAATCTGTGAATGTATTGTAATGTTTTTAAAATTGTATGAACTGCCTTAATTTTGCTGGATCCTAGGAAGAGTAGCTGTTGCCTTGGCTGCTAAATCCATAATAAATACAAATACACAGTAATTATTTGCAAGGAAAACAACAATGAAGGCAATGTGGGCGCCAGACAGAAAATGCGTCAGGGGGAAAAAGTTTGGCCAGGTTCTGTTCTGACAGGAGATGCGCAAATGTCTGCATGCTTGACCTGAGGAAACACTGGGGGAGTGCTTGGGCTGTACTTGAAGAGAGAAGTTTGTCTGGCTCATCTAGATAATCCTCGCCTTACATTAGCATAGCATGCCTCAAATGTAAATTGTCCGCCACTGGGCTACTTCTATTTGAATTAATGAGGAGGCGTAATGCACCTAATTTCAAACTGTTGTTAGAAAATCATGTAAAATTGACAGGATGAAACATAGCCTTTAGATAATTAGCAGGCAGCGTACTTTTTGTTTAAGGTCAGCACGGGTTAACTGTCCTGTTACAATACAATTTGGAACAGTTGAGCGAATTCTGACATTACACGCATATGAAAACTCACGCTAGGGGGACCATTAGAGATATTATTAATTATTTAAATAAACCTTTATTTATCCAGGTTAGTCTCATTTGAGATGAAATTTATTTTTCAAGCGAGACCTGGTCCAACCAAGACAGCATCAGAGGGGAACAATGTTTGAGTGTCACGACTTCCGCCGAAGTTGGTGCCTCTCCTTGTTCGGGCGGCGTTTGGCGGTTGTCATCACCGGCATTCAAGCTGCCACCGATCTACGTTTCTTTTTCCATTTGTTTTGTCTTGATTGTACACACCTGGTTCCCATTACATTATATTATTTCCCTATTTAACCCTCTGGTTCCCACATGGTTTTGTGTGTGTTTGTTCTTTGTTTTGTGTATAAGACTTATGGGAGCTGGTGTATTTTCCCTGCGTGGAAATTAGTGTTGTTTTTGTTTCTAGTAAATTACGTCATTTACTCAGTTCTGTGTCGTACGCCTGACTTCATCCTACCGCTGCACATGGACACTTGACAGAAACACGCACCACACATGGAGTCAGCAGGTGCATCCAGTCCTCCTGTACCAGTGGAGGAGCGCGTCTAGCAGCATGCGACAATGCTCCAGAATATTGGCACAGCCATGGATCACGTGTTGCAGACCATGGAGCGATGGGAGAGAGGGGTTTTTCCCACAATCTGGTTGGTTCGCTATGAGGATTTCACCCGTCGCTTCCGGGCGGTCTTCGATCATCCACCTGAGGGGAGAGCGGCGGGGGAACGCTTGTTCCACCTCAGACAGGGGAAGAGGAGCGCAGTGGACTTCGCACTGGACTTCAGGACCTTGGCTGCCAGCGCGGGATGGAATGAGAGGGCCCTGATCGACCATTACCGGTGTAGTCTACGTGAGGACATTCGTCGGGAGCTGGCATGCAGGGACACCACCCTTACCCTTGACCAGCTGGTGGATTTATCTTTACGGCTGGATAACCTGTTGGCCACCCGCGGACGTCCGGGTCAGGGTCCGTGCATTCCATCCACCAGCACCTCCGACCCTACCCCTATGGAGCTCAGAGGTGCTGCTCTAAGGGTGACCGGAGGGGGGGCTGTTTCATGCACCAACTGTGGCCGCAGAGGGCACACTGCTGGTCGGTGCTGGGGAGCCCACTCCCACCCAGTGTCCAGTTGGGCATATGTACATTCCGTCTGATGTCCGCGATCGATTGATCTGTTGGGCCCAAACGTCACCCTCCTCTGGTCATCCTGGCACCAGTCGGACAGTGCGCTGTCTAAGTGGGAAGTACTGGTGGCCCACTTTAGCTAAGGACGTGAGGGTTTATGTTTCCTCCTGCTCGGTGTGCGCCCAGTGCAAGGCACCTAGACACCTGCCCAGAGGGAAATTACAACCCCTACCCGTGGTCGTACCTATTGGTGGACTTCGTGACAGATCTTCCTCCGTCACGAGGTAACACCACGATCCTTGTCGTTGTGGATCGGTTTTCTAAGTCCTGCCATCTCCTTCCTTTGCCCGGTCTCCCTACGGCCCTACAGACTGCGGAGGCCCTGTTTACCCACATCTTCCGGCACTACGGGGTGTCTGATCGGGGACCCCAGTTCACATCGAGGGTCTGGAGGGTTACAGACTGGTATCCCTTCTTTCTTTTCGAAACACTTGAGCGTGCTGTCTCTGACCAACTCTCTTGCTATATCTCTCAGAATGATCTTCTTGAGCCCAAACTAGTCAGGCTACAAGATGAGTCAATCAACTGAGACTGCCCTTCTCTGTGTCACGGAGGCTCTCTGCACTGCCAAAGCTGACTCTCTCTCTCTCCTCTGTTCTTATACTCCTAGATCTATTTCTTGCGATCAACATCATGAATCATCAGATCTTCCACTCCACTCTCTCATGGCTGGGTGTCTCAGGCTTTGCACACTCTTGGATTGTATCCTACCTGGCAGGCCGTTCCTACCAGGTGATGTGGAGAGGATCTGTGTCTGCACCACGTACTCACTACTGGTGTCCCCCAGGGCTCGGTTCTAGGCCCTCTTCTCTCAATACACCAAGTCACTTGGCTCTGTCATATTCTCACATGGTCTCTCCTATCATTGCTATGCGGATGACACTCAACTACTTTTATCCTTCCCCCCTTCTGAAACCCAGGTTGCGACACGCATCTCTGCGTGGCTGGTAGATATGATTGGATGCCGGCCCACCACCACAAGATCAACCTCGACAAGACAGAGCTGCTCTTCCTCCCGGGGAAGGCCTGCCTGGTTGCAAGACCTCTCCATCATGGTTGATAACTCCATGGTGTCCCCCTCCAAGAGTGCAAATAACCTTGGCGTGACCCTGGACAACACCCTGTCCTTTTCTGCAAACATCAAAGCAGTGACTCGCTCCTGCAGATTCATGCTCTACAAAATCCACAAAAGTATGACCCTACCTCACACAGGAAGCAGTGCAGGTCCTAATCCAGGCACTTGTCATCTCCCGTCAGGACTATTGCAACTCGCTGTTGGCTGGGCTCCCTGCTTGTGCCATCAAACCCCTGCAACTTATCCAGAACACTGAAGCCCACCTGGTGTTCAACTTTTCCAAGTTCTCCCATGTCACCCCGCTCCTCCGCACACTCCACTGGCTTCCAGTCGAAGCTTGCATCCACTACAAGACCATGGTACTTGCCTAAGGAGCGGCAAGAGGAACTGTTGTAGCGCAGACACCGCAACACTCCCAATGAGAGAAAGCATATTCCTTGTGGTAGAGTTATTTTGCAATTATTGGCTAGATTGAAGTAGATTAAGTCTAGAGTTTGATCATAAGGACACTATTCAGTGGATTCTGAGGATCAGACTCTTAATTGCAGACAAGGCACAGGGATGTTAGTAGTGTTTCACATTCAATTTTGGTGTTTATGTGCTATAGTCTATAATGGTGTTGACATCCTACACACTCTCTCTGTAAAGGTGTTGACATGCTTTGACAGATCAGCAAATGTTTCTATGACCTGGATAGAATTACACTCAAAACCAATGATAGGATTCACACATTCCATGTCAGGGCTTGACAATAACTTTTTTAGCCACTTGTCCATCAGACAAGTAGGACAGAGACAGATTTGTTTACTTGTCCGAAAGATCAAGTTGCTTGTCAAAATATTTAAATACATCTGTAACACAATGGGCCAAAATGGTGATTGAAAATGGTGTTGTATCATGCAAGGAACCACTTCACGAAATAAAATACATTATTATCACTGATATTGACAACAGAAGGCTGCTGGTCGCTAATCCCAAGTATTACTGTATATGTGACCGACAGCTTCAATTCGGTCTTATGTAGCAAAATTGGAAATTGTCTTTTTTACATTGGATAAAAGTAGAGACAGAGCTAGAAAATGGTATATCATACACTGCTGTTGAGGAGCAATGGGAAAGTAATCCTGCTTTGAAAGTTGATAAACGTGTAACCCTACTTTTGAGAAAATGGCCCTTTAATGTTTTGGTACACCTATTGGAGAACTCTTCTTTGTCTACACCCATTCAGCACTGTTCACACCCTCTTAAGTCTTAGCCCCACCCATCTCTTTAAGGATTCACATGTGAGGCCATGTGCTAAACAGAGTGAGTAGTTTAGTAAACAGCCAAAGATTTCAAGACTAAAAGTGGTAAAAGTAGTAGCCTATAATAAGGAAAAACTCCAGGTAAAAATACACTTTATCTAGTCCTTGGTCTATATCCTAATCTGACTTTGGTGCAGGTCATGTTGTTCTTCACATTACCATCTCTGGTAAACACATACTATATCAAATAAAATCTAAGTTTATTTGTCACATGCACAGGATACAGAAGGTGTAAACGGTACAGTGAAATGGTTACTTGCATAGTAGCAATATCAAAAACAAAGTGACCATATAAAAATATTTTATAAATATTTTATAATTATTAGATGACGCTTACCTGACACACTTGTCTAAATTGATGGGACATGTGAAGGAAATGCTAGAACCACCCCCCAGCCACATCTAGCTAAGTGGAGTCACTATTGTCTAGACATGTACACATGTTCATGAAATACAATAGATGGCCGTAATCACCCCCAGACACACCTGGCTAACTTGATGGCGAAATGTAGCTAGCTAGCTAGCTAAACAATGAACCGGCATAATCCCAACTCATACTACTACCAATACAAACATTGTCATAGCTATAGTATGAATCTGCATTTAGCTAAAGCTAACAACTTTGTTCAATGTCAGCTAGCTAAAATTAGACTATAACTAATAATGCAAATGGTTTTCTGATTCGAATAATATTACTAGATCATACATGTAATGTTAGCTAGCGAGCCCGCAAACTAACGTTCACCAGCTAGCTAACAGTACGCTTTCACTTTCAATGAAAACGACTTTCTGACAAAATGTTAAACTTATAATATCGGAAAATGTAGCTAGGCTCTTACCCATATACATTGATGAACGCTTCACGGCAGACTGGAACCATTTTTACTCAATTTTGTTTGTAGCTACATCTTGTTTGGCCAGCGTTGTGCATGTCAATCCGGTTCACACTGACCGTGGCATGTACAGAAAGTAGCCCATCACTTTTTCCTACTTATTCATCGACAGCGCTTGCTAAATTCAGGGTATCAATGTTGTTGAGAAAAGTAGCACAACTTTTGTAGTTCTCGATGGCTAATGTTATATCTTTCAAAAACGGCACGGTAGACTATCAACACATACTAAGCAGCTCATGTTATAGACAGAAGCATGCTGCAGATCAATCCAAACTCATCTTCCGGCATGTCCAGCCCATCCATTATCTCAGCCAATCATGGCTAGCGGGAAGGTTCCTGTCTTTCCGTGGCTAAACCAACTAGGCTCATAATTTAACAATTTTATTAGTGTTTACAGATGGAATACAAGTTTGTTATTAAGGCACATGTAGTAAAATACTGCACTGATAGACTACTGTATAAAACATACAGTGCCCTCTGTAATTATTGTGACAATCACAATGTAATTTTTTTGGGCTCTGTACTCCAGCACTGGATTTGAAATTATACAATGACTATGAGGTTAAAGTGCAGACTTTGAGCTTTAATTTGAGGGTATCTTCATCCATATCGGGGTAAACCGTTTAGAAATTACTACACTTTTTGTACATAGTCCCCCCATTTTAGGGGACCAAAAGTATTGGGAAAAATTACCTTGTGTAATTTAAAAGTGTATTAAAGTAGTCAAAGGTTTAGTATTTTGTCCCAAATTCTTAGAGTGCAATGATTACACCAAGCTTGTGACTCTACAAACTTGTTTGATGCATTTCCTGTTTGTTTTAGATGTGTTTCAGATTACTTTGTGCCCAATAGAAATGAATGGTAAATAATGTATTGTCATTGTGGAGTCACTTTTATTGTAAATAAGAACAGCATGTTTCTAAACACTTCTACATTAATATGGATGCTACCATGATTACGGATAGTCCTGAATGAATTGTGAATAATAATGAGTGAGAAAGTTAGATGCACAAATATCATACCCCCCCCAAAAAAATGCTAACCTCCCCTGTTATTGTAATGGTGAGAGGTTAGCATGTCTTAGGGGTATGATATTTGTGCATCTGTAACTTTCTCACTCTTCATCATTCATGATTCATTTAGGACTATCCGTAATCATGGTGCTGGAGTACAGAGCCCAAAAAAGAAAAAAAATGCTTCACTGTCCCAATAATTACGGAGAGCACTGTATGCAGGCTTTTGATCTAACCCTGCTCAAACACACCCTACTCAGTTTATAAAGGGACTGTTGAGGTGCTGATTTTTTTTAGCAATGTGTTAGAGCAGGAAAATCCTGCACACCAAGTAGCTCTCCAGGACTGATTTGCCACCCTGTAATGTTACAATTACAACCAAATACTTAAATACTTATAAAACAATTCCCTCATTCAATAACCTACACAAGACATTTTGAATTTGCTATCTAGTTATTGTATTGTTGTACATCATTTTACCTGCTGCTGCAATGTCTCTCCCTCTCTCTCCTCTGGCAAAGGCCCAATCGCACTGGTACGCACACAGGTGATTCAAATGTGACTCACACATTACTTTTCCAGGATTTTCATTGCTGACCAAAAATTTGCTATAACTGGGCAAATAACTCACTAACTAGCAATGAATATCAACAAATGTGCACACTCAGCTCACTTTGATCTAAAAAAAATGCATCTCATGACTGCATGATTTAAAGACCGCTCGTGCCTGTCAATACAGGCCTACAATAATTATACTGTGATGCGCTCTGCAGAGATTGGGAGGACAGTGTGTAACACACTTTGATCCAATTCTGATCGGAGTAGCCACATTTTTTGATATTGTGATTTATTTTTACTTGTCCTTTCGGACAACTTAAATCTATAATCTGCTTGTCTGACAATTTGTTTTACATGCCCCGGGCAAACGGACAAGTATTAATGTCGGGCCGTGCATGTCTTATAATGTAATGAAGACGCAGGGAGTCAGGAAGCAGGTGGAGATGGTGAGTTAAATATGAACGAACATAAAGAGAATACAAGATTAAGAGTAGCGTCTGAACATGAACACAGAAAAAATTCTGCCTGATGGGTGATACAATGGAGTGCTAAATAAAGGGGAAGTAATCAGGGTAGTGATGAAGTCCAGATGTGCCTAATGATGAAGCGCAGGTGTGCGTAATGATGGGTTGCCAGAACCTGTGACATCGAGGGATGTTGGCCTGAAGGGCAACCACAGGACTCTCAACCAACGTGGAACCACAGGGTAAGGGAAAGCAGGTCTTTCGACATCCGGGTGCCGAGGCAGTAATCTCCATCCTCGATCGTGGGGTCGTGGCGTTGGAGCCACGGGATGCCGAGGATGACTTTGTGTACGGGTGCCTTGATGATGAGGAAGGGCTTTCTTGGTGCAGGGGTCCCACGGTGATGGTGAGTTGTGCTGTGATGTGTGTGATTGTCCCAGATCCCATGGGTCGATTATCCAGCGCTTGAACCGGAAACTGAGAGGAGAGTGGGTATGAGGTTATATTAAGGGAGGGAAGCAAGGGCCTGGCCAATAAAATTCCCTGCGGCACCGGAATCCACTAGAGCTGTAGAAACAACACATGAGGGACAGCCAGCTAGTGAAATCGGTACTAAAAAGGGTTTCGAGGAAAGTGATGATGATGATAGAATACTCACGCCTACCCCAGGAGACGGATGAGATGGGCCGTCCCTCTGCTCTAGTGGATCCTGGGTTGGGATGTAGCGGACACCGTTGAAGCTGGTGCCCCTCCTGACCGCAATAGGGACAGAGCCCCAGCTGTCTCCGACGGTGTTGCTCAGCCGCGGGGAGGCGTGTGACCCCTACCTCCATGAGTTCAGGCTCTGAATCAGAACAGTCAACGAAGGAGGGAGAGGCGATGGGGGTACTGACGCTCCCGAAGAAAGTTATCCAGACGGATGGCCATCGCGATGAGTGCGTCCAAGGAGAGGGTGTCGTCTCTGCATGCCAACTTCGTCTGGACCTCTTCACACAATCCTCTTCTGAATAAGGTGTGGAGTGCCGGCTCATTCCATCCACTGGATGCTGCCACTGTACGGAAAGTGAGGGCGTACTCTGCAGCAGTCTGGCCATCCTGCCGTAGTTGGAGTAGGCGATCACCCCCCTCTCTGCCCTCCGGTGGATGATCGAAGACTCCTCTGAACAGAGCCATGAACCTCTCATAGGCACCCAGCTTCTTATCTCTCCCAGACGGCCGTAGCCCACTCCAACGCCCGCCCGGTCAGCAGGGAAATAACCGTGGCAACCTTGGACCTCTCGGTGGTGGGGGCTCCCATCTGATGAGTGAAATAGAGGGAGCACTGAAGGAGGAAGCCACGGCATTTGGATGCAGTCCCGTCAAATGTCCGGGAGGGACAAATGGACATCACTGACCTGGGCGGACTGCTTATTGGGCTGAAGTGCTGGCTCGCTGGGTCGACTCATGGTAGAGGATCCTCCTCTAATTGGAGGTGAAGCCTTGAGGAAGATCTAGACATTGAAGAACGCGGAGGACCTCATCCATCTCCGTCCCGAGTTGCGCCAGCTGGTCGTGGTGTTGGCAAAGTAGATCTTCCTGTTCGTCGACCATCTGGGAAATGTCTCGGTTGGCTGCTGCTTCCATTTTGTGAGGCAGTATTCTGTAACGAAGAGGCAGGGAGTCAGGAAGCAGGTGCAGTCGGTGAGTTAAATATGAATGAACGTAGAGCGAATACAAGAAGAGTAGCGTCTGAACATGAACACAGAAATAATGCTGCCTGATGGTTGATACAACGGCGTGCTAGATAAAGGGGAAGTAATCAGGGAAGTGATGGTCCAGGTGTGCCTGATGATGAGTAGAAGGATTACTTTATCCTATCCCAGGTATTCCTTAAAGAGGTGGGGTTTCAAATGTCTCCGGAAGGTGGTGAGTGACTCCGCTGTCCTGGCGTCGTGAGGGAGCTTGTTCCACCATTGGGGTGCCAGAGTAGCGAACAGTTTTGACTGGGCTGAGCGGGAACTATGCTTACGCAGAGATAGGGGAGCCAGCAGGCCAGAGGTGGATGAACGCAGTGCCCTCGTTTGGGTGTAGGGACTGATCAGATCCTGAAGGTACGGAGGTGCCGTTCCCCTCACAGCTCCGTAGGCAAGCACCATGGTCTTGTAGCAGATGCGAGCTTCAACTGGAAGCCAGTGGAGTGTGCGGAGGAGCGGGGTGACGTGAGAGAACTTGGGAAGGTTGAACACCAGACGGGCTGCGGCATTCTGGATGAGTTGTAGGGGTTTAATGGCACAGGCAGGGAGCCCAGCCAACAGCGAGTTGCAGTAATCCAGACGGGAGATGACAAGTGCCTGGATTAGGACCTGTGCCGCTTCCTGTGTAAGGCAGGGTCGTACTCTCCGAATGTTGTAGAGCATGAACCTACAGGATCGGGTCACCGCCTTGATGTTAGCGGAGAATGACAGGGTGTTGTCCAGGGTCACGCCAAGGCTCTTCGCACTCTGGGAGGAGGACACAACGGAGTTGTCAACTGTGATGGCGAGATCATGGAATGGGCAGTCCTTCCCCGGGAGGAAGAGCAGCTCCGTCTTGCCGAGGTTCAGCTTGAGGTGGTGATCCGTCATCCATACTGATATGTCTGCCAGACATGCAGAGATGCGATTCGCCACCTGGTTATCAGAAGGGGGAAAGGAGAAGATTAGTTGTGTGTCGTCAGCATAGCAATGA
This sequence comes from Coregonus lavaretus, assembly GCF_964263955.1. Classification (NCBI taxonomy): domain Eukaryota; kingdom Metazoa; phylum Chordata; class Actinopteri; order Salmoniformes; family Salmonidae; genus Coregonus; species Coregonus lavaretus. Next base: position 44,076,401 of record NC_139996.1, on the reverse strand, counting down.
TAGGAGAGGCCATGTGAGGATATGACAGAGCCAAGTGACTTGGTGTATAGCGAGAATAGGAGAGGGCCTAGAACTGAGCCCTGGGGGACACCAGTGGTGAGAGCACGTTGTGCGGAGACAGCTTCTCGCCACGCCACTTGGTAGGAGCGACCGGTCAGGTAGGACGCAATCCAAGAGTGAGCCACGCCGGAGATGCCCAGCTCGGAGAGGGTGGAGAGGAGGATCTGATGGTTCACAGTATCAAAGGCAGCAGACAGGTCTAGAAGGACAAGAGCAGAGGAGAGAGAGTTAGCTTTAGCAGTGCGGAGAGCCTCTGTGACACAGAGAAGAGCAGTCTCAGTTGAATGACCAGTCTTGAAACCTGACTGGTTTGGATCAAGAAGGTCATTCTGAGAGAGATAGCAAGAGAGTTGGCTAAAGACGGCACGCTCAATAGTTTTGGAGAGAAAAGAAAGAAGGGATACTGGTCTGAAGTTGTTGACATCAGAGGGATCGAGTGTTGGTTTTTTGAGAAGGGGTGCAACTCTCGCTCTCTTGAAGACGTAAGGGACATAGCCAGCGGTCAAGGATGAGTTGATCAGCGAGGTGAGGTAAGGGAGAAGGTCACCGGATATGGTCTGGAGAAGAGAGAATACAAACAGGCAGAACAACCCTGAGAAGAGAAGAATCTTCACAGTCTGTACAAACGGATTTGCAATCATGGCTGTAGAGCATAGATCATCAACTACATTCAGCTGCGGGCCAATTTATTTCTTGAGTGGATGGTTGGGGGGCCGGAACATAATTAAGCAATAAGGTCCGAGGGGGTGTGGTATATGGCCAATATACCATGGCTAAGGGCTGTTCTTACGCACGACGCAACGTCGAGTGCCTGGATACAGCCCTTAGCCGTGGTATATTGGCCATATACCACAAACCCCTGAGGTGCCTTATTGCTATTATAAACTGGTTACCAACGTAATTAGAGCAGTAAAAATAAATGTTTTGTCATAGCCGTGGTATACAGTTTGATATACCATGGCTGTCAGCCAATCAGCATTCAGAGCTCGAGCCACACAGTTTATAATTACAAATAATTTGTATACTGCAAATTGAGTGCAAGAAGCCCAAACAGATATAATGTTTGACTAAAACATTATCATTTCAAACCTTGCTTACATTTGTCTACGATCACGTATCACTCTATTATGCGTGGGAATAGTTGGGAACAGATTTCTTAAATTAAAATCACTTGGAGCTCATTTCCTAGTGTTTTTACAGTATTTTGAGGAACCCGGCTGTAGAGTACTCTGTCAAACAGTGGTTGTGTAATCCACTGTAACAGGATTACTTTGTATCTCTGCCTTCCCTTTGTCTGCAGTATAAATCATGTCAGAGAACACTGTTAAATCATTTGGAGGCCATCTGCTACCCTAAGAAAATAGAACTGGCTTGTCGTATCTATTTTAAGTGTAGCATATTACTCACAAGCTGGTATTTCTTACCACAACATCTGGTATATTAAACCTATTTTACATTTTGGTGTCTTTTTCGAGGGGGTTAATCTCTCCTCACACTTTCTCATCCCTCTCTCTGTCTCTTGCATCTGTTTGTTTCCCCAGAATGTGCTGCTGTGGTCTGGCTTCACTGTGGGCAAGTCTCCAACTGCTCACAAAGACAAGCTCAATGCCTGCAACCTGCAGCTGGCTGGAGATGATGCCTAGGCGTATGTGAGTACCTAGCCAGGGAGGGGTTCCTACATGGTTTGTTACTTAGGGAAAGGTTTGATATAAAGGGTTTGATATAATGTGACCCATAATTTTCTGTAGTGCAATCTCTGTGTCCTAGGTGTGCCCATCATCTACTATAAGCCCGAGAGCATCTGTACCCAGAAAAAGTATCTCCACCCGGCACTGAGGTCAGTCTGCGACCTCATTAGCTCAAAGACGTTTGTTTTAATGGAGGCTTTCAGAGGCCATCTTGTGCCTGTCAGAACATCTCATGTCATCAGATATTTATTCCAATGTGACCCTGCGTGTGTCATGTTACTGTCACGATTGTTCATGAACTGGTCAGACCAATGCGCAGCGTGATATGCATACATGTTTATTTGGAATGAATAAACAAGCGACAAAACAACAAACTAAACGAAACGTGAAGTCCACGGTACACAAACAACATACCTCACACGGAACAAGATCCCACAACCCACTAGTGCCAATAGGCAGCCTAAGTATGGTCCCCAATCAGAGACAACGAGCGACAGCTGCCTCTGATTGGGAACCACCCCGGCCAACATAGAAATACACATACTAGAAATACAACATAGACAATCACAACAAAGAAAGTCACACCCTGACTCAACAAATAAGAGTCCCCAGAGTCAGGGCGTGACAGTTATGCAGGATCTTTGTGGCACTGAATACGTGTAGGCTAGCTGGCCTTTGGCTTGGCAATTTAAATCACTCTTACTCATGCCGAAAACGGTATTCCTCTGTTTCTACTCAAGCCAATCGATTTATTTAGAGACCATATGTTTCATATCCAGCCTCTATTTATGACCCTTGTCCTCTGTCAAGACGTTCATCAATAGAATATATTTAACCCCCTAGAGTCGATTGACGCACCGTTGCGTCAATCTAAGTTACATAACAAAAAAATCTCCTTCAAAATCCATCAGTTTAAGCTAGAGATATCAGTGTTTTTGCATTGGATGCATCTCAATCCACCGCTGTAATGAATACTCGGACAGAGTGGTAAGATCCAATCACAGAATTGCGATGCTTAATTAGAGTACAGACAAGGGAATAGCTTAATCGTAGTCGGGCGGGCTGTGGTCAGAACCGGGCCAGGCAGAGACAGGCAGAGGTACCAAGGGAGCGGGCGTAGTCGTAGTCGAGGGCACAGGCACAGGGTCAGAGTATGGTAATCACTGGGATAAACAAGCAGAGGATTAAGCAATACGGGGAGTCAAACAACAAGGCACAGGTCGGATACACGGGTAATCAAAAACAACAAACTCTCTCTCTCTCTCGGAACAAAATGCTTAGCAAGTCACAATGGAACAATACCTCGCACCGACTGAACTTCTGAGCACACCTTATATACTACACTAATTACTGAAAGGTGTGCTCAGAACTCAGGTGAACCAGATCGAGTCTGATGACTCCCCCTCTCTGTAGATCGGGGAAGTGTCAGACTCTGTCTAGACCCAGCCAACCCCCGATCCCTTACAGTATCCCCCTCCCCAGGGCAGCTCCTGACGGCCTTCTACCTCTACCGGGTGGTCTTCCTCTGGGTCGGGGTCCTGGATGATCTGGGTGTTCAGCGTGGAAAGTGGCCTTGAGAGCGGGATCCAGTATGTCCTTAGCAGGGACCCAGGACCGTTCCTCAGGTCCATATCCCTCCCAGTCCACGAGATATTCAATGCCCCCTCGTCTCCGTCTTGACTCCAGTATCTCGTGGACTATATAGGTGGTGTCCTGTTCATCCTCCAGAGGTGGTGTAGTAGGTTGTTGAGCGATTGGGGGGTACATCGGGCTATAGTGGACAGGTTTCAACAGGGAGACGTGGAACGTAGGGGTTATCCTGTAGTGTCGGGGAAGTAACAGACGGTAGGTGACAGGGTTAATACGTCTCAGTATTTTGAAAGGCCCGATGTACCTGGGTTGAAGCTTCTTGCAGCTCCGTCGGAACCGCAGGTCCCGGGTAGACAGCCACACTCGTTGCCCGGGTTGATAAGTGGGAGTAGGTCTCCGGCGTCGGTCGGCGTAGGTCTTTTGCTGTTGTGAGGCCTGACTGAGATGTTGATGGGCCGTCTCCCAGACCTGCGCACTCCGACGGAACCACTAGTCCACCGCCGGTACCATCCCTGATGCGGTATCCCACGGGAACAGGGGTGGTTGATACCCTAGAACACACTGGAAGGGCGTTAGGCGTAGGGAGGTGTGAATGAGTGAGTTCTGAGCATACTCTACCCAAGGAAGGAATCGGCTCCACTCTTGCGGCTGCCGCGAACATTGTTGCCGTAGATATTTCCCAATTTCCTGGTTGAGCCGTTCTGTCTGCCCATTGGCCTGGGGATGATATCCGGAGGTTAGGCTAACCGAGATGCCCAAGCGTTCGCAGAAGGCCTTCCATACCCGGGATACAAACTGGGGTCCCCGGTCGGAAACAATATCCTCCGGGACACCAAACTGCCGGAATATCTGGTTAAACATAGTCTCCGCAATCTGAGTGGCGTTAGGCAAACGGGTCATCGGTACTAACCGGCACATCTTGGAAAATCGATCGATGACCACGAGAATTACAGTATGGCCCTCTGATTCTGGTAGATCTGTAACAAAGTCCATTGCAATGTGCGACCAGGGTCGGTGAGGACTTGGCAATGGCATCAGCTTACCCTCCGGTAGTGCACGAGGTACCTTGGACTGAGCACATACTGGACAGGATAAGACAGTCTCTGACGTCATCTGTGAGGGAATCCCACCAGTATTTTCGGCTGATGAGTCGTGCAGTTCGAGTGATTCCGGGATGACCAGATCCCAGCGACGTATGGCACCATTCCATCAGTTGAGGTCGAAGCGGAGCTGGTACAAACACCTTTGACTCCGGGGTTTCTGGAGGGGCTGGTTCCGATTGTAGGCTCTCCTGAATAGTGTCATCGATAGCCCACCTCACAGGACCAGCACGGCAACTCATGGGGAGGATAGGTTCTGGTTCCACGGGTCTTTCCGCGCGCTCGAACCGCCGGGAAAGCGCGTCCGCCTTACCATTCTTGGACCCGGGGCTATAAGAGACAGTGAATCGGACATGGTTGAAAGATAAAGACCACCTTGCCTGTCGGGAGTTCAGTCGTTTAGCACTGTGAAGATACTCCAGATTGCGGTGGTCCGTGAGCACTTGGAACGGATGCTCTGCTCCCTCCAACCAATGTCTCCACTCCTCCAGTGCTAACTTGACTGCCAGTAGTTCACGATTACCCACGTCGTAGTTCTGCTCGGCCGAATTCAGTTTTCTTGAAAAGAAAGCACAGGGTCGTGATTTAGGCGGCTCACCTTGGCGTTGGGATAACACGGCTCCCACTCCAACCTCTGAGGCGTCCACTTCCACGATAAACGGCAAGGTAGGGTCCGGCTGACATAAAATAGGAGCGGTGGTAAAGCGTTGCTTCAACGTCTCAAACGCACGCACTGCCCCCCTCCGTCCAGTTCAGACCGCGACCCTTGTAGCTGGTCATCGCCGACAGGGGAGCTGCGGTGGTGCTGAAATTACGCACAAACCGTCTATAGTAATTGGCAAACCCCAAGAATCTCTGGAGCTCTTTCACCATCTGGGGTTGAGGCCAGTCTTGTACCGCTTGTACCTTGGCTTCATCAAATTTAACCCCATCGGGAGTGAGTATGGCCCCAAGGAAGGAAATCGTCGTGACATGAAATTCACTCTTTTCTGCCTTCACGAACAGAGAGTGGTGTAGGAGCCGATCCAGAACCTGTCGTACATGGGACACATGTTTACTCAGAGAGTTAGAATAGATTAGGATGTCATCAATGTACACTATCACAAAGCGATCAATCATGTCCCTGAAAATGTCATTCATGAACGCCTGGAATACTGAGGGCGCGTTGGTAAGTCCATAGGGCATGACACAATATTCATAGTGTCCTCGATGGGTGATGAAGGCGGTCTTCCATTCATCCCCTTCTCTAATGCGCACCAGATTGTACGCACTCCTGAGGTCCAGTTTACTGTAGATAGAGGCCTGCACCACCTGCTCGAGGGCTGGTGGGATCAAAGGAAGAGGGTAACGATTTTTTATGGTAATATCGTTCAAACCTCGATAGTCTATACAAGGACGCAGTCCGCCATCCTTTTTCTTCACGAAGAAAAAACTGGATGCGGCGGGAGACGTAGATGGGCGAATGGCCCCTTGCTGTAGCGCCTCATCAATATACTTGCTCATCGCTTCTCGTTCCGGCTGTGACAACGGGTAGATTCTTCCACGAGGAGGTGTAGCCCCGGATAGCAGATCAATCGCACAGTCCCAGGCCCGATGAGGTGGTAATACGGTAGCCCTCTCCTTGGAGAACACCTGCGCGTAATCCTGGTATTCTGTTGGAACAACAGTAGACACCGCACCCTGCGCGTCCTCCACAGTAGACGTTTTGCAAGGTAAATTGAGGCACTCTGCCCTACATACCTCACACCAAGCAGTGATATCGCCAGATTTCCAGGAGATGACCGGATCATGGGTGACGAGCCAGGGGTGGCCGAGAACTAGCGGCTCCCGTGGAGCGGAGATGATGAACAAAATGATGTCCTCATGGTGTATGGAGCCCACTTGTAACTTGATTACCTCGGTACGGTGCGTAATGAACCCAGTGCCCATGGGCTCACCGTCTAGTGCGTTGACTCGCAGGGGAGGTTGAATTGGGATAAGTTGAACTCCCAATTCCTCAGCGAGACCCATATCCAGAAAACTGGCAGCCGCTCCGGAATCAATAAGACCCTCCAACCTGCGCACTTTCTCTCCGACAGATAAGGTAACTGGCACATACATTTGTTTAGATGTAATGTTGAACACTTGAGTCTCACTCACCGGTTTGGCAGTTCCGAGGCGATATCCTGGGTTACGGTTTGGGCGTACCGGACATTGACGAACGAAATGACCCGACTGACCACAATACAGGCATAGTCCGTCTTGCCGACGTTGTTGTCTCACCGAATCTTGTAGGGGTGACCGTCCCAGTTGCATAGGTTCCTCCTCAGATTCTCTCCTCCGCTCTGTCGATTGCGTAGGACCAGTGACCGAGGGCTCCCGGACTGTGGATACCTTATGTTGCACTATCAGATTATCAATAGAGATGGCTATTTTGATAAACTCATGTAGCACAATGATATCTCCTCGACAAGCCAACTCAGTCTGTACGTCTTTGCGCAACCCTCTTCGGAAAACGGTGAGCAAAGCAGTCTCGCTCCATCCGCTACCGGCTGCTATAGTACGGAACTCCAAAGCGTAGTCGGCTACTGTGCGACGGCCCTGCTGAAGTTCGCATAGTTGGTCTCCCACACTACGCCCAGATACTGGGTGGTCGAACACCTCTTGGAACAGTCTTTTGAACTGAACTTCCGCATTCAACTCGGGGACCTCAGCTGCCCAAAGCGCAGTAGCCCAATCCAGTGCTCTTCCCGTTAGCAGAGAAATCATGAAATCCACCCTGCTACGGTCATCGGGAAACATATTACGATTATACGACATATACAGGGACGTCTGGAGTAGAAACCCCTGACATTTGCCAGGTTCCCCGTCGTACCTTGTCGGTAGAGAAATCGGAGGTGCATGACGAGGACTGACCGTACTCGGGTTGGTGCCTTCAGCCGCACCAGCGTTGAGTAGTTGCAGGAGTTCATCCATCCGTTTCTCCTGTATCTCCCATCGCCTCTGTAATTCCGCTGGATCCATGGTATTGGCGAGGTATTCTGTAATGAATACTCGGACAGAGTGGTAAGATCCAATCGCAGAATTGCGATGCTTTATTAGAGTACAGACAAGGGAATAGCTTAATCGTAGTCGGGCGGGCTGTGGTCAGTACCGGGCCAGGCAGAGACAGGCAGAGGTACCAAGGGAGCGGGCGTAGTCGTAGTCGGGGGCACAGGCACAGGGTCAGAGTACGGTAATCACTGGGATAAACAAGCAGAGGATTAAGCAATACGGGGAGTCAAACAACAAGGCACAGGTCGGATACACGGGTAATCAAAAACAACAAACTCTCTCTCTCTCTCGGAACAAAACGCTTAGCAAGTCACAATGGAACAATACCTCGCACCGACTGAACTTCTGAGCACATCTTATATCCTACACTAATTACTGACAGGTGTGCTCAGAACTCAGGTGAACCAGATCGAGTCTGATGACTCCCCCTCTCTGTAGATCGGGGAAGTGTCAGACTCTGTCTAGACCCAGCCAACCCCCGATCCCTTACAACCGCATCTGCCAGTGTCACACTTCCGCATCTGCAGTGAAAGGTGGCAGAGCTAGAGCGGTGTATGTCAGACCATGAGACATCCTGAAAATCAGTCGTCTCACGTAGACGTCTGTAGTGTCCAAACCATTAGGGCTACAAACTAATGGGACCCCACTTTGGAAAGGGGCAATTTGCACAAACACAATGGTGTTCTCCCACAAGTGTCACGGGACAGGTCTGAAGGTAACCGGTACTGGTAAAAAAAAAAATGGAAGTATGAAGGTAGTTTTGTGCCTACAAAAAAAAGGGGTTAAATATGTGTAAAAAAAAATATTTTTTAAATCAGAGTTTTTATTTTATTTTATATCTCCTAGATTTAGGACAGACACTTCAAAACCTTGTTTCTTATGATTACTTTTTTGACTGTCCTTTTGCCAATGTGTTATTTAATGCGTTTCTATGGGCTTTAGTAGTAAAGGCCAAAATCAATATTTTATCAAATCATTTTTTTATAATAATAATAATAATAATAATATGCCATTTAGCAGACGCTTTTATCCAAAGCGACTTACAGTCATGCGTGCATACATTTCTTTTTTGTGTATGGGTGGTCCCAAGGATCGAACCCACTACCTTGGCGTTACAAGCGCCGTGCTCTACCTAAAGGGGTCTTAATATTCAAAATCAAAATAGCTAATTGATCCATAGTATGACCATAACTAAACAATTCCATATGTCAGATATATTCTGTCCTTACTATAGTTGGTGTCCAATCCTGAATGGTAATGCAGCATTTTGGACCAAGGGGACAGGTCAGTCAAATATCCATGCCAATGCACTAACATGGTATAGACAAATATGATACAATTCCACCAGCCCCATGTTGAGCTAAGTTTAAAGTAATAACTCTGTGCTAAGATAATCTATAGACAGAAAGACACACTTCTATTCAGCAAAGTGGTTTGAAGTCCATATTCAACCCACAGGCTGGTTGCTACAATGACTGGACCCCTGACCTGCTGCTCTGAGATAATAAGGGGTTGGTTGGTGTGTCTGTAGGTGGTGTCATCCAGGGTACTGTTATCTCATTAAATAAGCATGGTAGAGGCGTAGGGTTTGGCGGGGCGGGTGAGGTGGAGGCTGGCACTGGGGGGTAAGAGCACCTCTCTCTGCATTATCTCTCTCTAAGCACCCACCACCACAGGGTACATATGCGTCCTCGCGGTGTTGCTCAGTGCTTCGACTTGCAACCTTTGACTTGGAAGTGCTAAGACTGCCTTTTAACTGGGCTGCCCCTGCCGCGAGTCAGGCAGTGTGGCGAGGGGTGGTCACACAGAAAAGGGCCCTTGTTGATGAGCTGTAGAAAGCGCTGAAGGGCAAGCAGAGTAGTTGTCTGAGGGAGGAGGACCTCACTCATTTGCTGTTATACCAACATACTCTAGCACGTCCTATCCGGCCCCTCCTTCCTCCACTTCTATGTCCTCATAGCATTTACTCCTTTCTTGTTCTCATCTCCTCTTCTCCCCCTCTTATGTCCATCTAATACTCAAAACACCTCTAACTTCTCTTCAACTCTTTTATCACCAAGGGTTTTATTATTCGTGTCCAATAATAATCACAAAAACAGAATAACAGGATACACAACCTTTACTGTATCTGCTCTTTATTGCTACTGTTCAAATCCTAGGCTACTTTTTAAATTATACAATACAAATACATTATAAAAATCACAACACACAAGTAAATCACCCTGTATTAAACCACAGTCACAGTGTCCTTGTGCGGTTAATGTCTGCCTTAACACACCCTAAGCATTGATCAAGCCTTGGATCTTGTCATGCAAGCTGACATAATGTGGTGAAAAATGTATCCTCATTGCACTCAACCAACCCTGTAGATATCTGACTTGATTTTGATGTACACGTTGCTGGGGCATCTCATCCAATTTAATCAGTGGGCCAGATGTTTCTTCCGGAGGGCAAACTCGGCATGAGAGATCCATTTTGAATGCATGCCCTGGGATACAAATGACAAACCAGCAAATATATTCGACTCCCAATCTTAAAATGGTCAAATGGAGCCTGAGAAAAGCATGTGTTTATGTTTTGCAAAGCTATAATCTGTTTATGTGTGATACAACTTGCAACCTTTACCATTTTATGTGGAAGTATCTTATAGAATGATGTTCATGTGGTCAGGAATTTTCTCTGCTTATTTTGATGTGTTTACATGGCAAGCACAACTTGATATTCTTCGAGGAGCAACATGTTCAAGAGCCAAGTCATTTAGGCCATGTGTTTGACCTGAGGGACAGTTAATTAGTAGTACTTGCAGAGACCCTCTTGTGTCTGTATGCACCGTAATGAAAGAAAGAGCTTAATATGAGTGACAGTAATAAGTCCATGGCTTTCCAATTCACATTTTCTACTGCATCTCGCAACGCCTGCAAGCATTGTACCCTGAGTTCCTTTGTTTGTGGGAGCCAAGCCTCATACAAAGAGTTCCCTCTGAAGTTAAAATGGATTGAGTAATGAATGAATAAATAAATAAAACAGCAGTGTTAGTAGTACAGCATTAACTGAACATCTATTGTCATGCTACTGAATCCTAGTGACAGCAGTTAGAATGGAGATATTAAGAGAATCCACCTGTTGAGACACAGTGAGGATGGCAGATAGAATGAGCCCCTTATCACCCCTCGGTCAGGAAACCTTGCATCTTCCCTAGTGTTATGATATATATTTCTTACATAGTGTACTGCAGTGTGCTGCTTTGCACTAAGCAGCATTTCAGACAAGCTCTACAAGCATTCAATGGCCCTTGTACGCGCAGATTCATTTAAATTAGCCAAATCACAGTGTTCTTTAGCATTACAGTCCTCGAGTACCCCCAAAAGAACATGTCCCAAATAAACACACTTAATTCAAGTAGTCAAGGGTTGGATGACTAGTTGAATCAGGTGTGCTTGTCTGGGTTCCAAAATGAATGTGTCCTGTTGCAGGTATTCAAGGACCAGAGTTGAGAAACACTGCATTAGAAGGGCTTTTGACTAAGATTTTTTCTTTAATGAGTCCGACCCGAAGGATATACTGCTTTTTCGAGAACAGGCCCAAATAAATGTCATTTGCCTGAAAAAAAGACGGAGAAAAAGGGGGCGGAGGTCGGTCTGCCGTCTGAGAATTTGTAGGCGAGTGAGTAAACCTCCACTACCATCCGTTCTATTGGCCAACGTGCAATCATTGGAAAACAAAATGGATTATCTATGATTAAGACTATCCTACCAACGGGACATTAAAAACTGTAATATATTATGTTTCACGAGTCGTGGCTGAACGACGACACGGATAATATACTGTAGAGCTGGCTGGATTTTCTGTGCATCGGCAGGACAGAGAACCTACGTCTGGTAAGATGAGGGGCGGGGGTGTGTGTCTATTTGTCAATAACAGATGGTGTGCGATATCTAATTTTAAAGAAGTCTCGAGGTATTGCTCACCTGAGGTAGAGTACCTCAAGATAAGCTGTAGACCACACTATCTACCAAGAGAGTTCTCATCTATATTATTGGTAGCAATCTATTTACCACCACAAACCGATGCTGGCACTGAGACCACACTCAACGAACTGTATAAGGCCATAAGCAAACAAGAAAATGCTAATCTAGAAGTGGCTCTCCTAGTTGCCGGGGACTTTAATGCAGGCAAACTTAAATCCGTTTTACCTAATTTCTACCAGCATGTCACATGTGCAACCAGAGGAAAATAAACTTTAGACCACCTTTACTCCACACACAGAGACGCATACAAAGCTCTCCCTCGCCCTCCATTTGGCAAATCTGACCATAAATATATCCTCCTGATTCCTGCTTACAAGCACAAACTAAAGCAGGAAGTACCAGTGACTCGCTCAATACGGAAGTGGTCAGATGACGCGGTTGCTACGCTACAGGACTGTTTTGCTAGCAAAGACTGGAATATGTTCCGGGATTCATCCAATGACATTGAGGAGTATACCACCTCAGTCACCGGCTTCATTAATAAGTGCATCGACGACGTCATCCCCACAGTGACCGTACGTACATACCCCAACCAGAAGCCATGGATTACAGGCAACATCTGCATCGAGCTAAAGGCAAGAGCTGCCACTTTCAAGGAGCGGGACACTAATCCGGATGCTTATAAGAAATCCAGCTACGCCCTCTGATGAACCATCAAACAGGCAAAGCGTCAATACTGGATTAAGATTGAATCCTATGACACCCGACTCTGACACTCGTCGGATGTGGCAGGGCTTGACAACTATTGCGGACTACAAAGGGATACCCAGCCGCAAGCTGCCCGGTGACGCAAGCCTACCAGACGAGCTAAATGCCTTTTATGCTCGCTTCGAGGCAAGGAACACTGAAGCATGCATGAGAGCACCAGCTGTTCCGGACGACTGTGTGATCATACTCTCCGTAGCCGATGTGAGCAAGACCTTTAAACAGGTCAACATTCACAAAGCCGCGGGCCAGACGGATTACCAGGACGTGTACTCAAAGCATGCGCGAACCAACTGGCAAGTGTCTTCACTGACATTTTCAACCTCTCCCTGACCGAGTCTGTAATACCTACATGTTTCAAGCAGACCACCATAGTCCCTGTGCCCAAGGAAGCGAAGGTAACCTGCTTAAATTATTACCGCCCCGTAGCACTCACGTCGGTAGCCATGAAGTGCTTTGAAAGGTTGGTCATGGCTCACATCTATAACATAATCCCAGAAAACCCTAGACCCACTCCAATTCGCATAGCGCCCCAACAGATCCACAGATGACGCAATCTCAATCGCACTCCACACTGCCCTTTACAACCTGGACAAAAGGAACACCTATGTGAGAATGCTGTTCATTGACTACAGCTCAGAGTTCAACACCATATTGACCACAAAGCTCATCACTAAGCTAAGGATCATGGGACTAAACAACTCCCTCTGCAACTGGATCCTGGACTTCCTGACGGGCCACCCCCAGGTGGTAAGGGTAGGCAACAACACATCTGCCACGCTGATCCTCAACACTGGGACCCCTTAGCGGGGCGTGCTTAGTCCCCTCCTGTACTCCCTGTTCACCCACCACTGCGTGGCAAACACGACTCCAACACCATCATTAAGTTTGCTGACGACACAACAGTGGTAGGCCTGATCACCGACAACAATGAAACAGCCTATAGGGAGGTCAAAGACCTGGCAGTGTGGTGCCAGTACAACAACCTCTCCTTCAATGTGAGCAAGACAAAAGAGCTAATCGTGGATTACAGAAAAAGGCGGGCCGAACAGGCCCCTATTAACGTTGACGGGGCTGTAGTGGAGCATGTCAAGAGTGTCCACATCACCAACAAACTATCGTGGTCCAAACACACCAAGACAGTCGTGAAAATGGCACTTTCCTCAAAAAAATTATACAGCTGCGCCATCGAGAGCATCCTGACCGGTTGCATCACCGCCTGGTATGGCAACTGCTCGGCATCTGACCGTAAAGCGCTATGAGGGTAGTGCGTACGGCCCAGTACATCACTGGGGCCATGCTTCCTGCCATCCAGGACCTATATACTAGGCGGTGTCAGAGGAAGGCCCAAAACATTTTCAAAGACTGCAGTCACCCAAGTCATAGACTGTTCTCTCTGCTACCGCACAGCAAGCGGTACCGGAGTGCCAAGTCTCGGACCAAAAGGCTCCTTAACAGCTTCTACCCCCATGCCAGAAGACTGCAGAACAATTAATCAAATGGCCACCCGGACTATTTACATTGACAACCCCCCCCCTCCATTTGTTTTTACACTGCTGCTACTCACTGTTTATAATCTATGCATGGTCACTTTACCCCTACCTACATATACAAATTACCTCAACTAACCTGTACCCACGCACATTGACTCGGTACTGTTACCCCCTGTATATAGCCTCGTTATTGTTATTTTATTGTGTTGTTTTTTATTATTTTTTACCTTAGTTTATTTAGTAAATATTTTCTTAACTCTTTCTTGAACTGCATTGTTGGTTAAGGGCTTGTAAGTAAGCATTTCACGGTAAGGTCTATAAATGTTGTATTCGACGCATGTGACAAATCAAGTTTGATTTGTTGGAGCATAAGAAGGTTGAGAACAGTCATTGCTTTTGAAAGCCAAAGTCAAAGTATTTTTAAAGCAAGAAACCATTTTGGGATGTCTCAAACCACATTGCAAGGCATTGTAATAAGCGTTGCACACTATGGCCCGTCTCAGTATTCATCAGACTGTCATGTTGGATAGGCCGTATCTGGCAGGTAGCCTCGAGGCTGGTATCCTTGAGGTTAGCGCATTGGGCCAGTAACCGAAAGGTTGCTGGTTTGAATACCGGAGCCAACAAGGTGAAATAATCTGTTCCTGTGCCCTTGAGCAAGGCACTTAAACCTAATTGCTCCAGGGGCACTGTATAATAGCGACCCTGGCTGTGAACCCATTCCCTGCGGGTGTCTCGGAGAGTTGGGATATGCAAAAATGCACACTTCCATTACACACTTGTGTGTAGCAAGACAAATATAAGCATCCCCCCAAATTATTAATATTCTATCCCCCATAGAGACACAGAGTCAAGGTAAATGTGTGATCAAGTTTGATAGACTAGTATTCAGAAGAAGCAACCCTATAGTATTATTCACATACTGATAGTATACAATATAGATGTCTGCACAGATAATGAAGATTTGATTCTGATCTTATTGTCATTTGAAATAAACGTTCGAGCAATGTTCATATCCTAAATATCTGTTTGAGATTGTCCATGTAGAGTGAGAGGTTACTTGTTCATAAAGTTCCATCTCTTTCTCTGTCAGACCCAGCTTTTCAATGGAGCCATCAGCCTTTTGACCAGTCATGGCTAGGGTCAACTTTGGCGAGAAAGACCGGCAGGCCGTGGAGGCCATATGCATGTGGGTTGCCAACCAGTCCCTGGTCCCTGCTGAGCACTGTGTACCCCTGTCGGCAGTACAGCCCAAGACTTACTTTGACCTGACCTGCCAACTGCTGGCTAAAGCCCTGTGGACACAGCTGCACCCTGCTGAAGGTAAGAACCACAAAGAACCTTCTACTCTTCTTTAGCGACTATATGGGTTGGTCAGTTTGTGTATTGTATTGAGGCAGGTAGCCAGGAAAATCTGGAAATCTAGTGGAACACTTCACATTTTGGTCATCGGCTACCTTGGTGTACAGTGAAAGAAAGGTTTAGTAAAAGCATATGACGAGACAAAACTGTCTCTATGGTTTAGCCTAGTCAGAGCATCCTTTCTAGCAGTTTGTGGCTAAGGCAGCAAATATGTTTTATTTCTATCTCTGTATAAGTATATCTGCGAGCACTTAATCTCTCTGTACAGTTGAAAATATATACATGAGGATGTAAAAAGACATAGGCTTAGTGCAGTGATGCTTTTGTGAGTGTTGACACTTTATGCCAAAGAACATACACATTATGAGGTAGGAGCTGTGTCCACCCTCAGGGAATGTGTTCTCATCGGGATGTTACTGCACTCAGTTTAACTGCCAATGTACAGGTAACTGCCAAAAATAATGGAAACACTTGAGTAAGTAAGGGATACAAAGTATTTTTAAAGCAGGTGCTTCCACACAGGTGTAGTTGCTGAGTTAATTAAGCAATTAACATCCCATCATGCTTAGAGTCATGTATAAAGATGCTGGGTAAGCCATTATTTTGGCTACCATGGCTATGCCCCCATAGATTACAATGCCCCCATTCATAGGGCACAAAATGGTCACTGAATGGTTCGATGAGCATGACAATTATGTAAACCATATGCCATGGCCGTCTCAGTCACCAGATCTCAACACAATTGAACACATATGGGAGATTCTGGAGCGGTGCCTGAGACAGTGTTTTCCACCGCCATCAACAACACACCAAATTATGGAATTTCTGGTGGAAGTATGGTGTCGCATCCCTCCAATAGAGTTCCAGACACTTGTAGAATCTATGCCAAGGTGCTGTTCAGGCTGGTGGTGGCCCAACACCCTATTAAGCCACTTTGGGGCCATACTTAAGAACATGAGCAACCATTTAAAGTTAAATGGGTTCTCCAGATCAAAATGTGTATCAGCTAATGAAAAGCATTGATTTACTTGCATTTGACAGAATGCTGAATTGTAGCTGGTCCCATCAAATAACATGGCACATGTTAGCCCTATGCTAATCTCAACAAGTGGTACTGATTATAACAACTTCTTCATCAGCCTATGGAAGATCTTGGACTTTATATCCACCAACCAATGGCATTTCTTAAAATAGGTCAACCCTGGCCAATAGAGGGATATTTTATACCTACAATTTCAAGGTTTACTTGTTCCGTTGGTCTGTAAAACAAAATGTTTTGTGGCAATATTGCACTGATGCATGCTTGACTAGGCTACTAGCTACTACTAATGTTAAACAACATTTTCACGTTTTCGCATATGACAAAATCCCACAATTTTGTTTATCAGTTTCACACACATCCATGTGCTTTTATGGGAAAAAGATAAATGAGGTCCTTACAACATACATACATTATAAACAAAAAAATGAAGAGCCTTATGGATTTGTGAAATAGTGGTCATGTAGGCTATCATTGTAATCATTGCCCCTCAGTGGCACACATTGCTAAAGCGGTTGACTTGCAATTGATTGTACACTTTAACAGTGGGTTTGAGCCCCGCCCCCCTGGCAGCAAGCTTTTTTGATGAGGTAAAAACAGTTCACTGCCGGTCCTTATGCTCGTTTCCAAACAAAGTGGATGATTATAATAGTGCATAGCGGTTAGCCTGCATGCAAGTGTAGGCTACATAAGAATATACTAATGACAACTGTCTTCCTACATTAAGACTGTTGATTTCGAGTCTTGCAGACTCGCGATAAATGTCTTTAAAAGAACTGCAATACTGCCATCTGTAGGATGATAACGAGATCGCAAACTACCTACTGTACACATTGTAATGCTCATTCTTTTCGAGTCAAATAATACGTATGTGACAAAGCAGATGATTATAATGATGCATATAAAATGTTGTAGGCCTACATTTAGGAGTACACATCCCTATAACATAGCTTTTGCAATATGATTATTAGGCAATAGCAGTGTGTTTGTGTGCAAGGCTGAAGAAATCTTCAAGCTGTAGGCGCCCCTATTCAACACACTAACACAATACATGTAAATAAACTTTGCAAAGGGGGGGGGGGTCATGTGAGATTCGAACCCTTGCCACAATCTGCAACAATTATTTGGACAAGGCACTTTACACAGAGAGCAATTTGACCAGTCAGTCAAATACACGTGATAGTTGCTTTGATGATCAGAATGTGCTGTTGGACTTAGGTATGTTAAGGACGCTTCCATCCATGAACAAGTGTTGGAACACGTCCAACTACTTCAACAATTTTAATTGGCTGATGCACTTGTTCCAGGATATAATCATTGCCACCTGTTGAAGTTAGCATAGGGCTAACGGGTGCCATGTTATCTGATGGGACAAGCTACAATTTAGCGTTGTCAAATGCAAGTAAATCGACAATATTAATTGACTGATACGCATTTTGAGCTGGAGAACCCATTTAACTAAATGGTTGCTTATTTTTGCAATTATGGCCACAGAATGTTGGTGTTAACTTTATTTTTGCAGTTACCTGTATGTTTACATAAGCACCTTATTGTGGGTAATGATGAATAGTGATAAACAAAATAACTGGAGGTCCATGACCCTCCTGTGTTGAGATGACATTGTGACATTACATTTACATTTTACATTTTAGTCATTTAGCAGACGCTCTTATCCAGAGCGACTTACAGGAGCAATTAGGGTTAAGTGCCTTGCTCAAGGGCACATTAACGTCATTTAGCAGACGCTCTTAGCCAGAGCGACTCACAAATTGGTGCGTTCACCCTATAGCCAGTGGGATAACCACTTTACAATTTGGGGGGGGGGGGGGGGGGGTTAGAAGGAATACTTTATCCTATCCCAGGTATTCCTTAAAGAGGTGGGGTTTCAAATGTCTCCGGAAGGTGGTGAGTGACTCCGCTGTCCTGGCGTCGTGAGGGAGCTTGTTCCACCATTGGGGTGCCAGAGCAGCGAACAGTTTTGACTGGGCTGAGCGGGAGCTATGCTTCCGCAGAGGAAGGGGAGCCAGCAGGCCAGAGGTGGATGAACGCAATGCCCTCGTTTGGGTGTAGGGGCTGATCAGAGCCTGAAGGTACAGAGGTGCCGTTCCCCTCACTGCTCCATAGGCAAGCACCATGGTCTTGCGAGCTTCAACTGGAAGCCAGTGGAGTGTGCGGAGGAGGGGGGTGACGTGAGAGAACTTGGGAAGGTTGAACACCAGACGGGCTGCGGCATTCTGGATGAGTTGTAGGGGTTTAATGGCACAGGCAGGGAGGCCAGCCAACAGCGAGTTGCAGTAGTCCAGACGGGAGATGACATTTACATTACATTTTAGTCATTTAGCAGACGCTCTAATCCAGAGCGACTTACAGGAGCAATTAGGGTTAAGTGCCTTGCTTAAGGGCACATCGACAGATTTTTCACCTAGTCGGCTCGGGGATTAGAACCAGCGACCTTTCGGTTACTGGCACAACGCTCTTACCCACTAAGCTACCTGCCGCAACCTGTCTGCTGCCTTTGATACTGTGAACCATCAGATCCTCCTCTCCACCCTCTCCGAGCTGGGCATCTCCGGCGCGGCTCACTCCTGGATTGCGTCCTACCTGACCGGTGCCTGGACCAGGACCTGCGCCGCTTCCTGTGTAAGGCAGGGTCGCACTCTCCGAATGTTGTAGAGCATGAACCTGCAGGAGCGGGTCACCGCCTTGATGTTGGCGGAGAACGACAGGGTGTTGTCCAGGGTCACGCCTAGGCTCTTCGCACTCTGGGAGGAGGACACTGCGGAGTTGTCAACCGTGATGGCGAGATCATGGAACGGGCAGTCCTTCCCCGGGAGGAAGAGCAGCTCCGTCTTGCCAGGGTTCAGCTTGAGGTGGTGATCCGTCATCCATACTGATATGTCTGCCAGACATGCAGAGATGCGATTCGCCACCTGGTTATCAGAAGGGGGAAAGGAGAAGATTAGTTGTGTATCGTCAGCGTAGCAATGATAGGAAAGGCCATGTGAGGATATGACAGAGCCAAGTGACTTGGTGTATAGGGAGAAAAGGAGAGGGCCTAGAACCGAGCCCTGGGGGACACCAGTGGTGAGAGCACGTGGTGCGGAGACAGCTTCCCGCCACGCCACTTGGTAGGAGCGACCGGTCAGGTAGGACGCAATCCAGGAGTGAGCCGCGCCGGAGATGCCCAGCTCGGAGAGGGTGGAGAGGAGGATCTGATGGTTCACAGTATCAAAGGCAGCAGACAGGTCTAGAAGGACAAGAGCAGAGGAGAGAGAGTTAGCTTTAGCAGTGCGGAGAGTCTCCGTGACACAGAGAAGAGCAGTCTCAGTTGAATGACCAGTCCTGAAACCTGATTGGTTTGGATCAAGAAGGTCATTCTGAGAGAGATAGCAAGAGAGTTGGCTAAAGACGGCACGCTCAATAGTTTTGGAAAGAAAAGAAAGAAGGGATACTGGTCTGTAGTTGTTGACATCAGTGGGGTCGAGTGTTGGTTTTTTGAGAAGGGGAGCAACTCTCGCTCTCTTGAAGACGGAAGGGACATGGCCAGCGGTCAAGGATGAGTTGATCAGCGAGGTGAGGTAGGGGAGAAGGTCACCGGAGATGGTCTGGAGAAGGGAGGAGGGGATGGGGTCAAGCGGGCAGGTTGTTGGGCGGCCTGCAGTCACAAGTCGCAGGATTTTATCTGGAGAGAGAGGGGAGAAAGAAGTCAAAGCATAGGGTAGGGCAGTGTGAGCAGGACCAGCAGTGTCATTAGACTTAACAAACGAGGATCGGATGTCGTCAACCTTCTTTTCAAAGTGGTTGACGAAGTCATCCACAGAGAGAGAGGGGGGGGGGGGGGAGGATTCAGGAGGGAGGAAAATGTGGCAAAGAGCTTCCTAGGGTTAGAGGCAGATGCTTGGAATTTAGAGTGGTAGAAGGTGGCCTTAGCAGCAGAAACAGATGAAGAAAATGTAGAGAGGAGGGAGTGAAAAGATGCCAGGTCGGCAGGGAGTTTAGTTTTCTTCCATTTCCGCTCCGCTGCCCGGAGCTCTGTTCTGTGAGCTCGCAATGAGTCATCAAGCCACGGAGCTGGAGGGGAGGACCGAGCCGGCCGGGAGGATAGGGGACACAGAGAGTCAAAGGATGCAGAAAGGGAGGAGGGTTGAGGAGGCAGAATCAGGAGATTGGAGGGAGAAGGATTGAGCAGAGGGAAGAGATGATAGGATGGAAGAGGAGAGAGTAGTGGGAGAGAGAGAGCGAAGGTTGCGGCGGCGCATTACCATCTGTGTAGGGGCAGAGTGAGTAGTGTGGGAGGAGAGTGAGAGAGAAAAGGAAACAAAGTAGTGGTCGGAGACATGGAGGGGAGTTGCAGTGAGATTAGTAGAGGAGCAGCATCTAGTGAAGATGAGGTCAAGCGTATTGCCTGCCTTGTGAGTAGGGGGGGACTGTGAGAGGGTGAGGTCAAAAGAGGAGAGGAGTGGAAAGAAGGAGGCAGAGAGAAATGAGTCAAATGTGGACATAGGGAGGTTGAAATCCCCCAAAACTGTGAGGGGTGAGCCATCCTCAGGGAAGGAACTTATCAAGGCGTCAAGCTCATTGATGAACTCTCCAAGGGAACCTGGAGGGCGATAGATGACAAGGATATTAAGCTTAAATGGGCTAGTGACTGTGACAGCATGGAATTCAAATGAGGAGATAGACAGATGGGTTAGGGGAAAAATTGAGAATGTCCACTTGGGAGAGATGAGGATTCCTGTACCACCACCCCTCTGACCAGATGCTCTCGGGGTATGCGAAAACACATGGTCAGACGAGGAGAGAGCAGTAGGAGTAGCAGTGTTTTCAGTGGTGATCCAGTGGTGATCCAGTGGTGACATTCCTGGTAAAGATTACCATTAAAATAAAATACAATTTGATTGGTTGCATACTAAGTTTAGCAGGTGTTATGGTGGGTACAGAGAAACTCTTATGTTCCTAGTTCCTATCAATCAATGCAGTAAATGTCAACAAGCACACAATAATCAAATATTTTAAAAGAATGGAATGTAGTACAGCAGTAGATACAGTATGTACACTACCATTCAAACATTTGGACACACCTACTCATTCAAGGGTTTTTCTTTATTTTTACAATTTTTTACATTGTAGAATAATAGTGAAGACATCAAAACTATGAAATAACACACATGGAATCATGTAGAAACCCAAAAAGTGTTAAACAAATCAAAATATATTTAATATTTGAGATTCTTCAAAGTATCCACACTTTGTCTTGATGAGAGCTTTGCACACTCTTGGCATTCTCTCAACCAGCTTCAGGAGGTAGTCATCTGGAATGCATTTCAATTAACAGGTGTGCCTTCTTAAAAGTTAATTTGTGGAATTTCTTTCCTTCTTAATGCATTTCAGCCAATCAGTTGTGTTGTGACAAGGTAAGGGGGGTATACAGAAGATAGCCCTATTTGGTAAAAGACAAAGTCCATATTATGGCAAGAACAAGCTCAAATATGCAAAGAGAAACGACAGTCCATCATTACTTTAAGACATGAAGGTCAGTCAATACGGAACATTTCAAGAACTTTGAACGTTTCTTCAAGAGCAGTTGCAAAAAACATCAAGCGCTATGATGAAACTGGCTCTCATGAGGACCGCAATAGGAAAGGAAGACCCAGAGTTATCTCTACTGCAGCCTCAGAAATTGCAGCCCAAATAAATGCTTCACAGAGTTCAAGTCACAGACACATCTCAAAATCAACTGTTCAGTGGGGACTGTGTGAATCGGCCTTCATGGTCGATTTGCTTCAAAGAAAACACTACTAAAGGACACCAATAAGAAGAAGAGACCTGCTTGGGCCAAGAAACACGCGTAATGGACATTAGACCGGTGGATATTTGTGCTTTGGTCTTGAGCCCAAATTGGAGATTTTTGGTTCCAACCGCCGTGTCTTTGTGAGACGCGGTTTGGGTGAACGGATGATCTCTGCATGTGTAGTTACCACCGTAAAGCATGGAGGAGGAGGCGTGATGGTGTGGGGGTGCTTTGCTGGTGACACTGTCTGTGATTTATTTAGAATTCAAGGCACACTTAACCAGCATGGCTACCACAGCATTCTGCAGCGATACGCCATCCCATCTGATTTGGGCTTAGTGGGACTATAATTTGTTTTTCAACAGGACAATGACCCAACACACCTCCAGGCTGTGTAAGGGCTATTTGACCAAGAAGGAGAGTGATGGAGTCCTGCATCAGATGACCTGGCCTCCACAATCGCCTGACCTCAACCCAATTGAGATGGTTTGGGCTGAGTTGGACCGCAGAGTGAAGGAAAAGCAGCCAACATGTGCTCAGCATATGTGGGAACTCCTTCAAGACTGTTGGAAAAGCATTCCAGGTGAAGCTAGTTGAGAGAATGCCAAGAGCGTGCAAAGCTGTCATCAACCCTCGAATGAGTAGGTGTGTCCAAACTTTTGACTGGTACTCTAAATAGTAGTATTAAAGTGACAAGTGTTCAATGACTATGTACATAGGGCAGCAGTCCCTACGGTTCAGGGTAGAGTTCCCGGTGGTAGCCGTCTAGTGACAGTGACTGAGGGACAGAATAGGGTACCGGGCAGAGGGCAGGGTACTGGGTGGAGGCTGTTTTGTGGTGGTTGTTTAACAGTCTGATGGCCTGGGGATAGAAGCTGTTTATCAGTTTCTCGGTCCCAGTTTTGATGCATCTGTACTGTCTCCCCCTTCTAGATGGTAGTGGAGTGAACAGGCCATGGCTCGGGTGGCTGAGGTCCTTGATGATTTTCTTGACCTTCCTGTGACATCGGGTGCTTTAGATCTCCTGGAGGGCAGGCTCTGGAGAGCCCTGCGGTTGCGGATGGTGCAATTGCTCTACCAGGTGGTGATTCAGCCCGCCAGGATGCTCGTGATGGTCTTAGGGGCCAAGCCAAATTTCTTCATCCTCCTGAGGTTGAAGAAGCACTGCTGCGCCTTCTTCACCACACTGTTGGTGTGAAGGGACCATTTCAGGTCCTAATTGATCTGCATGCCGAGGAATTTTAAGCTTTTGACCCTCTCTACTGTGTCCTTGTTGATGTGGCGTTCTCTCTCTGCTGTCTCCTGTAGTCCACGATCAGCTCCTTCATTTTGTTGACGTTGAGGGAGAGGTTATTTTCCTGGCAACACTCCGCCAATGCATTCACGCCCTCCCTGTAGGCCTACTTGTCATTGTTGGTAATCAGGCCTACCACTGTTGTGTCGTCAGCAAACCTGATGATTGAGTTGGAGACGTGCATGACCACGCGGTCATGGGTGAACAGGGAGTACAGGAGGGGGCTAGGCACGCACCCCTGTGGGGCCCCCGTATTGAGGACCAGCATGGTGGTGGTGTTGTTGCCTACATCAGGAAGTCCAGGACCCAGTTGCACAGGGAGTCTGGGGGCAGTACAGTAGTCTTTGGTTTGATTTGACTTTCAAGCTCTTTCTTTCCATTCTTTCTACTTTTACCCATGGAGATTTGTATTGCTGTTGACAACTTGAGTTGTTGACTTCTTTGTAGTTGTTGTGTTGTCTTGCCCTCCTTTAGTTTTGTCTTTCCATGTTGTTCTCGCTCTCGCTCTCGCTCTCGCTCTCGCTCTCGCTCTCGCTCTCGCTCTCGCTCTTTGTGCTTGTAAGTAAACAATTATTTATCCAGGTTTGGGATGGAACAACATGCCCTCACCCTGTACTGGATGTGTTTGTTGAGCCCAACGTTCTTGAAGGAAGTCCCACATTGTCCAAGGACAGGGGAAACCTCACAGCCAACATCTTGGTCTACGACAACCACGTAGAGGTCGCTCCTTCCCTTCACAGAAGCAGCAAAGCTTTGATCCTCTGCCTTTGCGATCATCCTTATCAGATGACATAGGCGCTATTGGCATATGGTTGGGTAAATATATAATTTGTTAACCCATTCCGACAAGATTCTTCTTGTTGGTATCTAGGCCTGTCCACACCCACTCAAACTCTCGTCTGTAGGACACATTAGGATTAACACCATCAACAGCCCCTAGATTAATGCAATGAGTAACATGTGGTGCTATGTGTAGCTACATTCAGTTCTCTCTTGATTAAGAAGAAGCAGTTTTACATTGTGCTATTTTATATATGTGCTGTTATTCGTAATGATGATGAGACAAAACCCCTCTATCACAAAGGAAAACAATATTCTGCTTTTCTCAAACTGTGCAAACTGTCCATTTTGACAAGCACAAGTTAGGGCTGGGCGATATGGCCAAAAAATCATATCTCTATTTTTTTCAAACTTATGGTCGATTACGATATACTGTACATCTCGATTTCTTTAATGTTTTCTCTATATAAGCTTTGTTGCACAATTAAAGATCAATACACTGCATTTCAAAATAGTCAGGAACAACTTAAGAAATAATCTAATGAATTCAGGGCTTGTAAAGTTATGCCTAGGCTAAATACAAGCCTTCCACAACCATAAGACCCACTAATGATTTAATTATTTTATCAAAATAGTTTAACCTTCTTTTTTTGCAATAATCACCGATCTGGCTTTCAAGTCTGTCTATGAAAATGTCATTTTTGTGAAAAATATAACCAGAACCATGCAGAATGCACATCCACTAATAATGACCAACTTCTGGTAGCAGGCATTATAGAAAATTAACACAGGTATCATAAACAATCTCTCAAGCACAAGCCCACATGCTAGTGAGTAGCCAGCTAATCTTTATATTTAGCAAACTTGGATCTATTTGCTTGCTAACAAGGTAGAACAGTTGAACTGTTATGAATACACCCTCCTGTCCATCTCCAACTGTTTGAACAACATAGCCTGTTCACTTTGTTTAGATATTGAAATCAAGTGGCTTACCAGGATAAGACAATGCTCGTTTCTCAGAATGAGAATGTGTTGCCAAATCATTATATAAATGTTTATTTTTATGCTCATTGCACATTTATTAAACACAAATTAGACCGCTAGCACATAACAGTCTGTGGCTAAAATGCCGCTAGCGGTTTGTGGTACCGCAATGCCGCACACGACAAACTGAGCATACATTTTCCACAATCATGTTCATTGATACTTCCGTTTTAGTAGGGTCTGCTCTGCTCTACATTTTGGGAGTTGATACATAAAAAGAGTATTGTTAGAAAGGTTAAGTTCTCCTGTATTACAGTAAAATAATGTCTCAATGGGTTTAGGTGTCCAAATGACAGATTCTGTTGGACCAAACCACAAATGCAAATAGTGAGTTGAAACTGCTTTTTGTCAGAGAGCAAGAAGAGATCTTTCGTCTTTGTTGTTGTGAGTGGCAGGGTGAGGGGCTTGGTGTCTGTGTACGAGTGGGAAGTTGCACAGTGCAAACAGCACAGAAGGAGCAAAGGAGACGAGACCAAAAAGATGAACACTCCAAAAAATGTGATTCTTGCGATGCAGGTATTTGGAAATTGTGCATCACTTTCCTGTAATTTCTTGCAATCGTAAATCAAACATTCTGAAAGAGACTCTTTTTTTTGTGATGTTTTCAGAATGTCAGCATTGTCTTGTGGTTTGGAAACATGCAATGCGCTCAGCTAGAGTTTGAAAGCCAGCTAGGGAATGTAGGGAAATAATGTGTTTATTCTCCTTGCATCAAAGACAGAAAGTAAGTGTGTGTGTGTGTTTATGTATGTACTCAAACACACAAATATGAGGTGAAATGTTCTGCTTCTAATCGCTGTCCGCTAAACAAGCTGATTGTCACGGTTTCGGCCGAGGCTGCCTCTATCCCTTGTTCGGGCAGGCTTCGGCGTTCGTTGTCTCCGGAATACTAGCTGCCACCGTTGTATGTTTCATGTTCGTTTGCTTTTGTCTGTTTGTTGTCACACCTGTTCTCGTTTAGCCTAATTAGTGTTCTATAAGTTTCTCGTTGTGTTTGTCTAGTGTTGTGTGTTATTGATTTTGGTCAGTCGTGTGTAGGGCTTCATTCTTGTATTTCGCTCGGTTGAGCTTCCCTCCACTGCGTTGGAGTATTACGCACCTGTTTTGTGCGCTTTTGTTTTGTGCGCCTTCGTGCGTATTTCGCCTTCGGGCAAGAGTTGTCCTATTTCCGTGTTTGGCGTTTACTAAAGTCTGTTGGACTATCCGTCGGTGTCCTGCGTTTGATTCCACCACTGCACCCACCTACAGCACGCGTTGACAGAATAACACACCTACAAAGGAATCAGCAGAAGCCGCAGCAGCCCAGGCGACGCTGGAGGACATGGTCCGGGAACAAGCTGACCAGATCCTGCAGATGGGGACCGCGCTGCAGGAGGTGATCACCACCATCCGAGGCTGGGGGACGCCTCCACCACCACCCTCCCTGCCAGCACCATCGGCCAGTCAGCCTATTCCCGCACCGGAACCCCGAGGAGTCCGACTCTCGCTCCCGAGGGCTTACGATGGGACCGCGGCCGGGTGCCAGGGTTTCCTTCTCCAGGTGGAGCAGTACCTGGCCACCGTGCACCCGGCGCCCTCGGGACATGAGAGCGTGTCCGCCCTGATCTCCTGCCTGTCCGGGAAGGCGTTGGAATGGGCCAACGCGGAGTGGAGGAGGATCGACGCGGACACCATAACTTACGACGAGTTCTCCCGCCGCTTTCCCCTCCGGGGGATGGTCAAACACCGCCTTGAAGCGGCGGGAGAACTCGTCGTAAGTTATGGTGTCCGCGTCGATCCTCCTCCACTCCGCGTTGGGGGAGCGTCTGATCTTCCTCCGGCAGGGGAGGAGGAGTGCTCAGGAGTTCGCCCTCGAATTCCGTACTCTAGCGGCAGATGCAGGGTGGAATGATCGGGCCCTCGTCGATCACTACAGATGTAGTCTACGAGAGGACGTCCGTCGGGAGCTGGCCTGTAGGGACACCAGCCTCACGTTCGACCAGTTGGTCGACATGTCCATCAGGCTGGATAACCTGCTAGCTACCCGCGGACGTCCCGAGGGGGGTCCGTCCATTTCACCCTCCAGCGCCTCCGAGCCGTGCCCCATGGAGCTCGGGGGCGCTGGCGCTAGAGAGAGGAGGGGTCGGCTTACTAGGGGGTCCATCCCCTGCACCAACTGTGGTCGGGGAGGACACACCGCGGCTAGGTGCTGGGGATGGCCTCCTAGGGGAGAGGACGACAGGTCCCGCACTGGGGATTCCTTCCAGGTGAGTAGGCGCCCCACTCACCCAGAGCTCTCTGTTGCACATTTCTGTATACCTGTGCGTTTTCCACAGGTAGCACCTCATTCCCAGCATAAGGCGCTGGTAGATTCAGGCGCGGCTGGGAATTTTATTGATAAGAAGTTTTGTTTAGCTTTAGGGATTCCCCTTCTTCCTGTTGATGTCCCTTTCCCCGTTCATGCCCTAGATAGCCGTCCGTTGGGTGCGGGCTTGATCAGGGAGGTCACTGCGCCACTTAGGATGTGTGCGCAGGGGGGTCATCAGGAGATGATTCAGCTATTTCTGATTGACTCTCCTGCGTATCCGGTGGTGCTGGGCATGCCCTGGTTGAGTACCCATAACCCATCTATTTCGTGGCAGGAGAGGGCTCTGATGGAGTGGTCTGCCCAGTGTGTGGGTAGATGTTTAGGCGTTTCCGTAGGGGCTACCTCGGTGGAGAGTCCAAACCAGGTGCCCGCATTGCACGTTCCCCCTGAGTATGGGGATTTGGCTATTGCGTTTAGTAAGTCGAGGGCGACGCAGTTGCCGCCCCATAGGCAGGGAGATTGTGCGATAGACCTCCAGGCAGGAGCTGCGCTCCCACGGAGCCATGTGTATCCTCTGTCTCAAGAGGAGAAGAAAGCTATGGAGACTTACATAGAGGAATCTCTGAGACAAGGATACATACGGCCTTCCACTTCCCCTGCGTCCTCAAGTTTCTTTTTTGTGAAGAAAAAGGATGGTGGTTTGCGCCCGTGCATCGATTACCGTGGTCTCAATCAGATTACGGTGAAGTACAGTTATCCACTCCCGCTGATTGCGACCATGACTGAGTCATTGCATGGGGCGCGTTTCTTCACTAAATTAGATATCAGGAGCGCGTACAACTTGGTGCGCATCAGGGAGGGCGATGAATGGAAGACAGCCTTTAGTACCACCTCGGGCCATTACGAGTATCTGGTCATGCCATACGGGTTGATGAACGCTCCGTCAGTTTTCCAATCATTCGTGGATGAGATCTTCAGGGACATGCAGGGGCAGGGGGTCGTTGTGTACATAGATGACATTCTCGTGTACTCGCCTACCCGTGTCGAGCATGTGGCCCTGGTGCGCAGAGTGTTGCGGAGGCTGGTGGAGCACGACCTGTATGTTAAGGCAGAGAAGTGTCTGTTTTTCCAGGAGTCGGTCTCCTTTTTGGGGTATCAGTTGTCTGCGTCAGGGGTGAAGATGGAGGTAGACCGGGTGTCGGCCGTGCGTAATTGGCAAACACCAACCACTGTGAAGGAGGTGCAGCAGTTTTTGGGGTTTGCGAATTACTACCGGAGGTTTATCCGGGGTTTTGGACAGGTGGCAGCTCCCATCACGTCTCTTTTGAAGGGGGGTGCGGTCCGTCTGCAGTGGTCGGCCGAGGCGGACAGGGCGTTTGGGAGGCTGAAGGACCTGTTTACCTCGGCCCCGGTGCTGGCGCATCCGGATCCCTCTTTGCCGTTCCAGGTAGAGGTGGACGCGTCAGAGGCCGGTCTAGGAGCCGTGCTTTCACAACGGTCTGGCGCGCCACCTAAACTCCGCCCCTGTGCTTTTTATTCTAAGAAGCTCAGTCCGGCAGAGCGGAACTATGACGTAGGGGACAGGGAGCTGTTAGCCGTGGTACAGGCCCTAAAGGTGTGGAGGCACTGGCTTGAGGGGGCTCAACACCCTTTCCTCATTTTGACGGACCACCGTAACCTGGAGTACATCCGGGCAGCGAGGACGCTGAACCCTCGCCAGGCAAGATGGAATATGTTCTTGACCAGGTTTACATTTAAGATCACGTACATCCCTGGGTCACAGAACGGTAAGGCAGATGCGCTGTCTCGGCGGTATGACACGGAGGAGAGGTCCGTGGAGCCCACTCCCATACTGCCGGAGTCGTGTCTGGTGGCACCGGTAGTGTGGGAGGTCGATGCTGAACTCGAGCGGGCGTTACGCACCAACCCTAGTCCACCGCAATGCCCTGAGGGTCGGAAGTACGTTCCGCTCGAGGTTCGGGATCGATTGATCTATTGGGCTCACACGTCACCCTCCTCTGGACATCCTGGTATCGGCCAGACAGTGCACTGTCTTAGTGCCAAGTACTGGTGGCCCACGTTGGCGAAGGATGTGAGGGTTTATGTTTCCTCCTGCTCGGTGTGCGCCCAGTGTAAGGCGCCTAGACATCTGCCTAGGGGTAAGTTACTACCCCTGCCCGTTCCACAACGACCATGGTCTCACCTCTCGGTGGATTTCCTTACTGACCTTCCTCCTTCACAGGGGAACACCACTATACTGGTCGTTGTGGACCGGTTTTCTAAGGCCTGTCGTTTGCTCCCCATGCCGGGCCTTCCTACTGCCCTGCAAACCACCGAAGCACTATTCACCCATGTGTTCCGGCACTACGGGGTACCCGAGGATATTGTGTCTGATCGGGGTCCCCAATTTACCTCCAGGGTCTGGAGAGCCTTTATGGAGCGGTTGGGGGTCTCGGTGAGCCTCACCTCGGGTTACCACCCGGAGAGTAATGGGCAGGTGGAACGTGTGAACCAGGATGTGGGTAGGTTTCTTAGAACATACTGCCAGGACCGGCCGGAGGAGTGGGCAAGGTACGTTCCCTGGGCCGAAATGGCCCACAATTCCCTACGCCATTCCTCCACTAACCTAACCCCTTTCCAATGTGTGTTAGGGTACCAGCCGGTTCTGGCACCTTGGCAGCAGAGCCAGATCGAGGCTCCTGCGGTGGATGAGTGGGCGCGGCGCTCGGAGGAGACATGGAACGCTGCACACGTCCACCTGCAGCGGGCCCTCCGACGTCATAAGGCGAGCGCCGATCTCCACCGCAGTGAGGGACCGGTGTACGCACCTGGTGATCGAGTCTGGCTCTCTACCAGAAACCTGCCCCTCTGCCTGCCCTGTCGGAAACTGGGTCGGCGGTTTGTAGGGCCCTTTAAAGTCCTGGGAAGGTTGAACGAGGTGTGTTACAAATTACAACTGCCTGTTGAATATAAAAGTATTAACCCCTCGTTCCATGTGTCCCTTCTCAGGCCGGTGGTAGCTGGCCCACTCCAAGAAAGTGAGATCAGGGAGACTCCTCCGCCCCCATTGGACATCGAGGGGGCACCGGCGTACACTGTGAGGTCCATCTTGGAATCGAGACGTCGGATGGGGGGTCTCCAGTATCTAGTGGAGTGGGAGGGGTACGGTCCGGAGGAGCGGTGCTGGGTGCCGAGGAGAGACATTTTGGACCCGTCTCTCCTGACGGAATTCCATCGTGGGCACCCGACGCACCCTGCTCCGCGTCCTCCGGGTCGTCCCCGAGGCCGGAGTCGGCGCACGTCTGGAGCCGCGCGTCAAGGGGGGGGTACTGTCACGGTTTCGGCCGAGGCTGCCTCTCTCCCTTGTTCGGGCAGGCTTCGGCGTTCGTTGTCTCCGGAATACTAGCTGCCACCGTTGTATGTTTCATGTTCGTTTGCTTTTGTCTGTTTGTTGTCACACCTGTTCTCGTTTAGCCTAATTAGTGTTCTATAAGTTTCTCGTTGTGTTTGTCTAGTGTTGTGTGTTATTGATTTTGGTCAGTCGTGTGTAGGGCTTCATTCTTGTATTTCGCTCGGTTGAGCTTCCCTCCACTGCGTTGGAGTATTACGCACCTGTTTTGTGCGCTTTTGTTTTGTGCGCCTTCGTGCGTATTTCGCCTTCGGGCAAGAGTTGTCCTATTTCCGTGTTTGGCGTTTACTAAAGTCTGTTGGACTATCCGTCGGTGTCCTGCGTTTGATTCCACCACTGCACCCACCTACAGCACGCGTTGACACTGATCTTGGAAAATTACAGCTCTCATCACATCAACTTATGTATTTGACTCAAAACAGCATTGGTTTTGGTCTGAACTACAAAAACATATACAAACCTTAGTTTCCAAGAATCCTACAAAATGGGAGAAATAAGTATTGAAATGAGGGAATTATAGAAATATAAGCATGTATGCACTCTGGTCCCTTTGCCAGGAAATGTAGAATAATCTGGGAAAAAAACGAGTACTGCTGCTATTAGTGTGATTCATAACGTGTTGTCAGAAAAGTCCAGTTCTCATTTGGTTTTACTGTGTCTGAATATAGTCCACTCATACCTATGCATTATCCAGAATGTTTACCCAATAATGTTCAGGACCTTAGTAAAGCCATTTTGCCCTGCCACAAAGATGGTATCTGAGAGAAGATGAGAAAGACTGAGACGGAAAGACAGGAAAATAGTGATGGTTGATTTTATTTGGTTAAGATGTACATTCACACCAATTCTGATTGATAATGGGCAACCTATCAAACAGTTAAGATTTACACTTGCCCTCTCCTACCTGTACACTGAGCTGACTGCCTCCTCCTCTGACATCTGATTATTGTCCAGCAGCAAAAATGGACAAAGCAAGAGAAAGGGTAAGAAAAAGGTTGACTAAGGTTTCTTTCAAAAGTCTAAATGATAACCCGCTGTACCTTAAAAAAAACTTATTTTTTAAATAAATAAAGTTGCACACTCTAATTATGCTCCCAAACATTTAATGGGTATATCAACAAACGTTTCGGTGTGCAGTGCCTTCTTCAGGGTTATATGGTAAATTCTTGAAACAGGTTATGTAGACAAAAAGTGCAATTAGTGCAGCCGATGAACACAGTCAGGGGTGTGTCATAGTAATTAAGGTAATGAGGGATGGAAAAGTGGAACTGTTAAAAAACTCATATTTCACAGCCGGTCAAGATGTTGAATACATGGGGTAATTATTTACATAATCTTATCTCAACATTATTAAATATAATATAATACATAATGTTAATATCAACAATCATTGTTACATTTAATTTACTTTAATCTTTGTTTCATTATTTCATGTAATATCTTCTTGTGGTTCACACAGTGCCTTTTTCAGGGTTACATGGTAAATGCTTGAACCAGGTTTAGAGAAACAATGCAATTATCAGGTCCTTTCTATGAATATTTCAACCCAATTAAACTTTTTTTGCCAACAGTTTATTAGCTTACACTGCATTTCATGTTTCCCATGTTCATGATGCTCATTATGCATTAGCCCTTTATTATTTTCATAATTCTTCAAGCTCTGTAAAGATATTGGTGCTCATGGCTCAGTGGCGATTTTAGCATTTAAATCTTGGTGGGGCAAACTCCCCCCAATTTATTTTAATGCATGCCAGCAAAGGCACTACACAACACTAAACAATACACTAATTGCACCATAACGGTGACAAATGGTGCCAACAAACTGTTAGGGCCTACATAAAGCTGTCCCAACAGCAGAGTCCCAACAGCAGTCCCCAACACCTTACCATTGCTACACCTGGCTATCTGCTGAGCCTTGTCAGGCAGCGAAACAGTTCATTCAGCCTCATTTACTGCCTTTTAAAAAAACATAGCTGATATGGCTGACTTGCTTAAACAAATGTGGTTTCTATTGACAATTGAGATGTACAAACTATGGCATAAGGGGACGACGAGCGAATAAGAGGCAATCCGTAATTCCGATGAAGACATTAATGAGCGAGCTAGGACGGACGCGGTCAATATAACTATTTGTTCAGCACTTTTGAAATGTACGGCGACAGAATTCAGAACATGGGCCGTTCTTACAGTATTCTCCATGTACACCAAGACAGAACCATAGGATAACTAAAGGGGGCATATAAGGAGACAATGAAAGCTCTTACAATATTCAGTGATGACATTTCTCTAAAACAGGCTATAGGCTAAATGTGCACCACCAAGTCAGAACAGTAGGCTAAGTTATGAGGTGAAAAGGGAGCAAATTGTTAGGTTGAGGCACATGGGCTACTAACAGCTTACTACACAACATACACTTAGTATTACTTTCTTAGCTACAGTATACATATCTCCCTGGCATATTACATAATTTATGCAGCAGCATACAATACATTTTTGGACTCACCTTGTTGTGCTGTGCACACTTGAACAGGAAGGTGGTGCGGCGGTCCTTCTTGTGGGCTCTAGAAAGTGGCCCGAAATCTCAACTTGGATTTCAGAGTTGGATGACTGTTAAAAAATAATTTTCCGTATTTTCCCAGTCGGAGCTAGTTTTATCCGAGTTCCCAGTTGTCTTGAACTCACTGAAGTCTGAGATTTCCCAGATCCGAGTTTCCAGTTGTTTTGAACGTGGCAGAAGTCATGCTGGATTGACAGCATGGCCAATGTATTCAAACTTTGTGATATCCAATTAGTAGTTACGATCTTATCTCATCGCTGCAATTCCCCTACGGACATGGCGAAGGTTGAGAGCCAAGCCGCACTGCTTCTTGACATACTGCACGCTTAACCCAGAAGCCAGCCGCACGAATGTGTCGAAGAAAACACTGTCGAACTGACGACCGAAGTCAACCGACCGGCCCACCACAAGGAGTCGCTAGTGCACGATGAGACCGGCTAAACCCTTCCCTAACCCGGACGACGCTGGGCCAATTGTCCGCCGTCACAGCCGGCTGTGACACAGCCTGGGATCGAACCCGGGGCTGCAGTGGCGCCTTAGAACTCATTGTTGAATTCGCGATTTCCAACTTGTTGTGCCGATGAGCACCGATACATTTTATCTATAATTTATTTTCATATGACAAGGCTTGAAAAGGATTTGCCAGTAGATTGCCGACTTGATGCATAATGATGACTGCTTGACTAGCTTGCTAGCTAAGATTTTGAAAGTATGATGTTGACATGATCAGTCCAATCAAAGCTAAGGTAGATATAACGTGATTTGACGTCATTTTATCTGTGGCCAATTACCTTGAGCCTTCTTGAATGGGCACTTCTAATGTAAGTCTATGGCAGCACCCAAAGGGCTTGGATTTTCGAACTCTACCCATAGATTTTGCTGTGACTAAGTGTCCCCATGAGTGACAGAACACTGAGCAAATCACGGCGCAACTAGAAAACATTACCAACCCCTACGCTACGTATTTTCCACTGGCTGCCCCACCAGCACAGAATGTACTGAGCTAGGCTGAAACACCTGCATTTTGGAGCTACCTAACTCAAGAAAGCAAAAAAGAGACCATGTTTGCATGCAGCTTTATTAACTCTATTATTATGATTTTTTTTACATTGTTTGCAAACTGATATGTGACACGTATTAATGCCAAAAGAACATGGAAAACAGCTAAACAGGTGGGGCTCAACACAGGTGGGGCTCTGCCTGAATGACGCGTCGCCACTGTCATGGCTAGACAGTAATTGTCAAATCTTGCCATAGATTGTCAAGCAGATTTAAGTCAAAAATGTAATTTGGCCACTCAGGAAAATTCACTGTCTTCTCAGTAAGCAACTCCAGTGTAGATTTGGCCTTGTGTTGTAGGTTATTGTCCTGCTGAAAGGTGAATTCATCTCCCAGTGTCTGTTGTAAAGCAGACTGGAGAAGGTTTTCCTCTAAGATTTTGCCTGTGCTTAGCCCCATCCCTTTTCTTTTTATCCTGAAAAACTCCCTAGTATTTGCCTATGTCAAGCATACCTATGCAATAATGCAGCCACCACCATGCTTGAAAATAAGGCAGCAGTTACTCAGTGATGTGTTGTGTTGGACTTGCCCCAAACATAGGGCTTTGCATTTGGCCAACTTCGTTTTTTTTTTGCATACAAGGTGTATATTTTGTGTATATTTGTATTATTATTTTCACTCTGTCATTCTAATCATTATTGTGGAGTCACTATAATGATGTTGAAGCATCCTCAGTTTTCTCCCATCACATCCATTGAAATCTGTAATTGCTTTAGAATCACCAATGGCCTCATGGTAACATCCCTGAGCAGTTTCATTCTTGTCCTGCAGCTCAGTTCAGAAGGACGACTGTATCTTTGATGTGTCTGGGTGGTTTAATACATAATCCACAGCATAATTATTAACTTGACCATGCTTAAAGAGATATTCAATGTCTGATTTGATATTGTTACCGATGTACCAATCACTGCCCTTTTATGAGGCTTTCGAAAGGCTCTCTGGTCTTTGTAGTTGAATCTGTGCTTGAAATTCTATACTTGACTGAGGGACCTTACATACACTACATGACCAGAAGTATGTGGACATCTGCTTGTCGAACATCACTTCCAAAATCATGGGCATTAATATGGAGTTGTACCCCTTTGCTGCTATAACAGCCTCCACTCTTCTGGGAAGGCTTTCCACTAGATGTTGGAACATTGTTGCGGGGGTTTGCTTCCATTCAGCCACAACAGCATTAGTGAGGTTGGGCACTGATGTTGGGTGATTAGTGCCTTGCTCGCAGTCAGCGTTCCAATTCATCCCAAAGGTGTTCGATGGGGTTGAGGTCAGGGCTCTGTGCAGGCCAGTCAAGTTCTTCCACACCGATCTCGACAAACCACTTTGTGCACGGGGGCATTGTCATGCTGAAACAGGAAAGGGCCTTCTCCAAACTGTTGCCACAAAGTTGGAAGCACAGAATCGTCTACAATGTCATTGTATGCTGTAACATTAAGATTTCCCTTCACTGGAACTAAGGGGCCTAGCCCGAACCATGAAAAACAGCCCCAGTCCATTATTCCTCCTCCACCAAACTTTACAGTTGGCACTATGCATTGGGGCAGGTAGCGTTCTCCTGGCATTCGCCAAACCCAGATTCGTCAGTCAGACTGCCAGATGGGGAAGCGTGATTCATCACTCCAGAGAACGCGTTTCCACTGCTCCAGAGTCCAATGACATCGAGCTTTACACCACTCCAGCCGACGCTTGGCATTGCGCATGGTGATCTTAGGGTTGTGTGCGGCTGCTCGACCATGGAAACCCATTTAATGAAGCTCCCGACGAACAGTTATTGTGCTGACGTTGCTTCCAGAGGCAGTTTGGAACTTGGTAGGGAGCGTTGCAACTGAGGACAGACAATATTTACGCGCTAAACGCTTCAGCACTCGGCAGTTCCGTTCTGTGAGCTTGTGTGTCCGACCACTTTGCTGCTGAGCCGTTGTTGCTCCTAGACACTTCCACTTCACAATAACAGCACTTACAGTTGACTGGGGCAGCTCTAGCAGGGCAGACATTTGACAAACTGACTTGTTGGAAAGGTGGTATCCTAAAATGGTGTAACGTTGAAAGTCACTGAGCTCTTCAGTAAGGCCATTCTACTGCCAACGTTTGTCTATGGAGATTGAATGGCTGTGTGCTCAATTTTATACACCTGTCAGCAAAGGGTGTGGCTGAAATAGCCAAATCCACTAATTTGAAGGCGTGTCCACATACTTTTGTATATACTATATAGTGTATGTTGTATGTATGGGGGACAAAGGAAGGGATAGTCATAAAAAAAGAATGTCAACCCCTATTATTTCATATATTCTGTGATTTGTTAAGACAGATTTTACTCCTGAACTAATTTAGGCTTCCTTAAACAAAGAGGCTAAATAGTTATAAAATGACTATATTTTAGTTATCCATTTTTTATTAAATATATATTATTTTACTTTGACATTACAGAGTATTTTGAGTTCTTTGATGACAACAAATGACAGTTAAATCAATTTTAATCCCACTTTTTAACACAGAAAATTGTTGACAGAAAAAAGATCACTCACAAGCAGTTTCATAAAAAAATAAATCAATGCTTCAATTTAAAAACAACACCAAGTGTATTTTGAATGAATATACTAAATAACAATTAAAGCGTTTGAAATTGAAGTACAGTTTTAATGAGTGTGTTTAAGTTTAATGATAGTGAACATATACTACACTTAAAGACTGAAAAACGATTACCGTAATTTTCGGACTATAAGCCGCGCCTTTTTTCCCATTTTTCGACCCTGCGGCTTATATAACGGTGTGGCTAATCTATGGATTTTTACAGCTAACGGCCACTAGAAGACCTCCTATATCTATGGATTTTACAGGTTACAGTCCACCAACTTTAACTCTATGGGCTCTATGACCGGTCCGCGCCCCCCACCTTTAAGCGGCGGGCTCCAGCAGGAAAAGCTGGAGGCCGGAAAAGAGTGAGACAGGTAGCGCGCAAAAGTAAAAGTGGAACCGAGAGTGGTACGAGAGACAGAACGAGAGACAGAACGAGAGCAAGACAGACAGACATTACGAGAGCGAGACAGTTTGTCTCTTTCCCGACAATCCCCTCTGTGCACGAACCCTTACATATGGTAATTAAACATTAAAACACCTGCGGCTTATAGTCCAGTGCGGCTTATATATGTACACATCATTCAATATCATTCAATTTAGCTGCTGCGGCTTATACTCCGGTGCGCCTTATAGTGAGGAAAATACGGTAATTTAAATTAAACTTTTAATAAGTGTATTGAAGTGTGATGATATTATATTTATAGTATACTTAAGATATACTAGAAAAATACATCTCGTATTTGATTTTTTATTATATTTACATATAATTCTGTTTGGGTCTTTCTGTTCTTCATCACTCTCATCCATCTCCCAGTCAGATTTAATTTCTTAATTCCCCTCTGCTCGTCATCCCTTTGGTTCATTTTTTGTCACTCATGTCATGTACACTATCTGTGCATTCCTTCACACAATTTTTCCTCTGCTCTACACAATTTTCCTCCTTTACTTTTTGTTTTATTTTGACACATCCACCGTCATCATTAGTGTTTCTGATTCAGAGGGCTTTGGTTAAATGCGGAAGACACATTTTGGTTGAATGCATTAATTTGTTCTACTGACTAGGTATCCCCTTTCTCTTCCCTTATTTCCTCACTCTCGCTGTAGACAGTCTCTGACCATTCTTCATAACTATTCAGGTCATCCTACACCTCAGCTGTGGTTTTGTGTTTTTTTCTCTCATTTTTCTCCCTTCTCTCCTCTCTCTTTATTTGCATCTCTTCTACCTGTTTTTCCCAATTCTTTATCTCTTCCTTTTTTTCTCTTATTTTCTTGCTGTCTTTGCATTTCTCTCATCGTGTCCTCCCATTTTCTCTCCTCTTGCAATATGAACTCCTTTGTTATGTTCTTCAATCTTAGAGTAATAATACTTCAGGAACATAAGGATCTCCTTCCTAATATTGAGTTGCATCCCCTTTTGCCCTCAGAACAGCCTCAATTCGTCGGGGCATGGACTCTAAAAGGTGTCGAAAGCGTTCCAGAGGGATGTTGGCCCATGTTGACTTTCATGCTTCCCACAGTTGTGTCAAATTGGCTGGATGTTCTTTGGGTGGTGGACCATTCTTGATACACACAGGAAACTGTTATGTGTGAAAAACCCAGCAGCGTTGGAGTTCTTGACACACTCAAACCGATGCGCCTGGTACCTACTACCAAAGGCACTTAAATATTTTGTCTTGCCCATTCACCCTCTGAATGGCACACATATACAATCCATGTCTCAATTATCTCAAGACTTATGAATCCTTCTTTAACCTGTCTCTTCCCCTTCATCTAAACTGATTTGAAGTGGATTCAACAAGTGACATCAGTAAGGGATCATAGCTTTCACCTGGATTCACCTGGTTAGTCTATGTGATGGAAAGAGCAGGTGTTCCTAATGTTTTGTACACTCAGTGTGTATATAAATAAATATTTCCTAACTCTTTCCTCACTCTCTTGTCACATCACTTATTTTTATAATCAGAGCCAAATCTTAATGCTATATACAGTGCATTCGAAAGTATTCAGACCCCTTGACTTTTTCCACATTTTGTTACGTTACAGCCTTATTCTAAAATGGATTCACTTGTTTTTCTTCCTCATCATTCTACACACAATACCCCATAATGACAAAGCAAAAACAGGTTTTTAGACATTTTTGCTAATGTATTAAAAATACAAAACTGAAATCACATTTACATAAGTATTCAGACCCTTTACTCAGTACTTTGTTGAAGTACCTTTGGCAGCGATTACAGCCTTGAGTCTTCTTGGGTATGACGCTACAACTTGGCACACCTGTATACATAAGTATTCAGACCCTTTACTTTGAGACTCAAATAGAGCTCAGGTGAATCCTGTTTCTATTGATCATCCTTGAGATGTTTCTAAAACTTGATTTGAAGTCCACCTGTGGTAAATTCAATTGATTGGACATGATTTGGAAAGGCACACACCTGTCTATATAAGGTCCCACAGTTGACAGTGCATGTCAGAGCAAAAATAAGCCATGAGGTCGAAGGAATTGTCTGTAGAGCTCCGAGACAGGATTGTGTCGAGGCACAGATCTGGGGAAGGGTACCAAAACATGTCTG
The DNA here is from genome assembly GCF_964263955.1 of Coregonus lavaretus. Classification (NCBI taxonomy): domain Eukaryota; kingdom Metazoa; phylum Chordata; class Actinopteri; order Salmoniformes; family Salmonidae; genus Coregonus; species Coregonus lavaretus. The sequence goes on along the minus strand of NC_139996.1, from coordinate 44,036,932 downwards.
AAGCATTGAAGGTCCCCAAGAACACAGTGGCCTCTATCATTCTTAAATGGAAGACGTTTGGAACCACTAAGACTCTTTCTGGAGCTGGCCGCCCGGCAAAACTGAACAATAGGGGGAGAAGGCCCTTGGTCAGGGAGGTGACCATGAACCCGATGGTCACTCTGACAGAGCTCCAGAGTTCCTCTGTGGAACCTTCCAGAAGGACAACCATCTCTTCAACACTTCACCAATCAGGCCTTAATGGTAGAGTGGCCAGACGGAAGCCTCTCCTCAGTAAAAGCCACATGACAGCCCGCTTGGAGTTTGCCAAAAGGCACCTAAAGGACTCTCAGACCTGAAAAACAAGAATCTCTGGTCTGATAAAAACCAAGTTTGAACTCTTTGGCCTGAATGCCAACTGTCACGTCTGGAGGAAACCTGGAACCATCCCTACAGTGAAGCATGGTGGTGGCAGCATCATGCTGTGGGGATGTTTTTTAGTGGCAAGGACTGGGAGACAAGTCAGGTTCGAGGGAAAGATAAACGGAGCAAAGTACAGAGAGATCCTTGATGAAAACCTGCTCCAGAGCGCTCAGGACCTCAGACTGGGGCGAAGGTTCACCTTCCAACAGGACAACCACCCTAACCACACAGCCAAGACAATGCAGGACTGGCTTCGGGACAACTCTCTGAAAGTCCTTCAGTGGCCCAGCCAGAGCCCGGAATTGAACCTGATCGAAAATCTCTGGACAAGACCTGAATATAGCTTTGCAGCGACGCTCCCCATCCAATCTGACAGAGTTTGAGAGGATCTGCAGAGAAGAATGGGGGAAACTCCCCAAATAAAGGTGTTATTTCAGGGGGGGAGGAGTTTAAAAATAAATTTGCAAAGATTCTAAAAATCTTTTTATCCTTTGTCATTATGGGGTATTGTGTGAAGATTGATGAGGGGAAAAAATTATTTAATCAATTTTAGAATAAGGCTGTAACATAACAAAATGTGGAAAAAGTCAAGGGATCTGAATATTTCAGAATGCACTTTATGGCCGGTTTTAGAGTAGGAGTGTGACTCCGTTTCCAAGTGACCTTGCCCCAATGACGTTGACCACAAGTCATGATGCTGTCAGGGCTCATACAAATATAGCTTCAAATTCATGCTGTATCTTTTTAACCTCTTTAAATCAGAAAGTATTATCCGGCATTGACTTTTCCTCTCTTTCCCCCTACCTTTTTCTCTCCATCTCACTGCACCAGGCGCACTCGTCCCATCACTTTGCATCTGTTATTTCTGTCTCTCTTCATCTCTACCCTTTGTCCCTTTCCATCTATCCCTCTGTCTTTTCTTTTTTCTCCTGAATCCCCCTTTTTTCCATTTATCTCATCTTTATTTTTACTATACTATTACTGTAGAATAATAGTGAAGACATCAAAACTATGAAATAACACATATGGAATCATGTAGTAACCAAAAAAAGTGTTAAACAAATCAAAATATATTTTATATTTGAGATTCTACAAATAGCCAACCTTTGCCTAGATGACAGCTTTGCACACTTTTGGCATTGTCTCAACCAGCTTCACCTGGAATGCTTTTCCTACAGTCTTGAAGATCCCACATATGCTGAGCACTTGTTGGCTGCTTTTCCTTCACTCTGTGGTCCAACTCATCCCAAACCATCTCAATTAGTTCGAGGTCGGGTGATTGTGGAGACCAGGTCATCTAATGCAGCACTCCATCACTCTCCTTCTTGGTCAAATAGCCCTTACACAGCCTGGAGGTGTGTTTGGTCATTGTCCTGTTGAAAAACAAATGATAGTCCCACTAAGCAAAAACCAGATGGGATGGCGTATTGATACAGAATGCTGTGGTAGCCATGCTGGTTCAGTGTTCCTTGAAATCTAAATAAATCACTGACAGTGTCGCCAGCAAAGCACCCCCACACCATCACAACTCCTCCTCCATGCTTCACGGTAGGAACCACACATGCAGAGATCATCCGTTCACCTACTCTGCGTCTCACAAAGACACTGTGGTTGGAACAAAAAATGTCACATTTGGACTAATCAGATTTCCACCAGTCTAATGTCCATTGCTCGTGTTTCTTGGTCCAAGCAAGTCTCTTCATCTTATTGGTGTCCTTTAGTAGTGTTTTTTTTGCAGCAATTCAACCATGAAGGCCTGATTCACACAGTCCCCTCTGAACAGCTGATGTTGAGATATGTCTGTTACTTGAACTCTGTGAAGCATTTATTTGGGCTGCAATTTCTGAGGCTGGTAACTCTAAAGAACTTATCCTCTGCAGCAGAGGTAACTCTGGGTCTTCCATTCCTGAGCCAGTTTCATCATAGCACTTTTTGCGGCTGCACTTGAAGAAACTTTCAAAGTTCTTGAAATGTTCCGTATTGAATGACCTTCATGTCTTAAAGTAGTGATGGACTGTTGTTTCTCTTTGCTTATTTGAGCTTGTTCTTGTCATAATATGGACTTTGTCTTTTACCAAATAGGCTATCTTCTGTCACAACACAACTGATTGGCTCAAACGCATTAAGAAGGAAAGAAATTCCACAAATGAACTTTTAAGAAGGCACACCTGTTAATTTAAATACATTCAAGATGACTACCTCATGAAGCTGGTTGAGAGTATGTCAAGAGTGTGCAAAGCTGTCATCAAGGCAACGGGTAGCTATTTGAAGAATCTCAAATATAAAATATATGTTGATTTGTTTAACACTTTTATGGCTACTACATGACTCCATATGTGTTATTTCATAGTTTTGATGCCTTACTGTTATTCTACAATGTGGAAAAGAGTAAACATAAAGAATAACCCTGGAATGAGTAGGTGTGTCCAAACTTTGGACTGGTACTGTATATATATATATATATATATATATATATATATATATATATATATATTACCCAAAAGTTTTTAAGATATTGGACTTTCAAGAAACAAAGTTGTGGCAAATTACACTTTGCTTCTTGAAATTCCTGTATCTTAAAAACAGTGGACTAATTAAAAAATTAAAAAATATAGTTTTTGAGTGGATTTTTCCATTAGTAGCTAGTGACCTTCCATGTTCATGCACACACGCATGCACATACAGAGGAGAACCCATGGTGAGTATTTACAGCTATGACACTGGATGCAGTTCCCCCATTGCCCTTGCTTCCTGTTGATTGAACACAGTCTATGAAGATTAAAATGAGATTAACTCTGTGGGCTCTAAAAGTACATTAGTGTCAAATGCCATTTCTCCTCATGCTTTAAGAAGCAATTGCGCATGGCTCTGAGAGAGAATAACGTTCACACTTCTGCTTCATTACTCTGCTCTCTCCCTTAGAAAATACCATGATCTGCCATTTTCGCCTTCTGTGAGTCATTTTTATCCCAATTCCATTTTTTTAGAGTTCTTTCAAGGGGAAAAAAGTACAAATTGGGATCAACGCTTTGCGTGGGTCTATGTGTTCTTTTAGATACTCCATTTGTAAAGGATGTATACTGTGTCTTTTAGGGGCAGACAATTACAAGCTTTTTATCACCTTCACGATTTCCATTATTTTTTGTTTTTTTACTTTGTTTTTCTCCAAGCACTTCATAGGAAGTGAACCCTGGTGTCTGGACCAGGAAAGGTCACAGTGTCATTGAAGCACCGAGATTCAAATAAAATCAAAATGTATTTGTCACATGCACCGAATACAACAGGTGTATACTTTACCATGAAATGCTTACTTATGAGCCCTTTCCCAACAATGCAGAGTTAAAAAGTAAGAACAATGTGCTAAATAAAAATAAGGAAATAGTAACACAATAAAATAATAATAACGAGGCTATATACAAGGAGTACAAGTACCGAGTCAATGTGCAGGGGTACTAGGTAGTTGTGGTAATTGAGATAATATGTGAATCGTTTCAGGAAACTAGGCATATGTCGCAGGTCACTACTTCACAGGAGAGGCATTTGAACGTAAACAGTTACTTTGTATCAAAATGCGTTTTTGAAGAAATGCCTTCTGGAACATGTGAACTTTCATGTGCCTTAATAACAAACTTGTATGCCATCTGTAAATACAAATACAATTGTTAAATTACGAGCCTAGTTGGTTTAGCCATGGAAAAAGACAGGAGCCTTCCCGCTAGCCATGATTGGCTGAGATAATGGATGGGCTGGACATGCCGAGAGATGAGTTCGGATTGATCTGCCATGTAGCATGCTTCTGTCTATACCAAAGGGCTGCTCAGTATGTGTAGGTAATCCTTTCTAAAGCGGCTTTTTTTTAAAGATATCACCTATAACTGCAAAAGTGTAGCTCTCCAAAAAAACATGTATGCATTCATTAACTGTAAGTCGCTCTGGATAAGAGCGTCTGCTAAATGACCAAAATGTAATAGGTAAGGAGATGGAGAAAATTCTGGCGTTTGATTGCAAATATACGGAGGGAGTTGAAAAGAGAACACACTGAAGGCTGTTGTATAAAACACATCTTCAAACTAAGGGCAACCATGGCATCCGTGACAGAAAGGGAGAAGTGTTCATCCATGTACACGGGTAAGAGAGTCTAACTAGCTACGTTTTCAGATATTATATGTTTCCAATTGTGTCCGAAAGTTGTTTTCATTGCAAGTTAAAGCATACTGTTAGCTCGCTAGCTAACATTACATATATGATCTGTGTAGTAAGATTATTCGTATCTCAGTGTCATTTGCATTGCTAGTTATAGCCTAATGTTAGCTAGCCAACTAACATTGAATCTAGTTGGTTAGCTACCTGCAGATTCATGTAGGTTAGTAACTTTATGAGTTGGGATTATGGTTCATTGTTGAGCTAGCTAGCTAACTAGCTACATGTCTAAACAAAAGACTCCACTATGCAAGTTAACATTGCACTGTACCGTTTACACCTTCTGTATCACTTATGTGGTCACTCCATAGTCCCTCATCAAGAATAATACCCAGATATTTTCCCTATCTAAGTCAGGCAGTGGTAGTCCTGACATAAGAGCATCGTAAACACAGGAAATGTTCTTGGACAGTGGTTGGTCTGCATGGCAGAGTTGTGCAATAGGTGACATCTTAGGTAGGTTCCATTGGCCCTTGAGATTCACCCTAATAAAATGTCATAGTTGTAGGTACAGTTGAAGTCGGAAGTTTACATACACCTTAGCCAAATATGTTTAAACTCAGTTTTTCACAATTCCTGACATTTAATCCTAGTAAAATTTCCCTGTTTTAGGTCAGTTAGGATCACCACTTTATTTTAAGAATGTGAAATGTCAGAATAATAGTAGAGAGAATGATTTATTACAGCTTTTATTTATTTCATCACATTCTGAGTGTGTCAGAAGTTTACATTTACAAGTTTACAGAAATTTACTCAATTAGTATTCGGTAGCATTGCCTTTAAATTGTTTAACTTGGGTCAAACGTTTCGGGTAGCATTTCACAAGCTTCCCACAATAAGTTGGGTGAATTTTGGCCCATTCCTCCTGACAGAGCTGGTGTATCTGAGTCAGGTTTGTAGGCCTCCTTGCTCGCACACGCTTTTTCAGTTCTGCCCACAAATGTTCTATAGGATTGAGGTCAGGGCTTTGTGATGGCCACTCCAATACCTTGACTTTGTTGTCCTTAAGCCATTTTGCCACAACTTTTGAAGTATGCTTGGGGTCATTGTCCATTTGGAAGACCCATTTGCGACCAAGCTTTAACTTCCTGACTGATGTCTTGAAATGTTGCTTCAATATATCCACATCATTTTCCTTCCTCATGATGCCATCTATTTTGTGAAGTGCACCAGTCCCTCCTGCAGCAAAGCACCCCCATAGCATGATGCTGCCATCCCGTGCTTCACGGTTGGGATGGTGTTCTTCGGCTTGCAAGCAACCCCCTTTTTCCTCCAAATATAATGATGATCATTATGGCCAAACAGTTCTATTTTTATTTCATCAGAACAGAGGACATTTCTCCAAAAAGTACGATATTTTTCCCCATATGCAGTTGCAAACCGTAGTCTGGCTTTTCTATGGCGGTTTTGGAGCAGTGGCTTCTTCCTTGCTGAGCGGCCTTTCGGGTTATGTCGATGTAGGACTCGTTTTACTGTGGATATAGATAATTTTGTACCTGTTTCCTCCAGCATCTTCACAATGTCCTTTGCTGTTGTACTGGGATTGATTTACACTTTTCTCACCAAAGTACGTTCATCTCTAGGAGACAGAACGCGTCTCCTTCCTGAGCGGTATGACGGCTGCGTAATCGCATGGTGTTTATACTTGCGTACTATTGTTTGTACAGATGAATGTGGTACCTTCAGTTAGGAAATTGCTCCCAAGGATGAACCAGACTTGTGGAGGTCTACTATTTTTTTTCTGAGGTCTTGGCAGATTTCTTTTGATTTTCCCATGATGTCAAGCAAAGAGACACTGAGTTTGAAGGTAGGCCTTGAAATACATCCATAGGTACACCTCCAATTGACTCAAATTATGTCAATTAGCCTATCAGAAGCTTCTAAAGCCATAACATCATTTTTGGGAATTTTCCAAGCTGTTTAAAGGCACAGTCAACTTAGTGTATGTAAACTTCTGACCCACTGGAATTTTGATACAGTGAATTATAAGTGAAATAATCTGTCTGTAAACAATTGTTTGAAAAATTACTTGTGTCATGCACACAGTAGATGTCCTAACCGACTTGCCAAAGCTATAGTTTGTTAACAAGAAATGTGTCGAGTGGTTGAAAACCGAGTTTTAATGACTCCAACCTAAGTGTATGTAAACTTCCGACTTCAACTGTAACTAAAGAAGTCCTTGTTAGACAAGTGGTATTTCTGTTTCAGCTGTTCGAAGGGCATAAGAATTCCCTCCTCATAACAATGTTCCAGAAGAGTGATACCCTTATCAGACCATGGTCTAAAGTTACTATTCTGGAAAAACATAGGAATCAATCTATTGTTCCATAGAGGGGTTTTAGGGGAAAGAAATCCCTCTCTTCTGAACAGCTCATGCAGTTTGCACCATGCCAAGACAGAATTTATAATTAAAGGGTTGTCTGTGATAGTGTTTGTAGATTTCATGTAACATTTGTAAAACAATTCTCATGTACCTCAAACTGTTCAACCATGAGGGAGAAGGAACATTGTCAAACCTCTGAGCCAGAAATCTAGAATGCGCAGCCCAGTAATACATTCTGTAATTGGGGAGGTTTAAGCCCCCTTGACTGTAATCAAGGGTCAGTTTGTCCAGGCTACCCTAGAGGTTCTGCCGTGCCAGATAAACCGCCTGGTCAGCTCGTCGAGAGAGGAAAAGAATGCTGCGGGCACAGGGATGGGGAGAGATTGAAATAAATATAGAAAGCTGGGCAGGATATTCATTAATTACATTAATTAAAATAAAATAAAATTGTATTTGTCACATGAGCTGAATATAACACGTGAAATGCTTACTTACAAGCCCTTAACCAACAATGCAGTTCAAGAAAGAGTTAAGAATATTTACTAAATAAACTAAAGTAAACAATAAAATAAAAAGGAACACAATAAAATAACAATAACGAGGCTATATACAGGGGGTACCGGTACCGAGTCAATGTGCAGGGGTACAGGTAAGTCGAGGTAATTTGAACATGTAGGTAGGGGTAAAGTGACTATGCATAGATAATAAACAGCGAGTAGCAGCAGTGTAAAAACAAAGGGGGGAGGTGTCAATGTAAATAGTCCAGGTGGCCATTTGATGAATAGTTCAGCAGTCTTATGGCTTGGGGGTAGAAGCTGTTAAGGAGCCTTTTGGTTCTGGACTTGGCACTCTGGTACCGTTTGCCGTGCGGTAGCAGAGAGAACAGTCTATGACTTGGGTGACTGGAGTCTTTGACAATTTTTGGGCCTTCCTCTGACACCGCCTAGTATATAGGTCCTGGATGGCAGGAAGCTTGGCCCAAGTGATGTACTGGGCCATATGCACTACCCTCTGTAGCGCCTTATGGTCAGATGCCGAGCAGTTGCCATACCAGGCGGTGATGCAACCGGTCAGGATGCTCTCGATGGTGCAGCTGTAGAACTTTTTGAGGATCTGGTGACCCATGCCAAATCTTTTCAGTCTCCTGAGGGGGAAAATATGTTGTAGTGCCCTCTTCACGACTGTCTTGGTGTGTTTGGACCATGATAGTTTGTTGGTGATGTGGACACCAAGGAACTTGAAACTCTCGACCCGCTCCACTACAGCCCCATCGATGTTAATGGGGCCTGTTCGGCCCACCTTTTCCTGTAGTCCACAATCAGCTCCTTTGTCTTGCTCACATTGAGGGAGAGGTTGTTGTCCTGGAACCACACTGCCATGTCTCTGACTTCCTCACTATAGGCTGTCTCCTCGTCGTTGGTGATCAGGCCTACCACTGTCGTGTCGTCAGCAAATTTAATGAGGGTCTTGGAGTCGTGTGCAGCCACGCAATCTTGGGTGAACAGGGAGTACAAGTGGGGACTAAGCACGCACCCCTGAGGGGCACCCGTCTTGAGGGTCAGCATGGCGGATGTGTTGTTGCCTACCCTCACCACCCGTCAGGAAGTCCAGGATCCAGTTGCAGAGGGAGGTCTTCAGTCCCAGGGTCCTTAGCTTAGTGATGTGCTTGGAGGGCACTATGGTGTTGAACGCTGAGCTGTAGTCAATGAACAGCATTCTCACGTAGGTGTTCCTTTTGTTCAGCAGGTAGCCGGCAGGTAGCCTAGTGGTTAAGAGCATTGGGCCAATAACCGAAAGGTCGCTGGGTCGAATCCCCGAGCCGACTAGGTTAAACATCTGCCGATGTGCCCTTTAGCAAGGCACTTAACCCTAGTTGCTCTGGATAAGAGTGTCCGCTAAATGACTAAAATGTAAATGTCTAGGTGGGAAAGGGCAGTGTGGAGTGCAATAGGGATTGCGTCATATGTGGATCTGTTGGGGTGGAAAGTGAATTGGAGTGGGTCCAGGCTATTTGGGATGAGGGTGTTGATGTGAGCCATGGCCAGCATTTCATGGCTATAGATGTGAGTGGTATGGGGCGACAGCCATTTAGGCGGGTTACCTTGGTGTTCTTGGGCACAGGGACTATGGTGGTCTGCTTGAAACATGTACAGTACCAGTCAAAAGTTTGGACACACCTACACATTCCAGGGTTTTTCTTTATTTTTACTATTTTTACATTGTAGAATAATAGTGAAGACATCAAAACTATGAAATAACACATATGTAATCATGCTGCATTGACGACAGCTTTGCACAATCTTGGCATTCTCTCAACCAGCTTAATGAGGTAGTCACCTGTAATGCATTTCAATTAACAGGTGTGCCTTGTTAAAAGTTAATTTGTGGAATTGATTTCCTTCTTAATGTGTTTGAGCCAATCAGTTGTGTTGTGACAAGGTAGGGGTGGTATACAGAAGATAGTCCTATTTGGTAAAAGACCAAGTCCATATTATGGCAAGAACAGCTCAAATAAGCAAAGAGAAATGACAGTCCATTATTACTTTAAGAACTTTAAGAACTTTTAACATTTTTCAAGTGCAGTCGCAAAAACCATCAAGTGCTATGATGAAACTGGCTCTCATGAGGACCGCCACAGGAAAGGAAGACCCAGAGTTACCTCTGCTGCAGGGGATAAGTTCATTAGAGTTAACTGCACTTCAGATTGCAGCCCAAATAAATGCTTCACAGAGTTCAAGTAACAGACACATCTCAACATTAACTGTTCAGAGGAGACTGTGTGAATCAGGCCTTCATGGTTGAATTGCTGCAAAGAATCCACTACTAAAGGACAGAAGAAGAAGAGACTTGCTTGGGCCAAGAAACATGAGCAATGGACATTAGACCGGTGGAAATCTGTCCTTTGGTCTGATGAGTCCAAATTTGAGATTTTTGGTTCCAACCGCTGTGTCTGTGTGAGACGCAGAGTAGGTGAACGGATGACCTCTGCATGTGTGGTTCCCACCATGACGCATGGAGGAGGAGGTGTGATAGTGTGGGGGTGCTTTGCTGGTGACACTGTCTGTGATTTATTTAGAATTCAAGGCACACTTAACCAGCATGGCTACCACAGCATTCTGCAGCGATACACCATCCCATCTGGTTTGGGCTCAGTGGGACTATCATTTGTTTTTCAACAGGACAATGACCCAACACACCTCCAGGCTGTTTAAGGGCTATTTTACGAAGAAGGAGAGTGATGGAGTACTGCATCAGATGACCTGGCCACCGCAATCCCCCGACCTCAACCAAATTGTGATGGTTTGGGATGAGTTGGACCGCGGAGTGAAGGAAAAGCAGCCAACAAGTGCTCAGCATATGTGAGAAGTCTTTCAAGACTTTTGGAAAATCATTGCAGGTGAAGCTGGTTGAGAGAATGTCAAGAGTGTGCAAAGCTGTCATCAAGGCAAAGGGTGGCTACTTTGAAGAATCTAAAATCTAAAATATATTTTGATTTGTTTAACAGTTTTTTGGTTACTACATGATTCCATATGTGTTATTTCATAGTGTTGATGTTTTCACTGTTATTCTACAATGTAGAAAACAGTAAAAATAAAGAAAAACCCTTGAATTAGTAGGTGTGTCCAAACTTTTGACTGGTACTGTAAGTAGGGTAAAAATGTCAGTGAAGACACTTGCCAGCTGGTTAGCGCATGCTTTGAGCACGCGTCCTGGTAATCCTGCGGCCTTGCGAATGTTAACCTGTTTAAAGGTCTTACTCACATCAGCTATGGAGAGCGAGATCACAGTCGTCCAGAACAGTTGGTGCTCTCATGCATGGTACAGTCTTGCTTGCCTCAAAGCGAGCATAGAAGGCATTAGCTCTTCTCATAGGCTCGTGTCACTGGGAAGCTCGCGTGTGGATTTCTCTTTGCAATCCGTGATAGTTTGCAAGCACTGCCACATGTGACAATAGTCAGAGCTGGTGTAGTAGATTTCAATCTTAGTCCTGTATCGATGCTTTGCCTGATGGTTTGTCAGAGGGCGTAGCTTGATTTCTTGTAAGGATCCAGATTTGTGTCCCGCTCCTTGAAAGCGGCAACTGTAGCCTTTAGCTCAGTGCAGATGTTGCCTGTAATCCATGTCTTCTGGTTGAGATATGTGAGTACGGTCACTGTGGGGATGACATCATCGATGCACTTATTAATGAAGCCGGTGACTGATGTGGTAAACTCCTCAAGCAGTTTTTGACCATTTTAATGGAAATCTATTATGGTAAAATACGTCATCTTTACCCATAAATGTGTATGTTGATCAGAGAGATCACTTTCTGTCTGCTGATGGGGACTAACATCCATGTGGTACCACTGTGGCCTTTTGGCTAGCCATACACAATTATTCATGAAGAGAGGGAGAAATATGAGAGGGTGAAAGAGCACCTGTGCTGTCTGAACACATGTGCGCTCCCATGACTGTTATCTCTTTAGACAACCAGTGGCTGACATTGCGTGTGTGTATGTATATTCAAACCCGGGTCTCCCGCATCCCTCAAGACAGTGTTTGGCTGCTGAGCTAAAGCCTAGGCATTAGTTGTGGGACTCTACACAAGAGACAAGGTTACTGTCGATAGAAACCTCCCTATTCACTGTTTGGTTACTGTCTTTTACTGACATAATCAATTAGAGCTTTCGGTGGTGTGAATGCATGGCGCAAAAAGCCATAACATTCACTATTGGAGGTCTGCAGTGGTTAAGATAAAATCATACCTTTAATTAACCTGTAGCAGTTCGGTGGGTGGGTCGGTGGGTGCAGCTGTCCTGTGGGGGGAGGGTATGGTGGGTTTAGTGTTCCTGTGGGGGGAGGGGTGTTGGGGCTACTGAGCTTTACACCTTCTTTCTTGCGGTTCTTCTGCATCTTATTAAATGTGTGGGGGGCTCGGTCTAAGGGAGGGAGGGCGGGAGGGCGGGTGGGTGTGAGGATAAAGGTTTAGCATCCTGCTCTTTTCTCTTTTGTTTGGTTAATTTCATGACTGAGTGTGGGTGGGTGAGACAGAGGGTTAATGTGACTCTTTCTTGTTTTCTTTGTACCCCTCTATCAATATAAATGAAATACATTTTTTATACATACAAAAAAAAGGTTACTTGTCACATGAGCGTGGTCTGAAACCACCTTTATTACTATAGAGGCCCTTTTGTTTCCTCATTTGACTTAATATTGTAGCTTAGGGAACACTAACTTGTTCACCTTCTAGAAAAGTGTTAACAAACATTGTACTTTAATCGAGGCGCTTAATCTCAGTTAGCCACACTTATTGTGTTACTTTTTGCCCCTCTCCTTTGAGTCTCCATACTCCCCACCCACAACCCTGAATCCTGCAGACCGGGTAATGCAATAGCCTGCTTTCTTCCTAGGGATTTGTCTGGTTTATTGAGCCTTACTCATTGAGAAACTGTTAAGCCCAAAGCAATCTTCTGAATTTGGAGAATCTATTACTGAGCAATAATTGCATCACTCAGAGAATGAGACAATGCTGCAGCATCTCAAATGTCAGTCAGTGGGCTCATGACGTTTGGTCACTTGAACATGTCATTTTTGACGATGACTTTTAAGCGGATAGAATCGTCACCCTAAAGCTTCAACAAAAATATATCACGAACCAGGGCTGACACTGGCCAAAAGAGAGCCCCCATCTCTTGGCTTAGTACAGTGAGGGAAAAAAGTATTTGATCCCCTGCTGATTTTGTACGTTTGCCCACTGACAAAGTAATGATCAGTCTATAATTTTAATGGTAGGTTTATTTGAACAGTGAGAGACAGAATAACAACAACAAAATCCAGAAAAACATATATTTGCATTTTAATGAGGGAAATAAGTATTTGACCCCCTCTCAATCAGAAAGATCTCTGGCTCCCAGGTGTCTTTTACACAGGTAACAAGCTGAGATTAGGAGCACAAAACATCACTGCTCTAGAGGAGATCTGCATGGAGGAATGGGCCAAAATACCAGCAACAGTGTGTGAAAACCTTGTGAAGACTTACAGAAAACGTTTGACCTGTGTCATTGCCAACAAAGGGTATATAACAAAGTATTGAGAAACTTTTGTTATTGACCAAATACTTATTTTCCACCATAAATTGCAAATAAATTCATTAAAAATCCTACAATGTGATTTTCTGCAAAAATAATTATCCATTTGTCTGTCATAGTTGATGAAAATTACAGGCCTCTCTCATCTTTTTAAGTGGGAGAACTTGCACAATTGGTGGCTGACTAAATACTTTTTTCCCCCACTGTATGTGTTCTCATTATAAGCACACCTGGCCACTTTAAGAAGAGGATGGCAGATTTAATAGCCACAGCAAGGCAGGAACAGATTTGGGGTTAGCAGCAGTGGTTGGCTTGGCTGGCTTTGAACCAGAGCCATGCAGCATCACCCCCGTTTCTCTACTGTCTCACTGAGGATATCCTGTGTTCCCTCACCAGTCTCAGAGCATTAATCTTTTACTCTGCGGCTCTAACACCGGTTTCTATCTTTGGCATTTAAACACAAACAAAACTCTGGCCAACTAACAGAATTGTTGTGCCTCTCAAGTAAAATGTTCTGCTATTGTCTTACTAAATATTGCCTCCATCTTTGCAAGAGGAGTTGCTGATCACTTTTCCTTTTAGGAATCTTATGATATTCTGATGTTTCTGTGAAATGTCTTCAATGTGCTGACATCTTGGTGTCCTTTGAAGGCTGGAGGTTGTACACCCCTGCTTTAAGACGGTCTTGGTACAGATGGATGTGTTATTCCAGTCTCTTTGTCGCCCCCCTTGGCCCATAACCAACACCCTGTGCTCAAGTCAGCCCTGACTATTGGAATCCTCAGAACTGACACCCCCCTTTGTGTTCTGAGTATTGCACAAGAAACTAGGGTTTTGGGAGATCATTAGGTAAACCTTGCTTACCTCTGTCTGCACATAAAGGAATGTATTTCGGCTGTAGACGATGCAGTTGACGATAAAGAATTAATCAGACAATTGCCTCTGCTGCTCCCCCATGCCTGGTGGGTTAGCTTTTTTGTCCTTGGATACAATTCATAGTTTCTCACAAATCCATAAATGTTATTTGGAATGCTTGCTTTGTCGCTTTACTAAACAAACAAGAACAACATATGAAAGATATTTGAGTGACATATTTAAACATGGCCAGGGGTACTAGATAGGTACAAGATACTTGCCCATGTTGTGGCTGGAAGTTGAAAAAAGCCCCTTATGAACAGTAGAGTTAAGCAGTGCCCTACTACCACCCTAATACATTTACATTTTAGTACTACCATATACTCATGTGCTCTCACAAATGGAGCATGAGAGATGAAGTCAGGTTTCTATCACCCTGAAGCTGGTCGTGACAGTAAAGCTAATCTGTTAAAAAACATTCTGTTTAGCTGATTTGTTTACCCTTGATGAGCGATACTTGTTAATATCATAGGAAAGATTAGGTACCATATCGCCCTCTTCTGGCTGGAAGTGTGAAGTTAATTTGATGCTTCCTGCTACTTGTTATTCAGCAACAGTGAAATAATTAAATGACCACAATGGGAGCAATGGTCCCTGTCACAGATGTCTGGTGCTGATTTCTGTCTGATGCGAAGACTGCAACTGCATTTCGTTTTTAACAAATCAGGCGTTGCAAAAAGGAAAACATTTGATATCTTATCTGATCCTAAAACACTTTGAGTCAGCCCATCCATTTCCAATGTACAGATGTTATTTTGAACCAAAGCATTCGACATACATCAGTAGATGAGAGGAGTTGGAGTGAGACATGTTTTCGAACACGTCTTTGACCCCTCTTTATCCTGTTAGCCAGGGACATACCTTCGGAAATGCAACCTTCATGCAGTTCCTGGGACCAGTCGGTTGCCTGGCAACAGCTCTGGCCAGTCGGATGGGGGCACCTCATACGGTGGGGGATTACGCTCGCTGCCTGACTACAGCCCAGATATACAGGACCACAAAAGGTAAGAGGGTTCTGTCTGCCATTTCCAGTAGTTACCACAGCCACAAAGTCAAAATTAGCTATATCGTGAAAATTAATGGTCGTAATTTAAGGTTAGGCATAAGGTTAGCATTGTGGTTATGGTTAGGGTTAATGTTAGACTTAGGTTTAAAATCACATTTTAAGAAGATAAATTGTAGAAATAGGTGGGGTTTATGACTTTGTGGCTGTGGTAACATGAAAAGGCCTAAACGATAGGAAACTATCGCTTTACATGTCATCTTTTATTTTATGCTTTAATTGTTTCAGGATCTTGGAGACTTTCTCAGACTCTGACATTAATGATTTGTCCATACTGGAGTACACCAACAGACTCTTTTGGTAAATAGAAATGTTTCACTTGTACAATATCACGTTTTTCTTTTAATCTGTTAATATTGCTTTCAGTCATGATGGTTTGAGATGTCTTGAGAAATACAATTGAGACTTTGTCTCAAGACACTCAATGCCTTGTCTTGAGACATTTTATGCGTGTCTTGAAGACATGTAAAATAATGCGATGTCTTGAGACATTTTATTTTGGAAAGTTTAACATTTCAAATTGATTAAATATTCTTCAGTCAACTGACATTTGATGCAAGACTAAAAAACTACAGTTTGTCAAACCTAGAGGATTTACAAACAGTTTTTTCAGCTTGAGGCAGGGGTGAATGTAAGGCAGTACGGTCTGGTACGGCATCCCGGCAAAATAAATAGTGCGGGTACGCCGTACCGGTATAACATGACCCTATCACAATAATTAAAACAAAATGTCAAGAAAACTGTAGGCTATTACACCATCAGGCTACCGCATGTCAGAAGCATGAAAAATGAGCGAATGGACTTGAAAACAGGTAGTATAGCCTACGCTCCAAAATGCGATGTGGTTTGATGAGAACACTGAAATTTTGCCCAAGCAGAGATAAATGGCAGACACCGAGACGTGCTCGAACAGCAGTGGATGCATAAATTCTGGTCTAATGACAATCGCCAAAATGTAATTACACTTAGTTGTGTTTTGTGTAGCAGATGTATCTTTCCATTCACTACTGTTTGGAGGCTGTAAATATGTTGCGAGTGGATGAGCATGTGCAGGTGGTCTATTAAAGGAGCCATTTGAAGTGATTGTTTGACAATCAGATTAAAACATCCTGATTGGTTGTGTTTATGCACCAATAAAAGGTAATACATTTTAAAAGTTAAATGACACATCTTTACTACTAGGCCCACAGAGATCCTATTGAATTAATAGGGATTCTACTGTATATGTCATTATATGATTAAGCATGTGCACACAGGAGGTCCCATACTGGGAAAAAATTAAATCTACTTTCACCACTAAAGTACTACTTAAGTAGTTTTTTGTGGTATCTGTACTTTACTTTACTATTTATGTCTTTTACTTTAACTTCACTACATCCCTGAAGAAAATAATTTACTTTTTACTCCATGCATTTTCCCTGACACCCAACAGTACTTGTTACATTTGGAATGCTTCGCAGGACAGGAAAATGGTCCAATTCACACACTGCTCATCCCTACTGCCTCTGACCTGGCGGACTCACTAAACACAAATGCTTGGTTTGTAAAAGATGTCTGAGTGTTGGAGTGTCCCCCTGGCTATCGATAAATAAAATAAATACAAAATTGTGCCGTCTGGTTTGCTTAATATAAGTAATTTGAAATTATTTGATACTTAAGTATATTTTAGCAATTACATTTACTTTTGATACTTAAGTATATTTAAAACCAAATACCTTAACAATTTTACTCAAGTAGTATTTTACTGGGTGACTTTCACTTTTACTTGAGTCATTGTCTATTAAGGTATCTTTACTTTTACTCAAGTATGACATTTGGGTACTTTTTCCACCACTGCTTGAAGTAAGAACGAACAGCATTTTAATATGTAATGTATGTAGGCCAAAACAATGTTTAGTCAGTATGAAGAAATATGTTAATGACATCGTGTTTTAGCACTAACAAATGTGATATTATGCAGACTCTGGTTAGCTAGCTAGCTAACAACTGTCATTAGCTAGCAAGTATAGTTAAACGATGTAGTTAAATCTCTAAATGCATGTTGTTACTTTGTTTCGGTTGTCCAAAAGAGGGGAGGGGATCATGCCTAACATCTCAACCTCGATGATAGCTCAGCCATCACCACCGATCATCTTGAGCCATAAAGTTGATCTACTCTTTTTAACAGGTGACTGCAATTCTGGTCTTTCCTGTGCCATTTTATTCAATAGAGAATACATCTAAATGTTACATTAAATATATTCCCAAAATAAATGATAGATAAATGGCTGGTGTATTTATAGATATTCTTTGTTTTATTGATCAGAGATGCCAACATCACGTGCTGTAGAGTAGACTGGACTTATCTGAGTGCTGACCTCTATGCATGGATAGGCTGATGAGGTAAGTTATGACTGGACGCTTGTATCTGCTTTTTGTTTTCACATGTGCTTTGATAGTTATTATAACGACACAGGATGAGACCCAGATGCAGACACAGGAGGCAGATGGTTCGAGTCTCTGATATATATTAAAATACAAGGGGCAGGCAAGAGGCAGGTCGAGGACAGGCAGAAGTTCGTAAACCAGGTCTGAGTCCGAAAGGTACAGGGCGGCAGGCAGGCTCGAGGTCAGGACAGGCTGAATGGTATGGCAGGTAGGCTCAGTGTCAGGGCCAGCAAAAACGGTCGGAACGGGGAGGACTAGAAAACAGGGACTAGGAAAAAACAGGCGTACCGAACAACATGCTGGTAGGCTTGACAAGACGAACTGGCAACAGGCAGACAGAAAACACTGGTATAAATACACAGGGGGATAATGGGAACAAATGGGAGACACCTGGTGGGGGGTGGAGACAAGCACAAGACAGGTGAAACAGATCAGGGTGTGACAGTTATTGTGTAATGAACATGGCCTATTTCTCTTTTGTCAGGATATGAGGATGGAAGACGTCAGCAACTCAACTCAATCAAGGTAAGCTGTCACCCAGAAAATACAAGTGAGAACATATTTCTTCCCATGAGAACAGACAGAGTACTTAACTGATTCATTATATTTTTAGACTGGACACAGAATAAAGCTGGGGTCCTATCAGTAAGCCCTCATGGACGGTAGGGCGTTCTGCTTCAGGTGAGCTATTCATAATTAAGGTACAAGAAAATAGCTGGGTAGATGTGGTATTGTTATTGATGTTGCTGTGTTTATGATATGATACCTAATTACATTTTATTTTGTCTCAAGACATTGGTATGTCCAAGACGTGTCTTAAAGACGTCTTCATTAACATGTCTTAAGATGTCTCAAGAAATGTCTCAAGATGTCTCAAGACATGGTAATGGTGGGTATGATATGGTACCACATAAGTATCTGCGGTCATCTTAGATACTGCTCCAGGTGAAATTGCTCCAGGTGTGAAATGAGAAGTAAATAGCTATTTTTTGACACTTGTAGGCAAGTTATGAGCACATATTTTTGGTGAAATATTTTTATATAGCTACAATTGTAGGATATTAGGATGTGTGAGCCAAAAAACAATCACATCTCAAGAAACAAAATTACTTCCCAGTCTATAAATAATTCACACACCCCGCCAGTACAATGGTAATTGGGTTTCAGACTACTCCTACTACACTACTAATAGACTTCTATCACAGATGTACAGTATATGTGGATGTACAGTGCCTTGCAAAAGTAATCATCATTTTCCTATTTGGTTGCATTACAAACTGTAATTTAAATGGATTTTTATTTGGATTTCATGTAATTGACATACACAAAATAGACCAAATTGGTGAATTGAAATGAAAAAAATAACTTGTTTCAAAAAATTCTAAAAAGTAAATAACGGAAAAGTGGTGCATGCATTTGTATTCACCCCCTTTGCTATGAAGCCCCTAAATAAGATCTGGTGCAACCAATGACCTTCAGAACTCACATAATTAGTTAATTTAAAGTCCACCTGTGTGCAATCTAAGTGTCACATGATCTGTCACATGATCTCAGTATATATACACCTGTTCTGAAAGGCCCCAGAGTCTGCAACACCACTAAGCAAGGGGCACCACCAAGCAAGCGGCACCATGAAGACCAAGGAGCTCTCCAAACAGGTCAGGGACAAAGTTATGAAGAAGTACAGATCAGGGTTGAGTTATAAAAAAATATCAGAAACTAGGAACATCCCACGGAGCACCATTAAATCCATTATTAAAAAATGGAAAGAATATGGCACCACAACACACCTGCCAAGAGAAGGCCGCCCACCAAAACTCACGGAACAGGCAAGGAGGGCATTAATCAGAGAGGCAACAAAGAGACCAAATATAACCCTGAAGGAGCTGCAAAGCTCCAAAGCGGAGATTGGAGTATCTGTCCATAGGACCACTTAAAGCTGTACAGTCCACAGAGCTGGGCTTTATGGAAGAGTGGCCAGAAAAAAAGTCATTGCTTAAAGAAAATATGGAAGAAGGTACTCTGGTCAGATGAGACTAAAATTGAGCTTTTTGGCCATCAAGGAAAAACGCTATGTCTGGCACAAACCCAACACCTCTCATCCCCCCGAGAACACCAAGCATGGTGGTGGTAGCATCATGCTGTGGGGATGTTTTTCATCAGCAGGGACTGGGAAACTGGTCAGAATTGAAGGAATGATGGATGGCGCTAAATACAGGGAAATTCTTGAGGGAAACCTGTTTCAGTCTTCCAGAGATTTGAGACTGGGATGGAGGTTCACCTTCCAGCACGACAATGACCCTAAGCATACTGCTAAAGCAACACTCGAGTGGTTTAAGGGGAAACATTTAAATGTCTTGGAATAGCCTAGTCAAAGCCCAGACCTCGATCCAATTGAGAATCTGTGGTATGACTTAAAGATTGCTGTACACCAGCGGAACCCATCCAACTTGAAGGAGCTGGAGCAGTTTGCCTTGAAGAATGGGGAAAAATCTCAGTGGCTAGATGTGCCAAGCTTATGGAGACATACACCAAGAGACTTGCATCTGTAAATACTGCAAAATGTGGCTCTACAAAGTATTTACTTTGGGAGGGGAGGGGAGGGGGGGGGGGGGGGGTGAATAGTTATGCACGCTCAAGTTTTCTATTATTTTTTGTCTTATTTCTGGTTTATTTCACAATAAAAAATATTTTGCCTCTTCAAAGTGGTAGGCATGTTGTGTAAATCAAATGAAAAAAAAAAAAATTAATTCCAGGTTGTAAGGCAACAAAATAGGGGGGGGGGGGGGGGTGAATACTTTCGCAAGCCACTGTACACAGACATTATTTCTCCAAGGAGACTAACATTTTTGTTGTCTCTCTCAATCCTTTGGGACACCCAAGGAGTGCACAATCCTCTAGTCCAGCACTAACATACCTGATTCAAATCATCAACTATTCTCCAAGCCCTTGATTAGTTGAAACATTGAACGTTTTGTGCCTCCTGAACATGACCCTGGACTTCATAGACACAGGGTTTCATTTAATGACATCAGTCAGATTAATCAGCTTTATTAGCAGTTTAGTTAGTAATGAAATTAACGGTTTAAGGACTTGAGTGGCATTAACACCTGACACCTGGGATTCGCAGAACATTAGTTACTATAGACGGAGACAAATCTCTCACTGTGACCTGGGCTTTTGTTTATGTTGTTGCTGTTATGACTGTGCATTCTCTTGATGTTGATATTCTGGCTTTGCTGTGTTTTCCATTTCATTGCTCTGTTGTGTCAGTCTGTGATGTCTCAAGCTGTTAATGTTACCGTTGTAGTCTTTTGATCATGTTAGGACTACCTTTATCTCGTTGTCCTGTTGGAAGTTGAACCTTTGCCCCAGTCTGAGGTCCTGTGCGCTCTGGAGCAGATTTTCATCAAGGATCTCTCTGTACTTTGCTCCGTTCATCTTTGCCTCGATCCTGACTAGTCTCCCAGTCCCTGCTGCTGAAAAACATCCCCACAGCATGATGCTGCCACCACCATGCTTCACCGTAGGGATGGTGCCATGTTTCCTCCAGATGTGAAGCTTGGCAATCAGGCCACAGAGTTCAATCTTGGTTTCATCAGACCAGAGAATATTGTTTCTCATGGGCTGAGAGTCTTTAGGTGCCTTTTGGCAAAATCCAAGTGGGCTTTCATGTGCCTTTTTACTGAGGATTGGCTTCCGTCTGGCCACTCTACCATAAAGGCCTGATTGGTGGAGTGCTGTAGAGATGGTTGTCCTTCTGGAAGGTTCTCCCATCTCCACAGAGGAACTCTGGAGCTCTGTCAGAGTGACCATCAGATTATTGGTCACCTCCCTGGCAAAGGCCCTTCTCCCCCGATTGCTCAGTTTGGCCGGGTGGCCAGCTCTAGAAAGAGTCTTGGTGGTTCCAAACTTCTTCCATTTAAGAATAATGGAGGCCACTGTGTTCTTGGGGACCTTCAATGCTGCAGACATTTTTTGGTACCCCTTCCCCAGATCTGTGCCTCGACACAATCCTGTCTCGGAGCTCTACGGACAATTCCTTCGACCTCATGGCTTGGTTTTTGCTCTGACATGCACTGTCAACTGTGGGACCTTATATAGACAGGTGTGTGCCTTTCCAAATCATGTCCAATCATTTGAATTTACCACAGGTGGATTCCGATGAAGTCATAGAAATATCTCAAGGATGATCAATGGAAACAGGATGCACCTGAGCTCAATTTCGAGTCCCATGGCAAAGGGTCTGAATCCTTACTGTATGTAAATAAGGTATTTCTGTTTTTAATTTTTAATGAATTTGCTAACATTTCAAAAACCTGTTTTCGCTTTGTCATGATGGGGTATTGTGTGTAGATTGAGGGGGGGGGTGGAATAATTAAATCCATTTTAGAATGTAACGTAACAAAGTGGAAAAAGTGAAGGGGTCTGAATACTTTACGAATGCACTGTATGCATGTTTTAGTTCTAAGTTATTACTTGATTATGTTTTATTGTTAAGATAATGATGTGAGTGTGGTCAGCAGTCTTGTCATTCTCAGAATCTTGGTAACAAATTATTTATAAAGGGTTTAAGTAGCTTATAAACCTGTAATAAGCAAATTACTGAATGCACTCTTTTGATTTATGTAATCGTGAGTCTTTATCAAGTCGTGTATAGGGAATCAATAAGGCAGTTACTGCCCACAACAGGTTATATAGGCCATTGGCGTGTGTGCTGTATTGCTGTTGGCAGGGGACTTTTGATGTGTCTGCTTCAGTTTGATGTCCTGAGCTCTGGTTTTGTACCGTATACATCATCCATGCTGTGAGGACCCAATGTTCACTTGGGGAAAATCTGCTCTCTAACTTCAGTGAGTCATCATCTCTTAATGTGAGCAGGTCAACAGAACCAACCCCCCAGGCTTACCTTTCTCACAACCAAAGCTTCAAAAGGTGGTTTCAATGTCCCTGAAATGGATATTCACACAGTAAAGTAAATGTATGTAATACATCACTACATGGTGGCAAGGAGGGGCTACAGTAGAAAGAGAACTTGGGCTGGTGGTGTAGCGGTCGTTCTGTAGGCCTACACTGGTGAGTATCAGTCTATCATAAATAATCCTTAGAGGGATTTGCTTAGCATAGTGAGGTTTCTGGGACTGACATTCTTCTAACTCCCTTCTTTATGAGATGTACAGTGGGGGAAAAAAAGTATTTAGTCAGCCACCAATTGTGCAAGTTCTCCCACTTAAAAAGTTGAGAGAGGCCTGTAATTTTCATCATAGGTACACGTCAACTATGACAAACAAATTGAAAAAAAAAAATCCAGAAAATCACATTGTTGATTTTTTATGAATTTATTTGCAAATTATGGTGGGAAATAAGTATTTGGTCACCTACAAACAAGAAAGATTTCTGGCTCTCACAGACCTGTAACTTCTTCTTTAAGAGGCTCCTCTGTCCTCCACTCGTTACCTGTATTAATGGCACCTGTTTGAACTTGTTATCAGTATAAAAGACACCTGTCCACAACCTCAAACAGTCACACTCCAAACTCCACTATGGCCAAGACCAAAGAGCTGTCAAAGGACACCAGAAACAAAATTGTAGACCTGCACCAGGCTGGGAAGACTGAATCTGCAAAAGGTAAGCAGCTTGGTTTTAAGAAATCAACTGTGGGAGCAATTATTAGGAAATGGAAGACATACAAGACCACTGATAATCTCCCTCGATCTGGGGCTCCACACAAGATCTCACCCCGTGGGGTCAAAATGGTCACAAGAACGGTGAGAAAATATCCCAGAACAACACAGGGGGACCTAGTGAATGACCTGCAGAGAGCTGGGACCAAAGTAACAAAGCCTACCATCAGTAACACACTACGCTGCCAGGGACTCAAATCCTGCAGTGCCAGACGTGTCCCCCTGCTTAAGCCAGTACTTGTCCAGGCCCGTCTGAAGTTTGCTAGAGTGCATTTGGATGATCCAGAAGAGGATTAGGAGAATGTCATATGGTCAGATGAAACCAAAATAGAAGTTTTTGGTAAAAACTCAACTCGTCGTGTTTGGAGGACAAAGAATGCTGAGTTGCATCCAAAGAACACCATACCTACTGTGAAGCATGGGGTTGGAAACACCATGCTTTGGGGCTGTTTTTCTGCAAAGGGACCAGGACGACTGATCCCTGTAAAGGAAAGAATGAATGGGGCCATGTATCGTGAGATTTTGAGTGAAAACCTCCTTCCATCAGCAAGGGCATTGAAGATAAAACGTGGCTGGGTCTTTCAGCATGACAATGATCCCAAACACACCGCCCAGGCAACGAAGGAGTGGCTTCGTAAGAAACATTTCAAGGTCCTGGAGTGGCCTAGCCAGTCTCCAGATCTCAACCCCATAGAAAATCTTTGGAGGGAGTTGAAAGTCCGTGTTGCCCAGCGACAGCCCCAAAACATCACTGCTCTAGAGGAGATCTGCATGGAGGAATGGGCCAAAATACCAGCAACAGTGTGTGAAAACCTTGTGAAGACTTACAGAAAACGTTTGACCTGTGTCATTGCCAACAAAGGGTATATAACAAAGTATTGAGAAACTTTTGATATTGACCAAATACTTATTTTCCACCATAATTTGCAAATACATTCATAAAAAATCCTACAATGTCATTTTCTGGATTTTCTTTCTCATTTTGTCTGTCATAGTTGACGTGTACCTATGATGAAAATTACAGGCCTCTCTCATCTTTTTAAGTGGGAGAACTTGCACAATTGGTGGCTGACTAAATACTTTTTTCCCCCACTGTATAGTTTGAGAGTGATATATAATGTGGCACTTAGTACATGCTTTATCCAATGCAACTTACAGTAAAGTTAATATTTGTAGTATTTGTATGTGATCCCTGCAGGAATTGATCCCACGACCCTGACGTTTGCTTGTGTCACACTCTTACCAACTTAGCCACACACGACCAGTGTGTAAGTGGTTGACAGAGCTGTGAGAAACTACTTCAGGTAAGGATCTTTTCTCTTTCTTTTCACCCAGTTCATATCCCAACACTTATATGAGCATTGAGTGAAAGATTATGTGAAGTTGACTTCCCTTCTATCAGACAACAGCACACCTTAAACCCAATGCACAGGATGAAATACACTATACACTACCAGTCAAAAGTTTGGACACATCAACTCATTCAAGGGTTGTTCTTTATTTGTACTACTTTTTACATTGTAAAATAATAGTGAAGACATCAACACTATGAAATAACACATTTGGAATCATGTACTAACCAAAAAAGTGTTAAACAAATCAAAATATATTTTATATTTGAGATTCTTCAAATAGCCACCCTTTGCCTTGATGACAGCTTTGCAGACTCTTGGGATTCTCTGAACCAGCTTCATGAGGTAGTCACCTGGAATGCATTTCAATTAACAGGTGTGCCTTCTTAAAAGCTAATTTGTGGAATTTCTTTCCTTCTTAATGCGTTTGAGCCAATCAGTTGTGTTGTGACAAGGTAGGGGGGTATACAGAAGATGGCCCTATTTGGTAAAAGACCAAGTCCATATTATGGCAAGAACAGCTCAAATAAGCAAAGAGAAACAACAGTCCATCATTACTTTAAGACATGAAGGTCAGTCAATACGGAAAGTGTCAAGAACTTTGAACGTTTCTTCAAGTGCAGTCGCAAAAACCATCAAGCGCTATGATGAAACTGGCTCTCATGAGGACCGCCACAGGAATGGAAGACACAGAGTTACCTCTGCTGCAGAGGATACGTTCATTAGAGTTACCAGCCTCAGAAATTGCAGCCCAAGTAAATGCTTCACAGGGTTCAAGTAACAGACACATCTCAACATCAACTGTTCAGAGGAGACTGCGTGAATCAGGCCTTCATGGTCGAATTGCTGCAAAGAAACCACTACTAAAGGACGCCAATAAGAAGAAGAGACCTGCTAGGTCCAAGAAACACGAGCAATGGACATTAGACCGGTGGAAATGTGTCATTTGGTCTGGAGTCCAAATTTGAGTTTTTTGTTCCAACCTCTGTGTCTTTGTGAGACACGGTGTGGGTGAACGGATGAGCTCTGCATGTGTATTTCCCACTGTAAAGCATGGAGGAGGAGGTGTTATAATGTGGGGGTGGTTTGCTGGTGACACTGTCAGTGATTTATTTAGAATTCAAGGCACACTTAACCAGCATGGCTACCACAGCATTCTGCAGCGATAAGCCATCCCATCTGGCTTGGGCTTAGTGGGACTATCATTTGTTTTTCAACAGGACAATGACCCAACACACCTCCAGGCTGTGTAAGGGCTATTTGACCAAGAAGGAGAGTGATGGAGTGCTGCATCAGATAACCTGGCCTCCACAATCCCCCGACCTCAACCCAATTGAGATGGTTTGGGATGAGTCGGACAGCAGAGTGAAGGAAAAGCAGCCAACAAGTGCTCAGCATATGTGGGAACTCCATCAAGACTGTTGGAAAAGCATTCCAGGTGAAGCTGGTTGAGAGAATGCCAAGAGTGTGCAAAGCTGTCATCAAGGCAAAGGGTGACTATTTGAAGAATCTCAAATGTAAAATATATTTTGATTTGTTTAACACTTTTTTGGTTACTACATGATTCCATATGTGTTATTTCTGTCACGCCCTGGCTCGGGGGACTCTCGTATGTTGAGCCAGGGTGTTAGTTTCTATGTTTTTGTTGTGGGTCTAGGTTACTTATTTCTATATTGGTCTGAGTGACTCCCAATCAGAGGCAACGAGTGTCAGCTGGTTGTCTCTGATTGGGAGCCATATTTAAACAGTCGGGTTTTCATTCGTGTTTGTGGGTTTTTGTTTCGAGTCTGTTTATGGTAACCGTGAACTGTCACGTATCGTTCGTTGTTTTGTTCGTGTTGCCTTCAGTGAGAATAAATATGTTTGCATTCAACGCTGCGCATTGGTCCACTCTGTTAGACGATCTTGACAATTTCATAGTTTTGATGTATTCACTATTATTCTACAATGTAAAATAGTAAAAATAATGAAAAACCCTGGAATGAGTAGGTGTGTCCAAACTTTTGACTGTTAATGTATATACAAAAGTATGTGTACACCACTTCAAATTACTGGATTCGGCTATTTCAGCCACACCCATTGCTGACAGGTGTATAAAATAGAGGACACAACCATAAACTCCATAGACAAACATTGGCAGTAGAACGACCTTGCTGAAGAGCTCAGTGACTTTCAACGTGGCACCGTCATAGGATGCCACCTTTCCAACATGTCAGTTCGTCAAATTTCTGCCCTGCTAGAGCTGCCCCGGTCAACAGTAAGTGCTGTTATTGTGAAGTGGAAACGTATAAGAGCAACAACGGCTCAGCCACAAAGGCCACACAAGCTCACAGAATGGGTGCTAAATCGCATAGCGCGTAAAAATCATCTGTCCTCGGTAGCAACACTCACTGCCGAGTTCCAAATTGCCTCTGGAAGCAACCTCAGCACACAAGCTGTGCTTTGGGAGCTTCATGAAATGGGTTTCCATGGCCGAGCAGTGTGGTGTAAAGCTCGCCGCCATTGGACTCTGGAGCAGTGGAAACGCGTTCTCTGGAGTGATGAATCACGCTTCACCACCGATGGACAAATCTGCGTTTGGCGGATGCCAGGAGAACGCTACCTCCCCCAATGCATAGAGCCAACAGTAAAATTTGGTGGAGGAGGAATAATGGTCTGGGACTGTTTTTCATGGTTCGGGCTAGGCCCCTTAATTCCAGTGAAAGGAAAACATAACACTACAGCATAAAATGACATTGTAGATGATTCTGTGCTTCCAACTTTGTGACAACAGTTTGGGAAAGGCCCTTTCCTGTTTCAGCATGACAATGCCCCGTGCACAAAGCGAGGTCCAGACAGAAATGGTTTGTTGAGATCGGTGTGGAAGAACTTGACTGGACTGCACAGAGCTCTGACCTCAACCCCATCGAACACCTTTGGGATTAATTGGAACGGCGACTGCGACCCAGGCCTAATCACCCAATACCAGTGCCCGACCTCACTAATGCTCTTTTGGCTGAATGGAAGCAAGTCCCTGCAGCAATGTTCCAACATCTAGTGGAAAGCGTTCCCAAAAGAGTGGAGGCTGTTATAGCAGCAAAAGGGGGGAACAACTCCATATTAATGCCCATGATTTTGGAATGAGATTTACGACGAGCAGGTGTCCACATACTTATGGTCATGTAGTGTATCTCTATGACTCTTAACACATCGTATTGAATGATGACACGGCCTGGGAGAGAGATTGTGGAGAGAAGACTTTGTCTCTGGATTTTTTAGGCTCGTGCTGTAAACTGCGTTGAGTTGCTGCTCCCAGGATGGCTGCTTAGAGTAGATAGGGCTTGTCAGGAAGAGAGCTCCACTCCTTGGTGAGAAGAAAAAGGAACTCACGTCGTTCTTCCGAGAAGATGCAGGGAGAGTGATGCAACCAGTGGCGATTTTAGCATGTAAATCTTGGTGGGGTAAACTCAACCAATTTTGTTTTATGCATTTCAGCAACACATCACAACACTCATTAATTAATTAATTAATTAATTAATTAATTAATTGCACTATAACAGTGACAAACGGTGCCCACAAACTGTTAAGGCCTACTTAAAGCTGTCCTGATAGCGCAGCATTCCTTTCAGCACCATCGAGTGAATCCTTACCACTGCTACACCTGGCTATCAGTGGAGCCTTGTCTGGCAGTGAAACAGTTCATTCATCCTCATTTACTGCCTTTTTAAAAACCATATGGCTGACTTGCTTAAGTAAATATGGTTTCTACTGAATTGTGTAACTCGATAAGAACTGCATTCTCCTTCAATAATAATGCATGCTGACATGAGTTTTGACTTTTAAACCATACACAAACATTATTACATTTATGTTTAGTAAATTCATAATGTTTGATCATTAACACTTAGCTTTAAGAATAAACAAGTGCAAGTAAATGAGCTGCGACGAGGTAGGCCTATTCGTTCAGCACTTTCAAAATGGACACCGGCAGAAATTCAGATAGATGTTAGTTCAGATAAATTCAGCAAAATGTTGAGGCCTAAACTTAACTCTTCTTTAAGTCACCATACACACACACACACAGAGAGAGAGAGAGAGAGAGAGAGAGAGAGAGAGAGAGATGCCTTTCAGTATTTTATTAGGCCTAAAAAGGAAGGAAAATACAATCACGAGGATCCACTTTTAAAGACAATATACCGACGCACAGACAGCGCATTGCGCAAACAAAACAACCCTCGCAATATTAACTGGAATTACATGGGTCTATTACTGAACTTTTTGCTGATTTTTTTTAAAAACTTTTATTTGAATGGGAAGAGACTGTCATTGGCAAACATGGTTAGAAACCCAACAACATTATATAGTATCCCCTCCTCCTGGAGAAAAGCACATGAGCTAATTATAGGGAAAGTGAAAGGGGGATACCAAGTCAGTTGTACAACTGAATGCATCCACCTGAAATGTGTCTTCCGCATTTAACCCAACTCCTCTGAATCAGAGAGGTGCAGAGGGCTGCCTCGACATCCACGTCTTCTGCGCCCGGGGAACAGTGGGTTAACTACCTTGCAATTATAATACACAAAGTAAGCAAAACAATGAAATGCATCATTGCCTAAAACAATGAAGAAGATACAGTACTAATGAGATAGACCTACAGTACATAAGCAATATAACAATTGAGATGTACAAACTATGGCATAAGGGAACGATGAGCGGGTAAGAGGCTAGCCATAATTTCAATGAAGACATTAATGAGCGAGCTAAGACGGACGTAGTCGATATGCCTATTTGTTCAGCACTTTTGAAATGGACAGCGACAGAATGCAGAACATGGGCCGTTCTTACAGTATTCTCCATGTACACCAAGTCAGAACCGTAGGATAAATAACGGGGGCATATAAGCAATATTACAATATTCAATGATGACATTTCTCTAAAACAGACTACAGGCTACATGTACACCACCAAGTCAGAACAGTAGACTATGTTCTGAAGATCCAAATCCTTTGTTATCTAACTTTGTCATCAAAGTCTGGAATTCTCTGGATGAAGTCATGCTGGATTGAAAGCATGGCCAATGTATTCAACCTTTTCTGGCCCATGGTGTTGTGTGTGAATGTTTATCCATTAATGCTTGGAAAAGAGACCCGTTCACACAAATCCTTAAACCCAGACTTGGACCACACCGAATAGCAGGCAGGGGAAGCAAAATAGTGATTGCTTTGCAACGCTCGTAGTTAGCCACTGATTCCTTCCAAACCACTCATTGCTGAATTTGCGATTTCAGATTTGTTGTATAATGTTTATGTTCAATGGCCGATGAGCATCGATACGTTTTATCTATAATTTCTCTTCATATGACAATCAAAGCTACGGTAGATATAACGTGATTTGACGTCATTTTATTTGTGGCCAATGACCTTGAGCCTTCTTGGACGGGCACTTCTACTGTAAATCTATGGCAGCACCCAAGGGGGCTTGAACTGCCTAGCTCTCCCTGTAGATTCTGTGGTGACGTAGTGTCCCCATGAGTGACAGAACACTAAGTCAATCACGGCGCAACTAGAGAAGATTACCAACGCCTAGGCTCTGTGCTTTTGCTGGCTGCCCCTCCACCACAGAAAGCACTGAGCTTGCTGAAACACCTGCATTTTGGAGCTGCCTTATTCAAGAAAGAGACCATGTTTGTTTGCAGCTTTATGAACTTCAATGATTTTTTTTTTTTTTTACATTGTTTGGAAACTTAATATGTGACACAAATTAAAAAAGAATAACAGTGTCACGCCCTGGCTCTGGGGACACTGTTATGTTGAGCCAGGGTGTGTAGATTTCTGTTTTGTAGGTCTAGTTGTTTATTTTCTATGTTGCCAGTGTGGTTCTCAATCAGAGGCAACGAGTGTCAGCTGTGGCTGGTTGTCTCTGATTGGGAACCACATTTAAACAGGCTGTTTTCCCACAATAGTTGTGGGATCTTGTTCTAGTTGGTTTGTGTTAGACCGTTGACTGTCACGTTATCGTTTTGTTGTTTTGATCGTGTATCACCTATAATAAATATGTTCGCATTCAACGCTGCGCCTTGGTTCTCCTCTCTTATCGACGATCGTGACAGAAGATCCCACCAAGACTGGACCAAGCAGCAAGTCCAGGAGCCATCGCCTGGGAGATCTCTAGCGGATCTCCTTCGCCTCCTCGACTGGGTCAAGCCATGTGAGGAGGAGAGGGGCTTGACGTGGAAGCAGAAGGGCGAAAGGCTGGCAAAAAGCATGGAGACCTGGTCCACGGGTAGGAGTGAAGCCCATACAATTTTTAGGGGGGGGCTAACGCCGTGGACGACGGGCCAGCAGGAGACCGCGACAGAGCGGCCCAGCGGGTTGGCAGAGGAGGCCGCCAGGTTACGGGGGCCACTGGTCGAAGAGGGGATGGAAGGTGTAGAGGCACGGCGAAGGGTACTGGGGTGTGTTACCAGTCCGGCCCGTTCCAGATCCCTGCGTAGGGCCAGTGGTGTGTGTGCCCAGTACGGTCCGGCCTGTTCCTGCTTCCCGCACCAGGCCAATGGTGCGAGTCTCCAGCCCGGTCCGGCCCGCTCCTGTTCCCCACACCAAGCCAGTGGTGCGCATCGCCAGCCCGGTCCGGCCCGCTCCTGCCCCCCACACCAAGCCAGTGGTGTGCGTCGTCAGCCCGGCACGGCCCGTGCCTGTTCCCCACACCAAGCCAGTGGTGTGCGTCGTCAGCCCGGCACGGCCCGTGCCTGTTCCCCACACCAAGCCAGTGGTGTGCGTCGTCAGCCCGGCACGGCCCGTGCCTGTTCCCCACACCAAGCCAGTGGTGCGCATCGCCAGCCCGGTCCGGCCCGCTCCTGCTCCCCACACCAAGCCAGTGGTGTGCGTCGTCAGCCCGGCACGGCCCGTGCCTGTTCCCCACACCAAGCCAGTGGTGTGCGTCGTCAGCCCGGCACGGCCCGTGCCTGTTCCCCACACCAAGCCAGTGGTGTGCATCGTCAGTCCGGCACGTCCCATGCCTGTTCCACCGGTGCCTGGTCCGGCACCGGTCAGATGCTTCACGCCGGAGCTAGAGCAATCCACTCCACCAATGTGCAGTCCAGCTCCGGCCAGCGGGGCCAGACCGGACCAGGGGTACTTTGGGGGGGTTGGAAAGGGAGCGGGGATCAGGCCCGGAGCCGGATCCACCGCCTAGGCGGAGTGCCCACCCGGTCCCTCCCCTGTGGTATTTGGTTGGCGCGGTCGGAGTCTGCGCCTTTAGGGGGGGGTACTGTCACGCCCTGGCTCTGGGGACACTGTTATGTTGAGCCAGGGTGTGTAGATTTCTGTGTTGTAGGTCTAGTTGTTTCTTTTCTATGTTACCAGTGTGGTTCTCAATCAGAGGCAACGAGTGTCAGCTGTGGCTGGTTGTCTCTGATTGGGAACCACATTTAAACAGGCTGTTTTCCCACAATAGTTGTGGGATCTTGTTCTAGTTGGTTTGTGTTAGACCGTTGACTGTCACGTTATCGTTTTGTTGTTTTGATCGTGTATCACCTATAATAAATATGTTCGCATTCAACGCTGCACCTTGGTCCTCCTCTCTTACCGACGATCGTGACAAACAGGTGGGGCTCAAAACAGGCGGGGCTCTGCCCTACCTGCCCTGAATGACGGGTCGCAACTGGATGCATCAGTGATGCTCAGCAGAGTCTGGAGCCTCGGATCCGGGAGAGAGAGGGGGAGAATGCTATGGCTTGTGAAATAAATAAAACAAAGTCTATCTTTGAAGGTATAGTTTACCCCTGTAGCCTATGTGAGGGTAGCAGTGCATACAGTAGCTCCACAGATTTTGTGCCAAAATGTACATGTAACTAATTTAGCAGACAATCTTATACAGAGCAAAGTGGTACACATCTCGTCTTACTCATTGTTTGTGCCATAAATCAGATTGTAGGATTTTAGTTAAAGGAGAATTTCACCCTGGGGGAATCTGGGCTTGTTTTCAACATGTCTGAGGCATTTATAGGACAGTGAAATGTGTTTCACACATAGTTGCCCAGGAGGAATGCAGGTCAGGGCTTTGCGCGCTGAATGATACACCCTATGATGGCTTCCAGTGTATTGATGGGGGGCGAGATTAAAAATGAATGTAATCCTGCTTTGTGGCATTTCGCAAGGCTCTATGTTATACTGATCGCACTATACGTTGTTATGGGTGTAGATATGGTTGTCTTCGTTCGATAGAGCCGTTGGAAGTCTTTCAGCGATTTTCCTATCGCCGGATTCATTGCTAAATATACAAGCAGACACATTTTTATCAGTCTCTGAAAGACTACAATTTGTGTTGGGCGAAGCTTCATGCTCTGGCCCCTGTCCCTCCCCCAAGGTGGGCGTTTTTGAAAAGGAGGCGGACACTAACAACAATCCTTTGGGTAAAACTGAAAGAACTGACCAGACACAATGGCTTCATGTGATTCCTCTCATCAACACATTTGAGGATGGAGCATCTATTAGCTACATGGTGACATTCAAACATACATGTTTCAACCGGTGTATTGTGAAGAGGATTCAAAACAAAGAGTTGGATTTAGCTAACATTAGAAGCTCAGCTACAGCTGATGCCAGCACCAAGAGGGCAGATGACAAGTACAGTGCCTAAATAAGTTATTTTTCCTGCAAGCCACCTAGCTAACTTCAGCTACTGAAACCCATATTGTGTATTGCTGGCTAACATACTACTGTGTTACAGTGGGGGGAAATTGAATAATGTTTCTGTTTGCTAACTTAGCTAGCTAGGTAGCTAGCTAACTATGCTATCTAGTTAAACAACTACCGGTAACCATATATTTGACTAAACATAGAAGAGGTTTTACAATCGGAGATCTTTTGTATCTTGATTGCAAAAACCTCTTCTCTTTTTAGTTGTAGATATGGCAAGCTACAACATTACAAACCAGCCACCTAAAGCTAAGTTTACCAGCAAACTTTAGCACATGACTGGAGTTGGCTAGCTAGTTAGCTTGGCACCTGCTAACTTGTAATGTGCCACACCTCGCATTTGTAACTTGTTCGCAAACATGTAAATCATTTCACTAGCTAGCTATGTAACATAATTGACGCGGGTTGACACTGGTTATGATTATGACCGTGGATGCATTTCAATCTCACAAAATTATAGGCATGACGCAAGATAGATGTAAATAACAAGTATAAATAACCAACACTGCATATCCAGCAAGCTAGCTAGCTAAGTTTACTAGCAAACAGTGAGGAGAAACAATAATACAACAATTTACTTTTCTAAATCTCTAAAACTATAAAAACATATTTGCCTAAGCATGCCTGATAGTATCTACCTACAGCCATGTCTGTCTGCCTACCTACCTAGGTTCATTTGTACGGTCTGGTCACTGCGCAAAGGTTGAGGGTTATGCCATATTTCTGTCTATTAGGCTAGATATTGTTGTAAATGTGATCTCTGTGCCTGTGCATATGTATGCATTTTCAACTAGTCTACCCTAATGTTGATGTTATGCTGGCATGGTTCACTTGTTGTTCAAGCTGTACAATAGAGCATACTTGTTTTAGATTTTGTCTTACAGATAATACTGTGTGGTGCCTGGGCTTCTTCCTGGAGTCGATTCTAGATACTGAAACAGAAGTATTTTGCCTGCGTGTGTCATTGTAGCGGAACTGTGTCCCATGAACTGTATACCTCTCGGGGATGAGACATTATGCTGGATTTCAAGTAGATGACTCATGAGGAGCTGAATGTCAGTTTGATCATGACAACACTCCTCCCACAGCTTTACAAGTATTCCCTGAACTTACTGTACGTTTCTTTGGAATGGCAATTTCATCATGACCACCTCTCCCATCATCTGCTGATCACCAGTTTATCTTAGTAAAGATTGTTTCACCAGATAATGGGATTTAACCAAATATTTTTTGCATCCATTACTGGGAGTTATAGGATAGGTACTATTTGGTGTAGCACAAAGAATTTAACCAACCTTAGCGATGCAGTCTTCGTCCTCAATTAGGGGAAACAGGAGTCTCATAAAATGTCAGTGGCCAGTTTGAATTTAGAAAATGCCCCGTTATTAAAATAAAAAATGTTGCTCCATAAAGTTATCCAACAATATGTGTGCCGCCATCGTGTCTATTTCAAGTCTTCTCACTCATTGATCAAGACAGGTCTCTGTCATCATGATATGCAGCACTTTGGGGTGGACACCCACCTGTCTCAATCAATGAGAGAAGACTTGAAATAGACAAGATGTCGGCAAAAATCTTTGGGTAAATCACATTATCTGGTGTAACAATCTGTAGCTACAGTTATCTGCACTTGTGTCTCTACACCTGAGACACACCCGGACACACTGAACCACACTGTTCATACAATTTTTTTGTATGTTACTTTTATCATATAACATTGTTATTGAATACCCAGTTCTCTTGAGTTAGCAATACATAGTGTACACTCCCCTCTATTTTAGAATTGGACAAATAAACAAACATTCTTTGGATATCTGGATGTCTAGCATCTGTTTGATGCTACAGAGCCCAGTACAGCTTATATAAATATATTCTGTGAATCCATAAGGGCAGACACATTTTAAAGATTGATAGAAAATGTCCATATTTATTTTAAGGTGGTTCTAAATCCGGGCTCCCCAACTCCTGTTTCTGGAGAGCTACCATCCTTTAGGTTTTCACTCCAACCCTAATCTAGCATAATTAGCTGAACCAGGTTATTTAAAACTTGGGTTGGAGCAAAAACCTAAAGGAGGGTAGCTCTCCAGGAACAGGGTGAGACCCATGTTCTACCACAGGAGGTTGGTGGCACCTTAATTGGGGAGGACGGGCTCGTGGTAATGGCTGGAGTGGAATTATATCAAATACATCGAACACATGGTTTCCATGTGTTTGAGGTAATTCTATTTGCGCCGTTCCGGCCATTATTATGTGTCATCCTCCCCCTCAGCAGCCTCCTGTGTGTTCTACATGGTCTTATGCTGAGCCACACTGGCTGCATTTACACAGGCAGCCCAATTCTGATATTTTTTCCACTAATTGGTCTTAATCACTTCAGATCTTTTTCAGAACTGATCTGATTGGTCAAAATTCATGAAAAAATATCAGGATTGGGCTGCCTGTGTAGACGCAGCCATAGTCTTATCCGGCTTCAGTACACTGGCAATTGTGCTCATGGTGATGGGCTTGTCCTGTCTGCGGTGAACGGCCAGCTGGATAAGACTCTGCCGAAAGTGGTGTAGTGCTTCTTAACCATCAACTGTTCCTCTTGCAGAAGATTTGCTGATCTTGGAAAGACATGGTTGTGGCTTTATCATTTTACACTTTTTGTGGAGGGACGTAGGGCGACACGCCTTTGTTGGTAAGGGTATCAACCAGCTAGCGTATTGTTTAGGGACAATGATGGGACATTGGGAGCTGCTTTTGAGAGGAAAGATCAGTCACCAAAGTGAATAGGCTGGGGAGGTCTAAAGCAGGTGTGAAAAGTTTTAGGAAGGGAGTTCTTACACAGTATGAATAGTTGTGTATGAGAAATAGCACCTCAATTGCTCTCATACACAACAATACATTTACTGTCTAAGCACAACCAAAACACCCTTCCTCATCTCAAAGTACTATCTGTACAGCCCATTGACGTTGACAGATCATTCTTGTCAATAGTAGCCCTTTGCAGGGGAATTTTGTAGACTTGTCTTTGTATTGTGTTTTGAGAAACTGTAGAGAGAAGAATGAGGTGGTTGTGTCATTACTGTTGTAGTCTTGATTTTATACCTTTCAGTGTCCATTGCTGGTTTCTGGCCCACAATCTTGTTGAGCTCCATAACCTTAAGGTGTGTCCGCTCCTTCATGCTAGTGTACCCAAAATGCCCCCGCTTTGGGGTATTTTTCAGCAGGGCATTGTGGAATGACTCCAGATAACCTAAGTTTTACAAAAAGAAAAGATAAAAAGAGAAGAGGGGTAGACTAAATTGATTACACGGTCTGGAAGATACTCTGTGGTCCTCAGGCTACCTCGAACCCCATAACACAAACACAAACCATACAAACACTACCCAATTCATGTTTATACCATGCTTACTGTAAATTTAGTTATCTTAGCCGTCAGCTTGTAAAAATGTTGGCCAACTTACCTTCACCTTGTGCAGAGCTAGGGGTTGGAAGCGCATGTTGGTGGAATCATATTAGGTACCACCTCCAGCAGAATACAGAACAATACACAATGTAACCACACCACTAATTGTATTGATCTCTATTATACTGGCTAGTTAAGCATACCTTTGGAGGCAAAAGAAACGCACACCTATTTAGGCGAGGTGCTGACAAACGGAGTAGAACACTTGAAAAAGAAAAGGAGAGCTGCACACTCTAGGAGCTCAGATGCAATAATTTAATAACCGAATAACCAACGTTTCGACAGACAAGCTGTCTTTATCAGGGTACATTGACAAACACTGCGGGTCACTAGTTTATATAGTGTCAAAGGACACACACAGGTGTCTGTAATCATGGCCAGGTGTGGCCTGATATCATTGGTTAATTCACAGATAAACAGAACATACATAAAACATTTACAATGAATAGCAAAATCACAAAAATCACAAGAATGGCTTCAGATCAAAGTCTACTTTGAGACCGAAGGGAGCAAGGGTCTTTAAATTAAAGATCCAGGCAGCCTCTCATTTTAACAATAAGTTGTCGAGGTCACCCACTCTCCTAGGGAGGGTGACATGTTTGATGCTGATATAACGTAGGGACGAAATCGAGTGGTTCGCTTCCAAAAAAAAAGTGTTTTTGCACCTAATGGTGCTACGATGCTCCGAGATTCGTACTTTTAATTCACGCTTTGTTTTACCCACATAATATTTACCACAAGTACAAGTTATAAGATAAATAACTGCCTTAGTGGAACACGTGATAACATATTTTATTGGGATCTGTTTCCCTGTTTGGGGATGTTTGAAGGATCTACTGTATTGAGCGCAACCATTACACTTGTAGTTTCCATCTGGTAGAGGCGCAAATAGGCATTATGCAGAGATATTTTGGGGTGGTAAATCAGAGGTTACCAATTGATCTCTGAGATCTCTGCCCCGCGAGAATACTACCAAGGGAGGGTCCAAAAACACATTACCGACACTGTCATCGGATCTTAGAATGGGCCAATGTTTATGAACGATTCCCTTAATTTGTTCAGAGCACATTGAATAGCGTGTAGTTAGAAAGCAAGAATGCTTCTTTTTGCGAGACTGTCCTTGAAAGAGATCATGTCTCGATTTGTTTTGAATTTTCTAAATGGCATCATTAATCTGACCATTTTTGTACCCCCTCTCCTTGAATTTTCTTTGCGTCTCAGCCATATTTCTGTCGAAATCAGATAGTTTTTTGCAAATTCTTTTGATTCGACAGAATTGGCTGTAGGGCAAACTGTTTTTCAAGGGAAGTGGGTGACAACTATCAGCCCTCAACAAACTGTTACGATCTGTAGGTTTCCTGTAAAGATCAGTGTATAGAACATTATCCTCACACAAAATCAGAAGATCAAGGAAACTCATTTGACGTGTGTCAGATTGCATAGTACTGTAAATCTCAGGTGCGCAGAACAAGAGTTAAGAAAAGCATGGAATGCCTGGAGCTGTTTTGAATCACCCCTCCATAGAACAAAAATATCATCAATGTACCGTTTCCAAATAATAATAGGCAAAAAAACATTTTTGAGAGGATTGGAAATGGACTGTTTCTCCATGTAACTCACATACAAATTAGCATAGTTAGGAGCCATAGGGGATCCCATAGCAGTACCCTTCGTCTGAATAAAGAAATCATTTAGAAACATAAAGTAGTTATGTGTGAGTACTATTTCAGCCAATGTTATAATGCATGCACTGGAAGGTAGTTAATTAGGGTCACATTGCAGAAGAAAATGTTCCATGGCTTCAATCCCGCCCTCGTGTGGAATATTTGTGTATAACGACTCAACATCAAAAGTAATTAACAAGGTATTATCAGGGACAGGATCAAGAGATTCAATAATAGAGATCATACTGCTGGTGTCCTTTACAAAGGAGGGGAGCTGTTCTGCGAGTGGTCTAATAAAAAAGTCAACAAAGGTCGATAAAGGGGCTGTTACTGCATCAATGTCCGCTACAATAGGGTGCCCTGGAGGTTTTGTAACATTCTTGTGTAATTTCTGCAAAGTATAGAAAGTGGCAATTTTAGGGTGTTGAATAGCCAAAAAGTTGTGTTCTTTTTTGGTGATTTGACCAGAACTGAAATACCCATCTAGGACAGTAAAGA
The DNA here is from genome assembly GCF_964263955.1 of Coregonus lavaretus. NCBI lineage: Eukaryota > Metazoa > Chordata > Actinopteri > Salmoniformes > Salmonidae > Coregonus > Coregonus lavaretus. Next base: position 43,998,207 of record NC_139996.1, on the reverse strand, counting down.
TAGTGTTCTGAAATTGGGAAGTGGGGTCACATGGACATTTCAATATTGTCAGCTTGCTGTTAGCTAACTAGCATCACTAAATTGGCAGCAAGATTGCTAGCCAGCTGAGACTGGCTGACAACCAATTAACCAACCATAGACGATTTATACACACACATTCATCATTGCTACCAACACACAAACAGAGAATGAGTTAGCTATATCGTCAATTCTATTTTTAGTAACAGAGTGTTTTCAAGACATGGCTGGAATTGATGGCTACTAAATTGAGATACCAAATAAGAGTAACATTAGATAGCTTACATTAGCTAACGTCAGTCAAAGATAGAACAAGCAAACAAACATGTTCACTCTGTTGAAGGTAGCTACCAGTCTAGCAGTGACTACCATGGCATTAGCGAAATTGATTGACAGTGTGTATACCAAAAGATAGCTACAGTATATGATTTAGCTGATGGCTTTCTGAGTTCAATACAGGACTGTACCTTTAGCTAGCTAGCTAACTTACACAGCTGGTCCAACTAGGCTAGCAAGCTAGCTAACGTTAGGTTACCTCTAATTGAGAATCTTCCGTTTTGTTGTGAAGGAAAAAAATCAATGGTATCGCATCACTTCTCAGATGTCGCCGAAATGGATTCCCCATCAGTTCAGACTGAAAATCCCTCTGTTAATCTTTGGTCATCGCATCATTCTTGATAGCCGCAAGCCACTAGCAGAATCGGGGTTAATCTCTGGTAGGAAGAACGGTGAAAGGTAACACATTTTTACTCTTGTTTGTAATTAGCAAAGCCAGGCACAGAACACCACACGGGCATGATGAAAAACATTAGTGAAAAACAAACATTTTCAAAAAAATCTTGCCTAGAGAAGTTCTGAGATTACTGTGTGTTGGTTGTTTGAAAGTAAACAACGCCAGTCTGTTAGTTCCACAGACATGTGACTAACAGAAATTGAAAACTGTGTCCCTGAACAAAGGGGGGGTCAAAATCAAAAGTAACAGTCAGTATCTGGTGTGGCCACCAGCTGCATTAAGTACTGCAGTGCATCTCCTCCTCATGGACAGCACCAGATTTGCCAGTTCTTGCTGTGAGATGTTACCCCACTCTTCCACCAAGGCACCAGCAAGTTCCCGGACATTTCTGGGGGGAATGGCCCTAGCCCTCACCTTCCAATCCACAGGTCCCAGACGTGCTCAATGGGTTGAGATCCGGGCTCTTCGCTGGCCATGGCAGAACACTGACATTCCTGTCTTGCAGGAAATCACGCACAGAACGAGCAGTATGGCTGGTGGCATTGTCATGCTGGAGGGTCATGTCAGGATGAGCCTGCAGGAAGGGTACCAAATGAGGGAGGAGGATGTCTTCCCTATAATGCACAGCGTTGAGATTGCCTGCACCGCCCCAGACCATGACGGACCCTCCACCTCCAAATCGATCCCACTCCAGAGTACAGGCCTCGGTGTAACGCTCATTCCTTTGACGATAAACGCGAATCCGACCATCACCCCTGGTGAGACAAAACCGCGACTCATCAGTGAAGAGTACCTTTTGCCAGTCCTTTCTGGTCCAGCGACGGTGGGTTTGTGCCCATAGGCAACGTTGTTGCCGGTGATGTCTGGTGAGGACGTGCCATAAAACAGGCCTACAAGCCCTCGGTCCAGCCTCTCTCAGCCTATTGCGGACAGTCTGAGCACTAATGGAGGGATTGTGCATTCCTGGTGTAACTCGGGCAGTTGTTGTTGCCATCCTGTACCTGTCCCGCAGGTGTGATGTTTGGATGTACCGATCCTGTGCAGGTGTTGTTACACGTGGTCTGCCAATGCGACGACGATCAGCTGTCCATCCTGTCTCCCTGTAGCGCTGTCTTAGGCGTCTCACAATACGGACACTGCAATTTATTGCCCTGGCCACATCTGCAGTCCTCATGCCTCCTTGCAGCATGCCTAAGGCACATTCACGCAGATGAGCAGGGACCCTGGGCATCTTTCTTTTGGTGTTTTTCAGAGTCAGTAGAAAGGCCTCTTTAGTGTCCTAAATGTTCACAACTGTGACCTTAATTGCCTACCGTCTGTAAGCTGTTAGTGTCTTAACGACCGTTCCACACGTGCATGTTCATTCATTGTTTATGGTTCATTGAACAAGCATGGGAAACAGTGTTTAAACCCTTTACAATGAAGATCTGTGAAGTTATTTGGATTTTTACGAATTGTCTTTGAAAGACAGGGTCCTGAAAAGGGGACGTTTCTTTTTTTGCTGAGTTTATTTCCTGAGCTTTCTTATATCTCCTAGATATAGGACAGACACTTCAAAACCTTATTCCTTATGATTTATAGGCTGACCAGGTGATTCCAGGTGAAGGCTATGATCCCTTATTGATTTCACCTGTTAAATCCACTTCAATCAGTGTAGCTGAAGGGGAAGAGACCGGTTAAAGAAGGATTTTTAAGCCTTGAGACAATATTGACATGGATTGTGTATGTGTGCCATTCAGAGGATGAATGGACAAGACAAAAGATTTAAGCACCGCTTTGTGTCAAGAACTGCAACGCTGCAGGGTTTTTCACACTCAACAGTTTCCCATGTGTATCAAAAATGGTCCACCACCCAAAGGACATCCAGCCCACTTGAAACAACTGTGTGAAGCATTGGAGCCAACATGGTCCAGCATCCCTGTGGAACGCTTTTGACACCTTGTATTTTCCATGCCCCGATGAATTAAGGCTGTTCTGAGGGCAAAATGGGTGCAACTCAATATTAGGAAGGTGTTGTGAGGGAAAATGTTGTCTGAAGAGATAGCATTGAATTGTACAGTGTTGTACAGTGTCCTTAATGTTTTGTGTACTCAGTGTATGTACAGTATATACACTGCTCAAAAAAAAATTAAGGGAACACTAAAATAACACATCCTAGATCTGAATGAATGAAATAATCTTATTAAATACTTTTTTCTTTACATAGTTGAATGTGCTGACAACAAAATCACACAAAAATTATCAATGGAAATCTCATTTATCAACCCATGGAGGTCTGGATTTGGAGTCACCCTCAAAATTAAAGTGGAAAACCACACTACAGGCTGATCCAACTTTGATGTAATGTCCTTAAAACAAGTCAAAATGAGGCTCAGTAGTGTGTGTGGCCTCCATGTGCCTGTATGACCTCCCTACAATGCCTGGGCATGCTCCTGATGAGGTGGCGGATGGTGTCCTGAGGGATCTCCTCCCAGACCTGGACTAAAGCATCCGCCAACTCCTGGACAGTCTATGCTGCAACGTGGCGTTGGTGGATGGAGCGAGACATGATGTCCCAGATGTGCTCAATTGGATTCAGGTCTGGGGAACGGGCGGGCCAGTCCATAGCATCAATGCCTTCCTCTTGCAGGAACTGCTGACACACTCCAGCCACATGAGGTCTAGCATTGTCTTGCATTAGGAGGAACCCAGGGCCAACCGCACCAGCATATGGTCTCACAAGGGGTCTGAGGATCTCATCTCGGTACCTAATGGCAGTCAGGCTACCTCTGGCGAGCACATGGAGGGCTGTGCGGCCCCCCAAAGAAATGCCACTCCACCGGTCATGCTGGAGGATGTTGCAGGCAGCAGAACGTTCTCCACGGCGTCTCCAGACTCTGTCACATGTGCTCAGTGTGAACCTGCTTTCATCTGTGAAGAGCACAGGGCGCCAATGGCGAATTTGCCAATCTTGGTGTTCTCTGGCAAATGCCAAACGTCCTGCACGGTGTTGGGCTGTAAGCACAACGCCCACCTGTGGACGTCGGGCCCTCATACCACCCTCATGGAGTCTGTTTCTGACCGTTTGAGCAGACACATGCACATTTGTGGCCTGCTGGAGGTCATTTTGCAGGGCTCTGGCAGTGCTCCTCCTGCTCCTCCTTGCACAAAGGCGGAGGTAGCAGTCCTGCTGCTGGGTTGTTGCCCTCCTACGGACTCCTACATGTCTCCTGATGTACTGGCCTGTCTCGTGGTAGCGCCTCCATGCTCTGGACACTACGCTGACAGACACAGCAAACCTTCTTGCCACAGCTCGCATTGATGTGCCATCCTGGATGAGCTGCACTACCTGAGCCACTTGTGTGGGTTGTAGACTCCGTCTCATGCTACCACTAGAGTGAAAGCACCGCCAGCATTCAAAAGTGACCAAAACATCAGCCAGGAAGCATAGGAACTGAGAAGTGGTCTGTGGTCACCACCTACAAAACCAGTCCTTTATTGGGGGTGTCTTGCTAATTGCCTATAATTTCCACCTGTTGTCTATTCCATTTGCACAACAGCATGTGAAATGTATTGTCAATCAGTGTTTCTTCCTAAGTGGACAGTTTGATTTCACAGAACTGTGATTGACTTGGAGTTACATTGTGTTGTTTAAGTGTTCCCTTTATTTTTTTGAGCAGTGTATTACTGAGAACCACTCTCCATATTTTCTAGCATAGTGGTGGCTGCATCATGTTATGGGTATGGTTGTAATCGTTAAGGACTGAGGAATTTTTCATGATAAAAAATAAATGGAATGGAGCTAAGCACAGGCAAAATCCTAGAGGAATACCTGGTTCAATCTGCTTTCCACTAGACATTGGGAGATCAATTTACTTTTCAGCAAGACAATACCCTAAAACACAAGGACAAATCTACACTGGAGTTGCTTACCAAGAAGACAGTGAATGTTCCTGAGTCGCTGAGTTACAGTTTTGACTTAAATCTACTTGAAAATCTATGGCAATACCTGAAAATGTTTGTCTATCAATAATCAACAACCAATACGACAGCTTGAATAATTTTTTATAGAATAATGGGCAAATGTTGCACAATCCACGTGTGGAAAGCTTTTAGAGACTTACCCAGAAATACTCACAGCTGTAATCACTTCCAAAGGTGCTTCTACAAAGTATTGACTCAGTGGTGTGAATACTTATGTAAATAACATTTCTAAAAACATGTTTTCAATCTGTCATTATGGGGTATTTTGTGTAGATGGGTGAGAGAAAAAAAATCTATTTAATCAATTTTGAATTCAGGCTCTATCACAACAAAATGTGGAATAAGTCAATGAATACTTTCTGAAGGAACTGTATATACACTGAACAAAAATATGAACGCAACATGTAAAGTTTTGGTCCCATGTTTCATGAGCTGAAATAAAAGATCCCATAAATTTCCATATGCACATTATTTCTCTCAAATGTTGTGCACAAATTAGTTTACATCCCTGTTAGTGAGCATTTGTCCTTTGCCAAGATAATCCATCCACCTGACAGGTGTGGAATATCAAGAAGCTTATTAAACATCATGATCATTACACAGGTTCACCTTGTGCTGGGGACAATAAAAGGCCACTCTAAAATGTGCAGTTTAGTCACACAACACAATGCCACAGATGTCTCAAGTTTCGAGGGAGCGAACAATTGGCATGCTGACTGCGGGAATGTCCAGCACCAGAGATGTTGCTAGATAATTGAATGTTAATTTCTCTACCATAAGCCACCTCCAACGTTGTTTTATGGAATTCAGCAGTACGTCCAAACGGCCTCATACCGTAGACCACGTGTATGGCGTCGTGTGGGGTTATGGCACGGCCCCATGTCGCAAGGATCTGTACACAATTCCTGGAAGCTGAAATTGACCCATGGCCTGTCACCCATTGAGCATGTTTGGGATGCTCTGGATCGACTTATATGACAGCGTGTTCCAGTTCCCGACAATATCCAGCAACCTCGCACAGCCATTGAAGAGGAGTGGGACAACATTCCATAGGCCACAATCAACAGCCTGATCAACTCTACACGAAGGACGTGTGCTGCGTTGTATGAGGCCGATGGTGATCACACCAGATACTGACTGGTTTTCTGATCCACGCCCCTACCCTTTTACCTTTTTTAGGTATCTGTGACCAACAGATGCATATCTGTATTCCCAGTCATGTGAAATCCATAGATAAGGGCCTAATTAATTAATTTAAATTGACTGATTTCCTTATATGAACTGTAACTCAGTAAAATCTTTGAAATTGTTGCATGTTTTGTGTTTTATATTTTTGTTCAGTATAGATACAGTGAGGGAAAAGGGTATTTGATCCCCTGCTGATTTTGTACGTTTGCCCACTGACAAAGAAATTATCAGTCTATAATTTTAATGGTAGGTTTATTTGAACAGTGAGAGACAGAATAACAACAAAAAAATCCAGAAAAATGCATGTCAAAAATGTTATAAATTGATTTGCATTTGAATGAGGGAAATAAGAATTTGACCCCCCACTCAATCAGAAAGATTTCTGGCTCCCAGGTGTCTTTTATACAGGTAACGAGCTGAGATTAGGAGCACACTCTTAAAGGGAGTGCTCCTAATCTCAGCTTGTTACTTGTAGAAAAGAAACCTGTCCACAGATGCAATCAATCAATCAGATTCCAAACTCTCCACCATGGCCAAGACCAAATAGCTCTCCAAGGATGTCAGGGACAAGATTGTAGACCTACACAAGACTGGAATGGGCTACAAGACCATTGGTGCGTTTATTCGCAAATGGAAGAAACACAAAATAACTGTCAATCTCCCTCGGCCTGGGGCTCCATGCAAGATCTCACCTCATGGCATTGCAATAATCATGAGAACGGTGAGGAATCAGCCCAGAACTACACGGGAGGATCTTGTCAATGATCTCAAGGCAGCTGGGACCATAGTCACCAAGAAAACAATTGGTAACACACTACGCCGTGACGGACTGAAATCCTGCAGCGCCCGCAAGGTCCCCCTGCTCAAGAAAGCACATATACAGGCCCGACTGAAGTTTGCCAATGAACGTCTGAATGATTCAGAGGAGAACTGGGTGAAAGTGTTGTGGTCAGATGAGTCCAAAATCGAGCTCTTTGCCATCAACTCAACTCGCCGTGTTTGGAGGAGGAGGAATGCTGCCTATGACCCCAAGAACACCATCCCCACCGTCAAACATGGAGGTGGAAACATTATGCTTTGGAGGTGTTTTTCTGCTAAGGGGACAGGACAACTTCACCGCATCAAAGGGACGATGGACGGGGCCATGTACCGTCAAATCTTGGGTGAGAACCTCCTTCCCTCAGCCAGGGCATTGAAAATGGGTCGTGGATGGGTATTCCAGCATGACAATGACCCAAAACACACGGCCAAGGCAACAAAGGAGTGGCTCAAGAAGAAGCACATTAAGGTCCTGGAGTGGCCTAGCCAGTCTCCAGACCTTAATCCCATAGAAAATTTGTGGAGGGAGCTGAAGGTTCGAGTTGCCAAACGTCAGCCTCGAAACCTGAATGACTTGGAGAAGATCTGCAAAGAGGAGTGGGACAAAATCCCTCCTGAGATGTGTGTAAACCTGGTGGCCAACTACAAGAAATGTCTGACCTCTGTGATTGCCAACAAGGGTTTTGCCACCAAGTACTAAGTCATGTTTTGCAGAGGGGTCAAATACGTATTTCCCTAATTAAAATGCAAATCAATTTATAACATTTTGGACATGCGTTTTTCTGGATTTTTGTTGTTGTTATTCTGTCTCTCACTGTTCAAATAAACATACCATTAAAATTATAGACTGATCATGTCTTTGTCAGTGGGCAAACGTACAAAATCAGCAGGGGATCAAATACTTTTTTCCCTCACTTTAGATGAATGGATGGATGGATAGATGCCAAAATAAAGGTAACACCAACATAAACTGTGTAAATAGGGCCCACCACGAGCCAGAACAGCTTCAATGCACCATGGCATAGATTCTACAAGTGTCTGGAACTCTATTGGAGGGAGGCTACACCATTCTTCCATGAGAAATTCCATAATTTGGTGTTTTTTTGATGGTGGTGGAAAAAACGCTCATCAAACCATTCAGTGACCACTCGTGCCCTGTGGATGGGGGCATTGTCATACCATGGGGGCATAGCCAAAATAATGGCCAAAATAATGGCCTGCCCAGCATTTTTATACACGGCCCTATAAATGAAGGGATGGTAATTGCTTAATTAACTGACTGTATATACAGTGAGGTCCAAAAGTATTTGGACAGTGACACATTTATTGTTGTTTTGATATTTTCATCCATTTCAGTGAACCGTTTAGAAATTACAGCACTTTTTGTACATAGTTCCCCCATTTTAGGGAACCAAAAGTATTTGGACAAATTAACTTATGTGTATTAAAGTAGTCAAAGTTTTAGTATTCGGTCCCATATTCCTAGCAAGCAATGACTACATCAAACTCTACAAACTTGTTGGATTCATTTGCAGTTTGTTTTGGTTGTGTTTCAGATTATTTTGTGCCCAATAGAAATCAATGGTAAATAATACATTGTGTCATTTTTGAGTCACTTCTATTGTAAATAAAAATATAATATGTTTCTGAACACATCTACATTAATGTGGATGCTACCATGATTACGGATAATCCTGAATGAATTGTAAATAATGATGAGAGAGAAGATTACAGAGGCACAAAGATCATACCCTCAAAACATGCTAACCTTACCTCTCACCATTACCAATAAGAGGGGAGGTTAGCATTTTTGGGGGGTATGATATTTATGTCGCTGTAACATTCTCACTCATCATTATTCATGATTCATTCATCATTATCTGCAATCATGGTATCATCCACATTAATGTAGAAGTGTGGAATAGTATGCTGGTGTTTTTGAAATCCCTGACACCAGGGGTACGTGTTTAGTGCCACAGAAAAAGACAATGAGTGCTTGCTTTCATGACGAGCGCCCCAATATGCGCAACCGTGAAATGCGTTTTATGCAAGGATCCTGAGGCCTGTCATCTCCAGGGCCCTATCCCTTGATGTGTACAGTGATATAACATGACGTCATGTCATTGGCAAATTCTTTATATTTGTGAGTCCTCTCAGGTCCTCACTGGAGATCAACCTCCTGCGAAAAAAGAAACATTTATTATATATTCTTTACTTATTTCAAGGAGCGGCAAAGTTGTCTGAGGTGGTGATGCTGACTGATGTAATGTGACAGATTCGGGAGGCCTCCAGGGGAGCCCTTCTCTTCTCTGTTCTCTCCGTGATGCTCATATCACAAGCTGTGTGCTGCTCCAGACGGAGCTTGGCACGTCCCTGACAATAACGCACTCCATCTCGGACTCTGGGCGCCCAGGACCTGAGGGTACCAGTAACTGCCCATGGCGCTATTCGGACATGCTACCTCACCAGGAAACTGCAGACTTTAGACGGCTATGATTTGGATTTGGAAATGCGATCTTAAATATTTTACAATCTGTACAATCTACAGAGTGGCAGAGCCGAGATTCAAGGATACTTCCTTCACATGGTTAGGAAATAACAGTTGTTGAACTTCCCTTTGGCGCAATTCTGCAATAATACGAAATGCTCTGAGACCACGTTCAATTCTGAGAAGCACCTGTCAATTGCCTAGTGCACATTATCTAATTGGACAAGGATTTGGCAACTATGGAATTAAGTTGTCAAAGAACAATGTTTCAAACTTGTGAGTTGAGGTTTGGCGTTGGTTCTGTCGTCTCCGATGTGGTAGCCTAAACATCAATGGATACATCAATTTGGAATACAAGTCCCTATTGTCGCGTGTTTCAGGATAAACAATGCTAGTACTACTATTGAGATTACTGTGCTTTTCACTTTGTAGCGAGGTTGTTTTCACTCACATACACGGGGAGAAGACAAAGACACATTTTACTCCTAGACATGAGTATGCCGTCGCTAACGGGAATGTACACAAAACCAATAGTAGCCAGAGCTGGCACTCCGCGTATGGCAGAGTTGTCAACGAAATGGACAGTAAAAGGGTGCATACCTCAACTGCATCGTCTTGGGATGTGGTTAGGTCATGGGTGGATAAAAGGAATGGGACTTCATTTAATATGAAAAGAGTTATGAATGAAAGAACAATAGTGCGCAAAAGCAATTCGTCAAATGGAACCGAATATGTTACGTTACTCGAGGATGAAGAGTCAGAGAGGCGCAAGGTGGAAAAGTTGGACACAGAGAAGCATGCAACCATGGAAACGCGGGATGGTGTATATGGTCATTTAACCCCCTCCATGAGACATAAGCGAGGAGGACACCACCATAACGAGCACAAACGGATCTGCAGACACAAAAGAGGGACTATAGGCCGTCGGAGAAGAAATGTGAAGGATGGCAGTAAAACAGAGAACAAAATAAGTGAGCCAACCATTCTGTCAGATGCGTCTTTGGATGCACTGCTGACCATGTGGGAACCGCTGCCTAAACCTATGGCCCAGAACCAGTCAACAGACTTGCCATTTGATGCCAGTGATTATGAACAGTTCACTTTGCCAGACCTCCAAGACTATACCCCACTAATTCCTCTCAATCCTCAAACAAAGAGAAAATATGTCAAAAACCCCTTTTACCCCATAACAGCAGAATCATATGGGGCATATGCGATCATGATCATTTCAGTCATAATTTTCACTGTTGGAATAATTGGGAATATAGCAATCATGTGCATTGTGTGCCACAACTACTACATGAGAAGTATTTCAAATTCTCTTCTTGCCAATCTCGCCCTTTGGGATTTTGTTATCATCTTTTTCTGCCTGCCGATGGTGATATTCCATGAACTGACCAAGAATTGGCTGTTGGGGGAGTTCTCCTGTAAAATCATCCCCTATATTGAGGTAATGTCCACAAGCTATTGTGTTACTTGAGTGAGTGTTATGATTGGGTGTTGAAGTGGGGTCCCTGTTCAAAGTCTGCTGTCAATAACTCTCTCTTCCTTGTCACATCTACATTCTATTCTGCTTGGTATGTACTTCATACAACATGCAATGATCTGTGCGCAATTGTGTGCACAGCCTGGTCTCATAAACTAGACATAACATAGTAAATGTAAATCTGACACAGCATTTAGAATATGTTACATTTGGTATGGTTACATAAAACAGAAGGTTGCTTAAGGTAAAAAATAAAGGAGGGTGATTGGTTGGGCGTATAAGGCGAAGATCTAGCAACCCAAAGGTTGCGTGTTCAAATCTTATCATGGACAATTTGAGCTAATTAGCTACTTTTAACCACTTACTACATTTGAGCTACTTTGCAACTAGAATGTTAGCTAACCCTTCCCCTTCCCCTAACCGTAACACTTAACACAGGTAGCCTAGCGGTTAAGAGCGTTGGGCCAGTAACCGAAAGGTTGCTGCTTCGAATTCCTGAGCCAACTAGGTGAAAAATCTGTCGATGTGCCCTTGAGCAAGGCACTTCATCCTAATTGCTCCTGTAAGTCGCTCTGAATAAGAGTGTCTGCTAAATGACAAAACATTTTAAAACACTTTTAGCTAACCCTAACCTTAACCCTTTAACCTAGCTCTTAACCCTAACCCCTAGCCTACCTAACATTAGCCATCTAGCTAACGTTAGCATTAGCCACCTAGCTAACGTTAGCCACAACCAATTAGAATTCGTAACATATCATATGTTCATAAATTCGTAACATATTGTACATTTTGCAAATTCGTAACACATCAAATAAATTGTAATTCGTAACATACCATAAAAAATTGATGATAGACATCTACAAATTAATACATACCGTACCAAACGTATCATATCATACTAAATGGAGTGTTCGGATTTACGTACAGAACAATACAAAATGCTCTGAGACCAGGTTGGTGTGCAGTGTACCAGGTTTAGATTACTTGTTCTCCAATGTCACCTCAACCTGTTGTTTCAAACTCTTAGTTGAGCTGTCACTGGCTAGATACAGAAGTAAATGCCCCTAAAGCAACTTATGCTCAGAGATAGGGTTACAGTCCTACTTTCCCTACAGTCTAAACAATGAGGCAGTGGTCTGAAACTCACTAGGCCTCAGTAATTACTGCACAGACCCACACCTATTATTGCATCAGTTTACCATGTCTGTTTCAGCCGTAAGGCAGCTCTTTTGTCAGTCATCTATTGTAAAAGATACAATGGTCAAATTAGGTGATGAGGGATCACATAGACATTGTGCAGAGCCTCTAAAATAACATGTTTTACAGAGTTAAACAAATCTAAACACACAGTACAGTATATATATATTGTAGCCATAGCATAGGTAACTAAAGGGTCTGTATTAGCACACTTGTTACTACATACTGCATGTCACATGTGATTTGAATGCTGCAGGACGATATTATGAAGAGAAAAGTCTGTTATTGACCCTAGGATCTATTTAGACAGGGAACAGTTTGTACACAGTTTGTACACAGTTTACAGGCGTCATCGACAGGTCCTAGAGAGAAACTTTTGTTCCAATCCAGCACTAACATACCTGTTTCAAATAATCAACCAATCATGGTCTTTCATCTAGATCACAATAAGCTAAATCAGGTGTGTTAGTACTGGGCTGGAACAAAAGCCTACACACCCACTAGCTCTCCAGGATCGGAGTTGGAGAAGCCTGAGTAAGAGGATTCAATGAAGATGCATTGTGCCGCTTTCTACATTAAGGATTAATCTGGCAGCCCAGGAGTTCTGCTGATAGAACTGAGCCGCTTTTCTCACAGGATATCCACCTTTCAAAAAAACAACATTAGTTGGTTATATCACCTGCTGTCTAAATGGAACCCAGCCAGACGCAGGTGCAGCTAGGGACAACACCCTAGATCAAGGTTCCCCAACTGGCGGCCAGCATGCAGAATTTGGTCCGTGGGTGGTTTTATTTGCCTCCCCCCCCAGCTTTCTGAGCAAAATAATAATAAGGTTTTTTGTTTTTTTTGGGACATAAAATAATGTCAATACACCAGGAAATCAGCTCCAAGTGATTTTAATTGAAGAAATATGTTCCTAAGGATTCTCACACATAATAGAGAGACACGTGATAGTATACAAATGTAAGCAAGGTTTAAAACTGTTATGTTTTATTCAAACATTATATCTGTATGGGCTTCTTGCAGTCAATTTGTAGTCTACAAATTATTTGTAATTATGTTCCGGCCCCCTGACCATCCGCTCAAGAAAAACATCTGCCCTCGGCTGAATCTAGTTGATGATCCCTGCTCTAGATCTTATGCATTCCAAGAACTTGGAACACCTTATACAATTTGCAAAACAAACTGTGATTGAGGTCACAGCATTAAAACTATGCACCTCAACAACTATGCATTTTCTTGGTGAAAGTAGCTTTGTTTGGAATAAACGCAGATGTGAAGAGATTGGATGAGTATAATCAACACATTGACGGACCCACCTTGTCCTTGATAGGCTAGGTGCAATTTTCCCTATGGTTTACACCTATCCAATCCTTTCAGATCTCCACGAGTGCAAAACCCTAGGGCTGGGTGTACCTGTCTCTGTGTTTTATGCAGTCCAATCCTCTACTCTTCTACAGACCTCTTTGACTTAATCTCCTGCCTTTTACCAGTCAGTCTGTTCTCACAGTTGCGGAAATGTACTTCATGTAAGATGGATGAATGTTGCAAGGGTTCACTATCGTACTGTGGGTCCTGAGTGCCTTTCATGGGAAATGTGTGAATTATTTACCCGGAGAAGGAAGCACACTCCTTTTAGAAGAGGAAATCATCTAGATTAAAAAGCTTCTATGGGTAGCTAAATTCATCTGTCCGGGCGTACATATTGTACATAATGACAACAAGACAGATAAACCACCACACAAAGACCCAAACAATCCAAATGAGTGACGCTGTATAAAGTGTCTGTAAACTGCTTAGTGACAGTGTTTGTAAGTCCAATTCTATGCCAAACATTTAGATTTTACATTTTAGCAGACACTCTTATGGAGAAAGACTTACAGGAGCAATTAGGGTTAAGTGCCTTGCCCAAGGGCACATTGACAGATTTTTCACCTAGTCGGCCCGGGGATTCAAACCAGTAAACCTTTCGGTTACTGGCCCAATGGCCTTAACCGCTAGGCTACCTGTCGCCTTGTAGGCCATTTTAAAACCACAGTCCCAGACCTAGCACTTGAAGTCTCTTTGAGTTGCCTGCCTCCATGGTAAAAACATTGAATGGATAGCGGTAGCGGCATCCTAGTTATGCTAAGCGACTTGGTAATCAAGCATTTAATGGAGCGTAATTACAGAAACAGTGGGGACATTAATTCTAATGGCTCCTGTGGCAACTGAAGTACCTTCAGTCACATGAAAATGTGTCATTATGGACACAGAGGTGACAGAGGTTAGTTACACGAGGCCTGCCCGCCACTATTGACATACAGTAGCCCTGGGGGAAAGCTGTCATGTTGACGATGATGGCCAGTGGCAAGTGTTTGGCTGAAAGTGCTTAGTCTTGACAATACAGTGAAGCGACATGAAGCAACAACAAATGACCAAGACCCTCAGCTTAACGCTTTACACATGTGGGAATTGGCCTATATGGATAGGGCTAAATTGTAATGTTTCTTACAGAAGAAGGAGGAAATGCATAAGCATGGTAGGCGGCAGGTAGCTTAGTGGTTAAGAGCATTGTGCCAGTAACCGAAAGGTCGCTGGTTCTAATCCCCGAGCCGACTAGGTAAAAAATCTGTCGATGTGCCCTTGAGCAAGGCACTTAACCCTAATTGCACATGTAAGTCGCTCTGGATAAGAGCGTCAGCTAAAGGAAAAAAAAATTAAATAATAATAAAATAAAAAATTGGTAGCAATTGAAAGGGAACCGTTTGGAGATGATGGGAAAATTATTAGACCAAAGTTGAGGACACAAGACTGAATCCAAACATTCCACTGTTGATTTTATATGCCATTTACATTTATGGTACTTTTCACCGCATTTGTTGATAACGAAATCTGGAAATACTCTGTATACATTCAGTAACATGATAGGAATATTCCTGGAAAATGTGGGGTAGGTGCAACATAAGACAAATAAATGACAAGGATTTAAGTGAGAGGTCTAACGGGTGTCTCCAAGTGGCCACACACCTCTCCAAAGTGTGCACTGTTCCTAAGTAATTTCAATGATCTTTTATGACTCAAAGAAAAGTCTTCAACTATAAGGTGCTTTTCTTTAGCTCTCCTAGCTGTGCCGTTGAGGAACGAGCAAGCACACTTGTAGTTGTTTTGTTTTGAACACAGCGCTGCATCCCCGCCATCACACAATTACTGTTGTTGTTTACGCAATCCAAAAACACTCACTCACAATCATTTGAAAGCTTGTTATATTGCCAACATGACTAGTTAAGTTATAAACTATGATCGTACAGTGTTAGGCTTTCAGAAGGCAATTCAGAGAAACAGATCGTAATTTTGGTGGGCATACTGTAGAAAGGAGTCATGAGTGCATTCAGGTGCGTGTTCTGCAGAGAATTTTCTTCACAATAGACAAACAAAGGCTCATTCTGTTCAGAACAACCCAGGGTATGACGCCATGTCATCTTGTAACTGTACATTTAACATAGTGATCATAAACATTGACATGACATGAGTTTTATGACATGGAAATGTGAAGTGCACATTTGAACTTAGGGTGTCTGGCTTGCTTGTATGACATCAAAGCGGTATTTATTATAATCATCAACGTCTCAGCTTTCAAAGTACATAGAGCCCTCTTAATTTACAGCATTTCCCTCACTCAGACAATTTTTCTTTTTCACAACAGTTGACCAATTAGAGGGAGGGATGGGGTCAACTTCTTGTCACATAGGGGTGCTCAAATTAAGAACAGCTGTCAGTCAAAACCCATACAGCGCTGTGAATTGCACAGCCTGAGCTCTGACGTAATTTATAGCATTTTCCTGTACAGCCACTGCATTCCAATTGAAATGCTTATCAGTGCCCAAATCTGCAATTACATACAAATGGTGCTGTATGTGAAGTGCAACAGATCTCTCTCGTTCTCTCTCTCGCTCTCTCTCTCTGAGGCCAGAAGGACCAGACAGATCAAAGCCTGCCTCTGTACGTCTGACAGTACTCATGGCTTCTCTGGCTCAGGCACTGGCTCCTGTGTTTATAGCTTCCTCGGCCAAGGCCCCTAAGGAGGCAGTCACAATGATCAAGCCTAGCAACAAAACAACATAACACTACTACACGCTGTAGAAGACAACACTGAACTTAACACTCAATGTTAAATGCACATTTGTCTCTGAGTTCTGTGTGTATTAGCGTGTAAGATTTGGGTGAAAAAGCAACCCCATTTGCAGCATTTTTGTGGTTGTATTATGATAGCAAAAAATTTTAGCATAGTGAAGTTCTGGGTGTAGGGATAGAGATATTGCATTGAGATATTAATCTCCATGCCTCATGGTCTGCAGTTTCTATTCATGTTATTTAATCATGAATATGAGCTGGCTCTCTTGCCAAGTCCATAACTCGATCAGGCTAAGAAATTAGAAAACAGCATACTGTAACCATCGAGGACTAGAATTGGGCTCCCTTGCGCACAGCACGATATACTGTGCACCTTCTTTATCACGTTACAAAGTCATCAATATTATAAGTTGTTGCTCTAAAAATAAATGTGAGTCTAAAGATCACCCTTTTGGCATCCACCTGTAGTCTCCCCACTCTTTAAAACAGTATCACTCATAACACATTACTCATGGCTACTTTCAAACATCTCAGTATGGGAAATTAGGATCTAGTGTGCGATGAAGGACGGAAAAATCTGTTTGTCATTTATTAAAACAAGTGTGGACCTTCGAGTTCTCTATTAACAGAGCTGTCAAAACATAACCTCTTTATGGATGACTTCTCTCCCTCTCTCTAAACCTGTTGATGTCTAGATTACTGTGCTGTACCATTGTCATTCGAAAATTGTTCCAAGCGGTCTTTAAAACACGGATGGTTTACAGTGGACACATTCTTTTGATCTTTTCAGAGAGCAACATGGCTCTGGGGCCTTGGTATTTTATCCAGACTTCCCAAGGTGCATTACAATAAGGAGAAGTATCTGGAGACTGGATACATTTTCTATACTTGTTTCTCAATCAATTGTTAATGTGGAGTAATAACACATCAACTGGATAGTATCTTACCTTCTCCTCCCTGATCTTTGTCCTTCCAGGTCGCCTCCCTCGGGGTTACCACCTTTACCTTGTGTGCCTTGTGCATCGACCGCTTCCGCGCTGCCAGCAACGTCCAGATGTACTACGAGATGATTGAGAACTGTGCCTCCACAGCCGCCAAGCTGGCCGTTATCTGGATCGGGGCTCTCCTATTGGCCCTGCCAGAGCTCCTGATTCGCCAGTTGGTCACTGAAGATGGCTCGCCTCCGGATGTGACGCCCTGCCAGCGCTGCGTGGTTCGTATCTCCACCGAGCTCCCCGACACGCTCTACATGCTGGGCCTGACCTATGATGGTGCTCGCCTCTGGTGGTACTTTGGCTGCTACTTCTGCCTGCCCACGCTGTTCACCATCGGCAGCTCCCTGGTGACCGCCCGTAAGATCCGTCAGGCCGAGCGGGCCTGTGTGCGCAGCAACAAGAAGCAGATCCACCTGGAGAGCCAGATGAACTGCACGGTTGTGGCGTTGGCCATCCTCTATGGCTTCTGCATCATCCCTGAGAACATCTGCAACATCGTCACCATCTACATGGCGGCAGGGGTGCCCAGACGGACCCTGGACATTCTCCACCTGGTCAGCCAGCTGGTGTTGTTCTGTAAGTCGGCGGTGACACCCGTCCTGCTGTTCTGCTTGTGCCAGCCCTTCAGCCGGGCCTTCCTGGACTGCTGCTGCTGCTGCTGTGATGAGTGTGGCCCGCCCAGGTCTTCCACCACCGCCACCACCAGCGAAGAGAACGAGCACGAGTGCAACACCACCGACCTGGAGCTTTCGCCCTTCAGCACCATCCACAGGGAGGCATCCTCCTCCTACACCACTGCAGGGACCCACTGCTAAGAAGTGTCAAAAGGTCATGACCTCCATCAGAAGTTACAACTGCCCTGTGAAGAGGTCAAGAGGTCGGACTGTAAACCTATTGGGCTGGTTTCCCACACCCAGATTAAATTTACTCCATTGAGAATGCTTGCTAGTCAGGGGATAGGCTTAATCTGAGTCTGGGAGACCCTTACAGTTAGGATTAGTAAATGTTTTATTCCCAACAATTTAGGAATTTAATCGATATTCTGGATAGAGGACACACCCTATTCTAAATGTTCACTTAATTTCCTGAATTGACTTTGAATTTAATTGACGTAAACTCTGGTGAACATATGTGTCTCGGTTTACTCAAGGGCAGAGTTGTGTATACATGATAAACTGTCCATTTGTTTACAGAAACCATACGGAAAGAAATACATATGAATAGTTCAAGTCAACATTTTGAATTTATAGCAATTTGTTTATTAACTCACCAGTATTTTCTCTTTTTGAATTTGCACTGAAATCTTACCATAATTATGATAAAAATGTTGGGTTATCATGTTTAAAAATATACATATATTATGTTGTCTCTTTCTGCTTCCAGAGTGTCTCAAATGGAAAACAATATATTGAAAATGGCTGGTCGTAGTGTATTGTGTTTTGCTGATAATGGTGATTCTTGTGAATCAGTTCAAAGTTATGCCTAGCTCCCTTGCTATGTAAGTATATTATTCAGTCTGTATTTGATAGCAGAAAACTGTACGATACACTTCAGTCAGTCAGTAAACTTACTGGAGTGGTGTTTTTTTTTTTATCTCACTTTAATAAATAAATAAATAAATAGTTTGACTGAATGTTTCTTTGACAAAATGTAAATTATTCGGTACCTTCATATAAAGAATAAACAACCCACTTACTATTTAGGGATTCATATACCCTCTATCAAAACTGTTAACCATTATTTATAATTCTACTTGATCGTTTTGTCTTGGGGAACGAAACATATGTGATAATATTCTCCAGAGGAGAGTGGTTTCCTGATAATGGCCGGTTAGCTCTCAGAGAGGGGGAGCTGCTCATCTGGCCACCGTGACATCATCACTATCCACTCCCCAGAGTACACACAGCAGCCCTTGTTTCCCTACCCGTCGCCAAGGCAACCTCAGGAATCTACTTCTCAGCTGTCTCTGTAACTTCATGGTCGGCCGAGTGGCAGGGAGTCAGGTCAGATGCTAGGATGGATGGAGAGAAGGGTTCACGGCATTGGACTTAACTAGGGTATGGTAAAACTCATGCATTTCTATGAAGATGGTCTGTTATGGTCGGTTGTTGGCTCCCTAGAGCTCATTTCAGACGTAAGCCTCACTAACTGCTAACCAGAATGTTTCTGGCTGGTTCAGTTCAGCCTTCCTTGTATATTTATCCCTTTTCTGAGGCAGTGGACATTTTTTTCCTTTGAAAACAGTTTCCTAGGATCATGTGAAGATTGAACATTTCTGGAACATGCTCGACTTGAATGTCAAGCTTTAAAAAAAAAATATGGTCAAGAAACATCTGTGCTGATAGGAATGGCATAGATGGACAAAATCATATATATATACAGATGAAGTCGGAAGTTTACATACACTTAGGTAGGAGTCATTAAAACTAGTTTTTCAACCACTCCACAAATTTCTTGTTAACAAACTATAGTTTTGGCAAGTCGGTTAGGACATCTACTTTGTGCATGACACAAGTAAGTTTTCCAACAATTGTTTACAGACAGATTATTTCACTTATAATTCACTGTATCACAATTCCAGTGGGTCAGAAGTTTACATACACTAAGTTGACTGTGCCTTTAAACAGCTTGGAAAACTCCAGAAAATGATGTCATGGCTTTAGAAGCTTCTGATAGGCTAATTGACATCATTTGAGTCAATTGGAGGTGTACCTGTGGATGTATTTCAAGACCTACCTTCAAATGCAGTGCCTCATTGCTTGACATCATGGGAAAATCTAAAGAAATCAGCCAAGACCTCAGAAAAAGAATTGTAGACCTCCACAAGTCTGGTTCATCCTTGGGAGCAATTTCCAAATGCCTGAAGGTACCACCTTCATCTGTACAAACATTAGTACGCAAGTATAAACACCATGGGACCACGCAGCCATCATACCGCTCAGGAAGGTGACGCGTTCTATCTCCTAGAGATTAACGTACTTTGGTGTGAAAAGTGCAAATCAATCCCAGAACAACAGCAAAGGACCTTGTGAAGATGCTGGAGGAAACAGGTTCAAAAGTATCTATATCCACAGTAAAACGAGTCCTATATCAACATAACCTGAAAGGTCGCTCAGCAAAGAAGAAGCCACTGGTCCACAACTGCCATAAAAAAGCCAGACTACGGTTTCCAACTGTACATGGGGACAAAGATCGTACTTTTTGGAGAAATGTCCTCTGGTCTGATTAAACAAAAATAGAACTGTTTGGCCATAATGACCATCATTAAGTTTGGAGGAAAAAGGGGGTTATTTACAAGCCAAAGAACACAATTCCAACCGTGAAGCACGGGGGTGGCAGCATCATGCTGTGGGGGTGCTTTGCTGCAGGAGAGACTGGTGCACTTCACAAAATAGATGGCATTATGAGGAAGGAAAATGATGTGGATATATTGAAGCAACATCTCAAGACATCAGTCAGGAAGTTAAAGCTTGGTCGCAAATGTGTCTTCCAAATGGACAATGACCCCAAGCATACTTCCAAAGTTGTGGCAAAATGGCTTAAGGACAACAAAGTCAAGGTATTGGAGTGGTCATCACAAAGCCCTGACCTCAATCCTATAGAAAATGTGTGGGCGGAACTGAAAAAGCGTGTGCGAGCAAGGAGGCCTACAAACCTGACTCAGTTACACCAGCTCTGTCAGGAGGAATGGGCCAAAATTCAACCAACTTATTGTAGGAAGCTTGTGGAAGGCTACCCAAAATGTTTGACGCAAGATAAACAATTTAAAGGCAATGCTACCAAATACTAATTGACTGTATGTAAACTTCTGACCCACTGGGAATGTGATGAAAGAAATAAAAGCTGAAAGAAATTATTCTCTCTATTATTATTCTGACATTTCACATTCTTAAAATAAAGTGGTGATCCTAACTGACCTAAGACAGGGAATTTTTACTAGGATTAAATGTCAGGATTTGTGAAAAGCTGAGTTTAAATGTATTTGGCTAACGTGTATGTAAACTTCCGACTTCAACTGTATGTCTTTTTTTGTGATATCCAAATTGGTAGTTACAGTCTTGTCCCATCGCTGCAACTCCCGTACAGACTCGGGAGAGGAATGCATCCTCCAAAACACAACCCCGCCAAGCCGCACTGCTTCTTGACAAACTGCTCGCTTAACCCGGAAGCCAGCCACACCAATGTGTCGGAGGAAACACTGTACAGCTGGCAACTGAAGTCAGCGTGCATGTGCCCGGCCGCCACAAGAAGTCGATAGAGCGCGATGGGACAAGGACATCCCAGCTGGCCAAACCCTCCCCTAACCCGGACGACGCTGGGCCAATTGTGCGCTGCCTCATGGGTCTCCCTGTCGCGGCCACCCACGAGACAGCCCGGGATCGAAACCGGATCTGTAGTGACGCCTCTAGCACTGCGATGCAGTGCCTTAGACCGCTGTGCCACTTGGGAGGCCCTTACAAAATCCCTTACAAAATCACTCCTGAGTCCAGCTGTCAGAGAAGCAAAATCTGATCAAAAGCTGAAAAGAAAATGCTCGCTAGAGCGTTCACCCTCCCATGCTCAGTCTTAGAATGGGGCCATTTTGTCCATGCAGTGCATTGATGTTGGTAAGGAATGCAGTTTATAGAGGTTCACTTCTTCATGTTATGTGCCCATGTAATGGGATGATTTATTTAAATCCACAGGTAAAACGAATTTGTTTGTTTCTGCATTTCCCCTGAGGCAGCTATTATAACAGAACATGGCAGCTGGATATGATTTCGATGCTAAATTGATGGGCATCTGTCGGTCGGCCGTTGGATCCACAGAGTTACCATAGTGTGTGTTCATCTTCAACGGAGCGTCCCTAAAATAATCCTGCCACACTTTTCATAGTTTTCATAATGATGACCAAAAACAAGAAGGATTTACAGTTTGCCAAATGGCCAGTATAATCGCAGTAATTCTTCTCCATGAAAACCTGTGAGAGGCAGGGTTAAACATCCTTGCTCCCTAGTTGCAATTAGAGGTTCCTCTATTCATTTGGAAACAATAGCTAGATGGTACATTGATGCATTGCCGCTAAACAAGTTGCTCAGTGACCTTAGTCTAACTCCTTTCAGGGTTACATGGAATGGGCCGGACATTCTGTACAAGCCCAAAGAGAGATGTGATCAGTATCCCTCATGGTTGGCAATGAGCCAGGGTGCCATGGCAACCAAAACCTCCTTTGGGATAGTATAGTTCCACATGCAAACTACAGTGTGAAATTAGAAAACAGTAACTGTGGATATAGACAGCAGAGTCTAACGCAAGTATCTAGTCTTACAGCTGGATTCATCAGGGTACTACAAGCATTTCGCTACACCCGCAATAACATCTGCTAAACACGTGTATGTGACAAATAACATTTGATTTGATTTACTATACAGTATTTACTATACAGTACTTTTTTTTTTTTTTTTTTGGAATGTTCTTGACTTGGCTGCCACTGGTTTAAAATACATTCTCACATAACATTATATTTGGATGTGCGACTCACTATGTGATATTTCATTGTTGAAATGTGCATTTGGCATTGTTCGAAAACTCTCATGCATTTTCATGAAGTCTTCCCAGTCAGAAGATTGTCATATGTGTCCAAACCCACACATTTTAGGATTTATAATTCAACTGTACAAGTGAACAGCCATTCTGTTGTAAGGGGAGTGCCTTATGAATATTTAATACTTGTAAACTCTCGTTGTTTCTGACATGACCTGACACTTCAGGGCAACATGGATGGTCCACATGGATATAGTCTGGGTTTGTTATGAGATGTGTACTTTGTATTCACCTGTATATGGATGATGGTACTCTCTCTATATCTGGATTATGGCTGCTATGTCAACATGCTCATCCACCAATGCTGCAATATGAGTCCATGATAACCAGGACTGTCCTCCAGTCTCTGTCAAATTCCCCTATATACGTGCACACAAACATCTACTATGATCTTTAACACAACAACTATGTCTGCATGACCAGTTGAATGTTCCTCAAAAGTCTACTCTAGTGTGTGTTTGCATCCCAAATGCCCTTGGAGGAATACACAGCATAGTACAGTATGGCTGACATGTCATGTCACACCATCCTGTGGGCAGTGCCCTGTGAGTGCGGGCACAGATGGGGCTGTCGGCTCGGCTCAGCCCTGTTGTTGTATAATCGGATCCATCTGATGGAGCGGATGGCCCTCCTAGGAGGATAAGGGCTTTATTGTCTCGCCTCAGCTCTTTGTTGGATTGTTTCTTCATTTCTAGGTCACCGCCTGTGATTGAACGCTTGAATGCATAAATTATTATTTGGCACGCTGAGAATTCTAACCCCCCCCCTCCCCCCCTTCCCTCCTATAGTGAATGCGCTAAAGTGACTGCCTGCCAGTAGAGGAACAACGAGTGGTCCCACCTCCTCTACTGGAATGAGAATCTACAATGGCATAGCTATATGAACTGCCAAATGATTGCTTTTTTATCTTCACGAGAAATCTTTGTTGATGTTTGCTTGAACCTTCGTCAAAGGCTTAATTATGGCAATAATTGGTGTTCTGTAGGACCTTCAGATCTCTTCAACTCTCTCACCCTGCCTTCTCCGCCATTGACTAACCCTCCTCTCTGAGGCTTTCGTTTTGTCCCATTCACTCTCCTCAACATAATTATTACTGACCTCTGACCCTGATTTGTAGTCATAGCAGGGTTAAGCACATATTAGTACACACACCTGACTTTGACAGTTTGTTATTGATGCTAGACATGCATTATCTAAGCACTAAGGGTCTGCTTCATCCTTTGTGATATACACTCCAATAGCACTGCTGTAAATTTACAAAAAATATTATGACTCATCCATAGTAGTGCAAGAAGGATGATTTGAATCAACAACAAAGAATTGTGGCTTGTATCTTGAATTCAGTAAAACAAAAGCCATGGACAGGAGGGTTTTTGCACTCAGACCATCAAACCTGACAAGACGGGTTTGACTCTTTTTGAAAAGAGAGTTGGAGCCCCCTCTTAACCTCTTAAGAGATGAAGGGAAGAGTTGTGAATTCGGCCAGTGCTGGCTAACGGTTGTCTTCTGTTACTTTGTTTGGTGTGCCTAAACACAGAGGAAGTGAATCTAACCATAAAGTCCCATAAGTCTTCTGCGTAACACATTGTGCCTTGAATCAATCAGTCACAGCAATTACACACCATTTACAGCAGCAATTGAAGTGCTGTGACTGTGGCTATCAAGCAGAACATTCAAATGAACCTCGCCTTTTTTCCAACCACTCATCTTTCCTCCTGGATGACATTATGTAATTTCAGTCTTATTTTTAACCTTCAATCATGGTGGTGCCTAGCAGTCATGTTAGTAATTCAGTCATACTTTCAGATAGGTAGGTAGCATTACGTTACAAAGACAAACACACACACAAACACTACCCTGCCTGGAGTCTCCTCCTGTCTTTTCCCAGGGGGAGTCCACAATGGCAACAGTTGTCCTGTACCTTCCATCTTCGTAATTGGTGAAATGCAGTTTAAGACAAATCTAAGACAATCCAACTTAATTGATCAGATTCAATCTACTGTTGTTTTTTTTGTTAGCGCATTCTGTCGGCGTAGAGTTACAATCAGGCATATGCCCAACTGGCCCCAGGTGTGAGGCCTAGCACAGAACTGCTGTAGTGAAACAACAATGCCTTTTAAGTAAAGCAATGTACTCCTCCATTTAATGTTGGAATCACAACGAGTGAGTGCACTTGGAGCGGAACTCTGGTGACCTGAGGCACAATTTGACTCAACATGATTTGGGCACTGACGCAAACCTGACGGCACAGCGTTAGCACAATGTGTGAATCCTTGGGAATGCTTCTCTAGACTTAGCTGACTGTGGTACAGAAGAGTCAGAAATGGGTGGAGAGGATGTCAGTAACCTTACCAACACCATCCCATATCATGTTAGTCGGTGGTTCGGTTAGTTGTTTGCTGAGGAGAATCCAAAGTGAAAAGTTTGGCAAGGAATAAAGCTCTACTGTGAAACAAATAGCAGTAGGGCACCTTCTTAATGTGTCAGTTCACCTAAGCAGTGTGACAATGAATCAGGTTCTATTAAAGGCTTTGTCCACATTGATCCGAGGGTCCACAGCACACAGCATTATGAGGAAGGCCCTACAGAGGGTGGTGCAGACGGCCCAGCACATCACTGGGGGTGAGCTCTCAGCAATCCAGGCAGTACATGCCGAAAAATTGCCAAAGACTCCAGCCACCCGAGACATGGAATGTTCTCCATGCTCCTGTCCGGTAGGCGGTACAGGTGCATTATGGCTCATACCAACAGACTCTCAACAGCTTCTATCCCCTGGCCATAAGACTGTTAAATGGCTAATAACTACTATTCTCCCTCACACATACGCTGCCGCTAAAATGATTATTAATTTGATTTATTAGTACCACTACTCTGCTGTTCATTGATTATTGATTGCCATTACCATTAGTATCTATCTATTTATCCTGCTACAGGTAAAATATGCCATTTAGCAGACGCTTTTATCCAAAGCGACTTACAGTAATGCGTGCATACATTCTTGTGTATGGGTGGTCCCGGGGATCGAACCCAAAACCTTAGCGTTACAAGCGCCGTGCTCTACCAGCTGAGCTACAGAGGAGCACAGGTCACTGTTACTCCTGTTTACATGTATATATATTACCATTAGTATATTACCAAGTATTTATATATTCCTGCTACCACTCACTTTTCAACACTGTTTACATGAGACTCTTGCAGACACACTCACACTAACACCCGCACACTTACACTTACATACACACTCACCACCATGCACACCCACCACTTATGCTGCTGCCATATTGTTTACTATTATTATTATTTATCCTGCTACCAGTCACTTTCTCCTAATCCCTCCCTACATGTACATATCTACCTCAAATGCTCCCGTATCCCTGCACATTGTACATTTACCCTGTATATAGCTTCCTCTCTTATTTCGTGTTTTTACTGTATATTATTTTATTATTATATGTTTTATATTGAATACTGCACTGTTCGGTAAGGCTTGCAAGTTAAGCATTTCACTGTACTTGTGCATGTTACAAATAAAATACAATAGGTGAAAACAACTTCTGCCACAGGCCAATATGAGAAAAACATAAACCTTCATACAGACCTTATTTGGCCTCTGCAGCCTTTGGTCTTGTTTTCATGACAAAAAGTTACAACATAATGAAATCATGTTTCAGATTATATAGAATTTTGCAGAAAATGTCACTCCGTGTGTATGATATCTAGATTTACTCTGATGGGGAACTATCATCAATCATTCACTGTCCACTTTAAGTTGTTTCAGATTCTGTCCCTCCTTACATAAGCTAAAGCATGGAGTTACAGAATGCAGCCCTCCCTTCTCCTCCCTCTCTGGCCAGTAACCAAATGGCTGATGAAGGCTAACACAGCACTTACCAGGGGCCATAACAAACTATGCATTGTGTCACTCTGTATAAGCATTTGTGCTAGAGCGTGAGAGAGAGAGAGAGAGAGAGAGAGAGAGAGAGAGAGAGAGAGAGAGAGAGAGAGAGAGAGAGAGAGAGAGAGAGAGAGAGAGAGAGAGAGAGAGAGAGAGAGAGAGAGAGAGAGAGAGAGAGAGAGAGAGAGAGAGAGAGAGAGAGAGAGAGAGAGAGAGAGAGAGAGAGAGAGAGAGAGAGGGGAGAGAGAGAGAGAGAGAGAGAGAGAGAGAGAGAGAGAGAGAGAAGACAGCTAAGGCATCGAGGCCATGTCACTCTTAATGGTGACATTCAATTCCTTCTGCACCAACTGTCACAATGCTCTGACTGGACACAAACACTGCATGAGCACCAAGGGCAGCTCTTCATTTAAGATATGCCATGTAATATCAGTTGATATCTTTGAATAAAATGAAATGTTTATATTAGTGAGACATTTATTATGTAGCGACAGTGTTTTTGGGATAACCGTCTGGATGACAGAGCATAAACTGAAAAGTTGGATCTATTTAAATAGCCAGCACTTCCTATTCTTTCATTCACATTTGATAAAGTAAGTGTTTTGAAAACTAAGACCACACTGACTTTCGCTCATTCAAAAAGAGACATTTTGCTGACTTTACAGGAAAACAAAGAGGAGGGTTTGTGTCACTGTGTGACTCGGGGTCGAGGGGGAACAATCCATGCTTTGTGTGGGGTTCTTTATGGCATGTGGGCAATGGCCAAGGCGGACACTGATGGTCTGTAGCTCACCAAGAGGGAGCCATAGGAGTTACACACCCGAGTAAGTGGGCATGCCGTTTGGGCGCCCTCTGATCTGTCAGGTGACAAACATGCCAAACCACTATTTTAGAGTCTTTCAAAAGTCACACTGACAAAAACTGTTTTTCCCCCTTTGGAAAAAGGATGGCAAATGACCATGTTTATCCTGTCCTGTCAGGAGGTAAGCTAAAGTTGCCCCTAGACCCCACCCCTAATAGTTATGGTTAGGATTGTGGGAGGGTAGGCTGATCTTAGATATATGCTTATGGGCAACTTCTACTTTGAGGGTTGTGTCAGGTCCTCAATTCAAAATACGCTTGATGTCTCATGGCTAATGGATGGAGATCCTTTGGAGGGTTGTGACCCTATGAGGAGGACAAGAGGGAGACGGTGAGTGTCCTCTTCTTCACTGGGACTAGGGGGGGGGGGGGGGGGGGGATGAGCAAAGGGGGGACCAATACTCAGCTTTGGGAGACAGTTATGAGAGAAAAGGGAGGAATAGAAAACAGCTTTTGAGAGGCAGGCATTGCTTATGCTCCTGTGCTTGGCCTACATACTGTTTGATTATTAATGAAGTGATCACGGGAGGCCCCTCCTCTCCTCCTTGCTAAAGAGCTAGCATTTCCAAAGCCCCAAGCCAACTCTGTCTCATGCATGACAGCTCCTAATTATTATGTTGTTTAGCAGTAATGATTAGTATCAGATGAGAGAGAAGACGTATTTTTGACATGATGTAATTTCAGTCTTATTTTTAACCTTCAATCATGGTGGTGCCTAGCAGTCATGTTAGTTATTCAGTCATACTTTCAGATAGGTAGGTAGCATTACGTTACAGAGACAAACACACACACACACACACACACACACTACCCTGCCTGGAGTCTCCTCCTGTCTTTTCCCAGGGGAAGTCCACAATGGCAACAGTTGTCCTGTACCTTCCATCTTCGTAATTAGAAGGTATGCAGCATGTAGCACAGCAACAGCTTGGCTTAGAGCCACAATGGTTTAGCAGCTTATACCATGTGATGCAACCCCGGGGATCCATGGGGAGTCTGTTGTTTTTTATGTCTGTGTGTTTAACCAACTTTAGCTGTGCACTTGGCTCCAGTGCCAGCTACTAATTTAGACTCTAATTTCTCTCAATGAGTGAATGGACAATCTTGAGGTTAGTGTGTGCTGGTGCGTGTGTGTGATGCTTCAGCTATAGAGCAGCTCCACTCTTGCAGACCTATGCACTTGATTTCAGAAGGCCCTGTTAAAGTAGTGTTACCAAAAGTATGCATGCAATTGTGTCATCTTCATGAATGATTTCAAAAGGGCTTTATTCAAGTGTAATTTTGTCAAAATATGAATGTAATGAATAGTTCCAAACCAATGTATCCTATGAATCTTGAGGCACATCAAAGCACTGGCATAACATCAAAAATAAAAAATAAAAATGTATGCACTCACTAACTTTAAGTCGCTCTGGATAAGAGCGTCTGCTAAATGACTAAAATGTAAATGTCAAATAACATTAGACTTATTCAGTGTTTCCAAAAACAAATGTCTAAAACAGATTTTCTGAGAACTAAAACCCACAGTCTTTCTATTACCATAGTAACGTCACATTATTTCTCTGAGGATCTCACTAGTTCTGATGTTGGCAGTAGCCTTAAAGGAAAATTCCACCCCAAAACTATCTTTTGGTATTTGTTTCATTAGTCCGTTGTTGACATAGTCCCTAAATGTTTTGTTTGTCAGCAATCAATACAGAAATCCTCCTGTATGATGCATTTTGTATCATACGATGCTGCGTTTTCCATCATATGATGCAAAATGCATCATACAGAGATGATTTCTGTATTTTGAAAGTAACATATATTGAAAACTTGATTTCTGACAAGCAAAACATTTTTGGGACTATGTCAACAACAGACTAATGAAACAAATACCAAAAGATAGTTTTGGGGTGGAGTTTTCCTTTAACTGTTCCCTATGCATCTCTGTATTGGAATCTATACGATCATAATCCACTTCCATGTTGTAGTTAACAACCAACCGTATATGATCCAAAGGGGTCGAAGTTGCAGCAAAAGCCCCATCCTCCACCTCCACGGCATCATAAGCAATATGAGGAAGGCCCTATAGAGGGTGGTGCAGACGGCCCAGCACATCACTGGGGGTGAGCTCTCAGCCATCCAGGCAGTACATGCCGAAAAGTTGCCAAAAACTCAAGCCACCCAAGACATGGAATGTTCTCCATCCTCCTGTCCGGCTGGCGGTACAGGTGCATGAAGGCTCATACCAACAGACTCTCAAAAGCTTCTATCCCCTGGCCATAAGACTGTTAAATGGCTAACAACTACTGCCTCCACTCACACCTACGCTGCCTCTAAAATGATTATTAATTAGGGGTCGAAGTTGCAGCAAAAGCCCCATCCTCAACCTCCACGGCATCATAAGGGGAAGACAGTGAGGAATTGATGGGCTTGAGCTCTTCATATCACCAGGGAACTTGGGTCCTCAGAGAAAGGCCTGGTCCATTGCCTTGACAGGTGAACAGAGGCCTATAGAGCGAAGCCTGCTGAAAGACTGATGCTCCAGAGGGGCTGTCATTTCAACGTTGCTCCCGACGGGGCCCGGTAATTACATAACCCTTTATGCACCGCAAAGTAAAGTGGAAAGACCATCCTTTCACATTCCTCGGTGATACAGAGGGAATTTCGGTAAAGGGGCCCAAAATTTTATAAGGTCATATGGGTATAGCATCAGAAAATTATATTCTGCGGATAGATGAGAGTGTGCTTAGAAGAAGGAAAGATACCCAACATAACAGTTATATACATATTTTACATTCAAATCCCTCTAAAATTGTCATGTTTTACTACAATAGAATAACAGTGTAATACTGTTACAGTATGTGGCCACAGAGTCTCATTGTCTCATTTACATGGAGGCTAGTGCCAGTTTTTACAGCAGCATATTAGGGCATGTGACCAGACTGGACAGCTCCTGGGTACTGCTATAATGAAATGCACATTCTATTTTCGGGGGAATAAAGGGGGACAACAGCAAAGCCCAGTGAGGAAAGAAGTATCTTCAGTGCACACGTGTGTGATAATTTACTGGTGTTTACTGTAACATTCTTGCTTCATCAATTCTCCACAATTCCATACCACAAGTGCAATGCACACAGTCTATCAGTCAATCACCAATCAACTTTGTTAATTCAGAAATTAAAAGCTTAAATTTAAAGCAATATGACATCATTGTACATTTTGAAATATCAGGGTATAACTGCTATACCCTACCTACTTGCACTATGTGCACTGAGATCTCTGTATATGAGGCTTTTATCTCAGCCATTCTGGACAGCATCATGTTTTTCTACAGTCTAGTATAATCATCCTCCATATGGCCCCCTTATTATATTAGCAGGCTACTGTGTCATAGAGGGCTCTGGTAACCTGCAGTGACCTTGTGAAATTACCCATCTCCACATGCAGCTATGATTAATGGAAAATCTCCATGGCACCCAGCGCACTGCCTGTATCCAAACACTTATAACAACAGTCACGTGTGTAGCTACATGATATTTGAGAAAACTGTGTGGTGCTTTCATTTCCCACACAGTTTATAATTTTGAGTCTTCCTCATGTACAAGGATATGAACAGGTTGGATGATTGCAGTTTTACTTACTCAAAAGTGTTCCCAGGGCAGATTTGCTCTAGGGGCAGAAATATTTTCATTTGCTTTATGAAAGGTTGGGCGGAGCTAACTTTTTTCACAGAAGGGCAGTTAGCTAGCTAGAGCCTTGAAAGCTATAACCACTGAAATGTTAAGATAAATAGCTAGCTATACTAATGTTGATGCTCAAAGATGGGCAGTATTTCTGTTACATGTATTTGAAATATGTATTTCAATTACTTCTGCGTATTTTATCATTTATATTACACTGGGGTGAACTTCATTTTGGTATGTTCATTTTCACATACTCATTTACATTTTGGTCATTTAGTAATTAACTCTTATCCAGAGTGAATTACAGTCAGTGCATTCAACTAAAAAACAACTAAAAAACAACATATCATAGTCAAAGCAAGTAAAATGTTTCTGTAACCGTTACTGAGAATATTGTTGCTGTTCGGGCCGGCTACTTGCAAATGTATTTCTGTATTTTAAAATGCTAAATACATGTAAGTATTTAGTAGTTTTTTTTGATACATTGATCTTTATAGTATTTTGTAATAGTATTTTGCTATTTTTTCCCATCACTGTTGATGCTCAGAAAGGGGTAATTTGTTTTGCTTAGGCCTT
Source organism: Coregonus lavaretus (assembly GCF_964263955.1). NCBI lineage: Eukaryota > Metazoa > Chordata > Actinopteri > Salmoniformes > Salmonidae > Coregonus > Coregonus lavaretus. Next base: position 43,966,630 of record NC_139996.1, on the reverse strand, counting down.
CAAACCTTTTCATGTTGTTTGTCTAGGAAAACAACGAATGAGTGTAGCTAACATATCTATAATGTGGTCTTCGGAGAGTGGTAGGACAATGCAAAAAAATACATGTGGAAACGTCTAGGAGCAACAATGGCTCAGCCACGAAGTGGTAGGCCACACAATCTCACAGAACGGGACCGCCAAGTGCTGAAGCACGTAGTGAGTAAAAATGGTCTGTCCTCGGTTGCAACACTCACTACCGGGTTCCAAACTGCCTCTGGAAGCAACGTCAGCACAAGAGCTGTTTGTCGAGAGCTGTTTGTCGGGAGCCATGGAAAATGGGTTTCCATGGCCGAGCAGCCGCACACAAGCCTAAGATCACCATGCACAATGCCAAGCATCTGCTGGAGGGGTGTAAAGCTTTCTGCCATTGGACTCTGGAGCAGTGGAAACACATTCTTTGGAGTGATGAACACCTTTGAAATTAATTGGAACACTGACTGCGAGCCAGGCCTAACAGCCCAACATCAGTGCCAGACCTCACTAATGCTCTTGTGGCTGAATGGAAGCAAGTCCCCGCAGCAATGTTCTAACATCTAGTGGAAAGCCTTCCCAGAAGAGTGGAGGCTGATAGAGCAGCGAAGGGGGGACCAACTCCATATTAATGCCCATGATTTTGGAATGAGATGTTCGATGAGCAGGTGTCCACATACTTTTGGTAATGTAGTGTAAGTAACCAACTAGTCTACACCAATGAAGCTAGCTAATGCTTCTGTTTGCATCAAGGCTAAAAGTGAAGGCATTTGCAGACATTTAATGAGCATATTCATTCTCTGTCACAGTGGCAGAACTATTATTGCATGAAAGTGATTCATGATGCTAAAGTGGGTCAGTAGACAGTTATGCCAGTATTCATCTCAGTTCACTTCAAGTTAGTTCAGTTCAACTCGACAACTCAATTCAGATCAGTTCAAATTAGTTTATTGTAATTTAGTTTAATTAAATTTGGTCACTGAGTTACAGCTTTGGGCCATGGGGAGGGATAATGACAGGCAACTTGATTAGCACAAATGGCTAACTAATCAGTGGCACCAAGCCTAAGCACATAAAACCCTTATCTTGCACACAACAGTTTATACAAAGGATATTAAAAATCCTCATATTAGGATTTATAATGACATGATTAGGGATCAGATTCAGCTATCACTTACTATTGTTATCACTTTGTCATTAAACATATATTACACAATTAGCCTTGTGGCATGTGAGGTTTTCACTGATCAGGTAGAGATCTAGCAAAATCAACTTGTGGTTGTGTTTGTTGAAGGTACTTTCCAGCTGTAAATTCATTTCCTTTTGTGTGTGCGTGTGTGTATGCGTGAGTGAGTGAGTGAGTGAGCTTTAGAGCCACATAGGCTCCCCAGCAGATGGACAGAGCGGTAAAGAGGGGGTTAAGGATGTATGTCACTGGGTCCCTTGATCCCCTTCTGCTATAGTACCTAGATCCAGAGGATGATAGATAAAAGTCCCCCCTCCCCCACACCCAATACTCCCTGGTAGACACACAAATATAGACAATGGTTTATCTTCATTGGGACCTATACAGATGTATTTTCTGGATACATTAGTATGTGAACCCTCTGGAGGGATGTAGCCATACAGGAAGGGCCCTATGCTTGCTCTTCTTCTCTTACATTACATTCAGGAAGTAGTGAGATGTGAGCAATTTCAATCCTATCCTTGACCTTTTGAAGTAAAACATGGCACAACTGGCTCGTGTAAGACTATTTCATTTGTGGTTCCAAGATATTATCCAATGAAAAGCTTCCTAGAGGGAAACAATGTGGATTATAGTTGCCAGGATTAACATGATGATACTCCAATATGTTGATAAGAAGTTTTGTTTTTGACAGAGATTAGATGAGAATTTATTTACCTCTATTTCAACAGGGAAGTCATATTAATTAGATTATATTTTGAAGCACAGTGTGATCAATGCTCTGTCTCTCAGTAGATGGCTAGCTTTAGGAGAGAGAAGTTTTAAGAGACGTTATGATTCTTTCTTCTTTCTCTGTGTTTCCCACACTGGGTTGGAACTTCATAGCCCCAGCTCTCTGTTTTTGAAGTAGTCTTCTCTTGGTCATAGAGAAATCAAAGAGAAGTTTCATGCAGTAAGGCACAGGCAGCAGGCATGTGTGCTACTTAACATTTTGTTAAGAGAAACCAACACACACACACAAACATAAATTGACAAAAAGACAAGTATGGATAAATATGTAAGCCCGACCCCACGCCCCACCCCTCCACACACGTACTTAAATAGACAAATAGCACACATTGTGATGGGTGATTTGAACGTGTCAGGCGCAGGAGGGTAAATCACAGAATACAGAGTTTATTCCGGAATACAGAGTTACGCAGAATTGCGTCAAACAGTCCAGTGCGCAAAACAGGTGCACTGGAACCAAACAGGCACACGGGGAAATATACACCGGCAATACAAAATACACGGCGCTCAACCGAGCTACACTCTCCTCACACTAAATAATCACCCACAAGGACAAGGGGCAGAGGGAACACTTATACACATACTAATGAGGGGATATGAACCAGGTCTGTGTAATAGACAGGACAAAATAAATGGAATGATGAGATGAGGAGCGGCAGTGGCTAGAAGGCCGGTGACGTCGAACGCCGAAGCCTGCCCGAACCAGGAGAGGAGGCAGCTTCGGAGGAAGTCGTGACACACATGCAGATGGACACACACCAGAGACACCTTACATATTCACTGTCTTTTAATTTCCACCATATTCATATGCAAAACATTAATTCAAAGGGATTCCAAAGGGATTCAATCTCCCCATATCAGCATGCCTAAATCCTATTGAGCACAGTCTCCCTAATCTAACTCTTCAGATACAAAATACAGTGAGGGAAAAAAGTATTTGATCCCCTGCTGATTTTGTACGTTTGCCCACTGACAAAGAAATGATCAGTCTATCATTTTAATGCTAGGTTTATTTGAACAGTGAGAGACAGAATAACAACAAAAAAATCCAGAAAAACGCATGTCAAAAATGTTATAAATTGATTTGCATTTTAATGAGGGAAATAAGTATTTGACCCCTCTGCAAAACATGACTGACTCCCAGGTGTATTATATACAGGCAACGAGCTGAGATTAGGAGCACACTCTTAAAGGGAGTGCTCCTAATCTCAGATTGTTACCTGTATAAAAGACACCTGTCCACAGAAGCAATCAATCAATCAGATTCCAAACTCTCCACCATGGCCAAGACCAAATAGCTCTCCAAGGATGTCAGGGACAAGATTGTAGACCTACACAAGGCTGGAATGGGCTCGTGACCATCGCCAAGCAGCTTGGTGAGAAGGTGACAACAGTTGGTGCGATTATTCGCAAATGGAAGAAACACAAAAGAACTGGCCTGGGGCTCCATGCAAGATCTCACCTCGTGTAGTTGCAATGATCACGAGAACGATGAGGAATCAGCCCAGAACTACACGGGAGGATCTTGTCAATGATCTCAAGGCAGCTGGGACCATAGTCACCAAAAAAACAAATGGTAACACACTACGCCGTGAAGGACTGAAATCCTGCAGCTCCCGCAAGGTCCCCCTGCTCAAGAAAGCACATATACAGGCCCGTCTGAAGTTTGCCAATGAACATCTGAATGATTCAGAGGAGAACTGGGTGAAAGTGTTGTGGTCAGATGAGACCAAAATGGAGCTCTTTGGCATCAACTCAATTCGCCGTGTTTGGAGGAGGAATGCTGCCTATGACCCCAAGAACACCATCTCCACCGTCAAACATGGAGGTGGAAACATTATGCTTTGGGGGTGTTTTTCTGCTAAGGGGACAGGACAACTTCACTGCATCAAAGGGACGATGGACGGGGCCATGTACCGTCAAATCTTGGGTGAGAACCTCCTTCCCTCGGCCAGGGCATTGAAAATGGGTCGTGGATGGGTATTCCAGCATGACAATGACCCAAAACACACGGCCAAGGCAACAAAGGAGTACTCAAGAAGAAGCACATTAAGGTCCTGGAGTGGCCTAGCCAGTCTCCAGACCTTAATCCCATAGAAAATCTGTGGAGGGAGCTGAAGGTTCGAGTTGCCAAACGTCAGCCTCGAAACCTTAATGACTTAGAGAAGATCTGCAAAGAGGAGTGGAACAAAATCCCTCCTGAGATGTGTGCAAACCTGGTGGCCAACTACAAGAAATGTCTGACCTCTGTGATTGCCAACAAGGGTTTTGCCAACAAGTACTAAGTCATGTTTTGCAGAGGGGTCAAATACTTATTTCCCTCATTAAAATGCAAATCAATTTATAAAATTTTTGACATGCGTTTTTCTGGATTTTTTTGTTGTCATTCTGTCTCTCACTGTTCAAATAAACCTACCATTAAAATTATAGACTGATCATTTCTTTGTCAGTGGGCAAACGTACAAAATCAGCAGGGGATCAACTACTTTTTTTCCTTCACTGTAGATAAATCAGTAGAAATGTTTAGCATTCTCACACTCATGAAAAATAATAACCATTGGGACTTACACTGCTGAGTAGAGTAGCTTTAAGGTGCAGTTCTGAGAGACTACATTATTTCAAACTATTGTATTCCCGAATGCTTTCCTTCCTCTAAATCAGGGGTTCTCAAACTTTTTCACTCAGGCTACCCTTCCAGCATTGGGGAACATCCTGCATGCGCACCACGTCTATTTCTATGGGCACAAGCACTGTTCATGACACAAACTGTTCACACCCCTCTTGTTGAGGGAGAGACAATTTTGCCATTTTAAAGCTAATTTTCTTGCAATTCTATAAATTTTGCCATGTCTAATGTGTATTCAACCACCATCAACCACCCAAGCAACTGCCTGTTCACCCCGCTATCATCCAGAAGGCGAGGTCAGTACAGGTGCATCAAAGCTGGGACCGAGAGAATGAAAAACAGCTTCTATCTCAAGGCCATCAGACTGTTAAATAGCCATCACTAGCACATTAGAGGCTGCTGCTGCCTATTGCAATCCCTGGCCACTTTAAGAAATGGAACACTAGTCACTTTAATAATGTTTACATTTCTTGCACTACTCATCTCATATTTATATACTGTATTCTATTCTATAATATTCTACTGTATCTTAGTCCATGCCGCTCTGTCATTGCTTGTCCATATATGTATATATTCTTAAATTACATTCCTTACTAGATTTGGGTGTATTGGGTATATGTTGTGAAATTGTTAGATATTACTTGTTAGATATTACTGCACTGTGTCACGCTCTGGCTCCGGGACTGTGTATTTTGAGCCAGGGTGTGTTCATTTGGTTGTGTTGTATTTGGTTGTGTTTCATTGTTTGGTCGTGTGACTCCCAATCAGTGGTAACGAGTGTCAGCTGTCGGCTCGTTATCTCTGATTGGGAGCCATATTTAAACTGTCAGTGTTCACCTTAGTGTTGTGGGTTTTTGTTCATTTCGGTTCGTGTTAAACCGTAGACGTCACGTTATCGTTTATTGTTTTGATCGTGTGATCTGTATAAATAAGGATATGTTCACTTTCAACGCTGTGCCTTGGTCATCTCTAACCAACGAACGTGACAGAAAAACCCACCAAGATGGGACCAAGCAGCGTGTCCAGGAGCCATCGCCAGGGAGATCCCTCACAGATCTCCTTCGCCTCCTGGACTGGGTCAAGCCGAGTGAGGAAGAGAAGGGCTTGACATTATGGCAGAAGGGCGAGAGGCTGGCGAGGGACATGGAGACCTGGTCCACGGGTAGGAGAGACGCCCCGAAAATTTTTAGGGGGGGGCTCACGACGTCGGACCAGCAGGAGGCCGCGATAGAGCGGCCCAGTGGGTTGCCGGAGAAGGCCGCCGGGTTACGGGGGCCACTGGTCGAAGAGGGGATGGAGGAAGTAGAGGCACGGCGAGAGGTACTGGCGTGTGTTGCCAGTCCGGTCCGGCCCGTTCCAGATCCCGGTGTAGGACCAGTGGTGTGTGTCCCCAGTACAGTCCGGCCCATCCAAGCTTCCCGCACCAAGCCAGTGGTGTGCGTCGTCAGTCCGGCACGGCCCGTGCCTGCTCTCCGCATCAAGCCTGTGGTGCGTCTCGTCAGCCCGGCTCTGCCCGTTCCTGCTCTCCGCACCAGGTCTGTGGTGCACGTCGCCAGCCCAGTCCGGCCCATTCCTGCCACTCGTACCAAGTCAAGGGTGCGAGTCGTCAGCCGGATTCAGCCCATTCCTGCTACTCGCAACAAGCCAAGGGTGCGAGTCGTCAGCCGGATTCAGCCCATTCCTGCTACTCGCACCAAGCCAAGGGTGCGGGTCGTCAGCCGGATTCAGCCCATTCCTGCTACTCGCACCAAGCCAAGGGTGCGAGTCGTCAGCCGGATTCAGCCCATTCCTGCTACTCGCACTAAGCCAAGGGTGCGAGTCGTCAGCCGGATTCAGCCCATTCCTGCTACTCGCACCAAGCCAGGGATGTGAGTCTTCAGCCTGGTGAGGCCTGTTCCGGCTCCACGCACCTTGCAAAGGGTGCGTATCGTCTGCCAGGTCCGGTCCATTCCGGCCTCACGCGCCAAGCCAGGGTGCGCGTCGGCAGTCCTGATCCAGCTAACTGGGTCAGATCGGACTGGGGGCACTACGGGGGGATTGTAGTAGGGTGGTGGTCAAGCCCGGAGCCGGAGCCGCCTCCGAGGAGCAATACCCACCCAGCCCTTCCCTATTTGGGTTGTAGGCGCGGTCGGAGTCCGCGCCTTTAGGGGGGGGTACTGTCACGCTCTGGCTCCGGGACTGTGTATTTTGAGCCAGGGTGTGTTCATTTGGTTGTGTTGTATTTGGTTGTGTTTCATTGTTTGGTCGTGTGACTCCCAATCAGTGGTAACGAGTGTCAGCTGTCGGCTCGTTATCTCTGATTGGGAGCCATATTTAAACTGTCAGTGTTCACCTTAGTGTTGTGGGTTGTTGTTCATTTCGGTTCGTGTTAAACCGTAGACGTCACGTTATCGTTTATTGTTTTGATCGTGTGATCTGTATAAATAAAGGATATGTTCACTTTCAACGCTGCGCCTTGGTCATCTCTAACCAACGAACGTGACACACTGTCGGAGATAGAAGCACAAGCATTTCGCTACACCCATAATAACATCTGCTAAACACGTGTATGTGACAAATAACATTTGATTTGATTCATGTGATATTTGAGTGACTCAAACATTACAACAAAATCTATGGGCTAAAAAAACCTAGCTATAAAATGTTAGCTGACATGGGCTAGTTGATCTGGACATTTCAGAAAAGTTATAAATAGCTCTCTAAGGTATGCAATGACTGACATGACAAGAGAAAAACTGATGATGTACTACCCAATTTTGAAATTGCACCTTGTGCATTCTACTATTACAACATTCAAGAGTAAGTTGAAAGCCGGACTGTCACGTCAGTGTGTGTTGATGTGTCATGATTAAGGCCCTGTGTTATGCTGCACAGTAAACCATTTTCACAGTGTCATTAAGCTGAACTCTGGCTACCCAGTACTATAATACCAACTGTGGAAGCAAGAACTTCACAGATTATCAAAGTTTTAAAGGATAGAAAAACAAAACAAAACTTATATTTAAAGACAGTCTGGAATATTTCCTGCTGTTCAATGGTCCTTTCAATTAATGATGAGTGTCATTTGCTATGATGTAACCAGTTCAAATGACCTTATTGGTCTCAAAATTGATGTATTTTATTTAATCAATACAGTGAGGGAAAAAAGTATTTGATCCCCTGCTGATTTTGTACGTTTGCCCACTGACAAAGACATGATCAGTCTATAATTTTAATGGTAGGTTTATTTGAACAGTGATTGACAGAATAACAACAAAAACATCCAGAAAAACGCATGTCAAAAATGTTATGAATTGATTTGCATTTTAATGAGGGAAATAAGTATTTGACCCCTCTGCAAAACATGACTTAGTATATGGTGGCAAAACCCTTGTTGGCAATCACAGAAGTCAGACGTTTCTTGTAGTTGGCCACCAGGTTTGCACACATCTCAGGAGGGGTTTTGTCCCACTCCTCTTTGCAGATCTTCTCCAAGTCATTAAGGTTTCGAGCCTGACGTTTGGCAACTCGAACCTTCAGCTCCCTCCACAGATTTTCTATGGGATTAAGGTCTGGAGACTGGCTAGGCCACTCCAGGACCTTAATGTGCTTCTTCTTGAGCCACTCCTTTGTTGCCTTGGCCGTGTGTTTTGGGTCATTGTCATGCTGTAATACCCATCCACGACCCATTTTCAATGCCCTGGCTGAGGGAAGAAGGTTCTCACCCAAGATTTGACAGTACATGGCCCCGTTCATCATCCCTTTGATGCGGTGAAGTTGTCCTGTCCCCTTAGCAGAAAAACACCCCCAAAGCATAATGTTTCCACCTCCATGTTTGACGGTGGGGATGGTGTTCTTGGGGTCATAGGCAGCATTCCTCCTCCTCCAAACACGGCAAGTTGAGTTGATGCCAAAGAGCTCCATTTTGGTCTCATCTGACCACAACACTTTCACCCAGTTCTCCTCTGAATCATTCAGATGTTCATTGGCAAACTTCAGACGGGCCTGTATATGTGCTTTCTTGAGCAGGGGGACCTTGCTGGCACTGCAGGATTTCAGTTCTTCACGGCGTAGTGTGTTACCATCTGTTTTCTTGGTGACTATGGTCCCAGCTGCCTTGAGATCATTGACAAGACCCTCCCGTGTAGTTCTGGGCTGATTCCTCACCGTTCTCATGATCATTGCAACTCCACGAGGTGAGATCTTGCATGGAGCCCCAGGCCGAGGGAGATTGACAGTTCTTTTGTGTTTCTTCCATTTGCGAATAATCGCACCAACTGTTGTCACCTTCTCACCAATATGCTTGGCAATGGTCTTGTTGTCACGTTCGTTCATGAACGGGTCAGACCAAGGCGCTGCGTGATATGCATACATGTTTATTAGAACCAAATAAACAACTACAAAACAACAAACGAAACGTGAAGTTCAAGGTACACAAACAACATACCTAACACGGAACTAGATCCCATAACCCACTATTGCCAATAGGCTGCCTAAATATGGTCCCCAATCAGAGACAACGAGCGACAGTTGCCCCTGATTGGGAACCACACCAGCCAACATAGATCTAGACACACTAGAACTAAACATAGAAAATACAACATAGAAAAACACAACAAGGAATATACACACCTTGACTCATCATATAAGCGTCCTCTGAGTCAGGGCGTGACAGTGCCACCCCCCCCAAATGTGCGGACTCCGACCGCACAACATAAACATAGCCGGGTAGGGGCCGGGTGGGCATTCCGCCCCGGAGGCGGATCCGGCTCAGGGCGTGATGACCTCTCAGTCTTCGCCTCCCTGTTGCGCCCCTGGTCTGGTCTAGACCTCGGCGCGTTGCTTCCCCTCTCCTTCCTCCCATTATATTCCAAGCCCTGTCTGGACCCTGGTGTGGGAGACCCCGAACCTGGAGAGGGGCTGACATCTGGGTCTGGACTGGAGCCGCTGACCGTGCACCGGTGGAGCGGACAGCTCAGGCTCCGGACTGGAGCCCAGTGGAGCGGACTGCTCTGGCTCCGGACTGGAGCAGCTGACCGGAGCTGGTTCAGGCACCGGTGGAGCGACTGCTCTGGCTCCGGAATGGAGCCGCTGACCGGAGCTGGACTGAACCCCAGTGAAGCGGATTACTCTGGCTCCGGAGTGGAGCAGCTGACCGGAGCTGAACTGGGCACCGGTGGAGCAGACTGCTCTGGCTCCGGAGTAGAGCAGCTGACCGGTGATGGACTGGACACACGCACCACTGGCTTGGTGCAAGGAGCAGGAACAGGCCGGACCGGGCTGGCGACGCGCACCACTCTCTTGGTGCGAGGTGCAGGAACAGGCCGGGCCAGGCTGGCGACGCGCACCACTGGCTTGGTGCGAGGGACAGGAACAGGCCGGGCCGGGCTGGCGCCGCGCACCACTGGCTTGGTGCGAGGACAGGAACAGGCCGGGCCGGGCTGGCGACGCGCACCACTGGCTTGGTGCGAGGGACAGGAACAGGCCGGACCGGGCTGGCGACGCGCACCACTGGCTTTGTGCGAGGAGCATGAACAGGCCGGGCCTGGCTGGTGACGCGCACCACTGGCTTGGTGCGAGGGACAGGAACAGGCCGGGCCGGGCTGGCGCCGCGCACCACTGGCTTTGTGCGAGGACAGGAACAGGCCGGGCCGGGCTGGCGACGCGCACCACTGGCTTGGTGCGAGGGACAGGAACAGGCCGGACCGGGCTGGCGACGCGCACCACTGGCTTTGTGCGAGGAGCATGAACAGGCCGGGCCTGGCTGGTGACGCGCACCACTGGCTTGGTGCGAGGGACAGGAACAGGCCGGACCGGGCTGGCGACGCGCACCACTGGCTTGGTGCGAGGGGCAGGAACGGGCCGGGCCGTACTGGGAACACGCACCACTGGCTTAGTGCGGGGAGCAGGAACGGGCCGGACCGGATTGGCGACACGCACCACTTGCCTTCTGCTGCCTAACCAGCTCCTCTCGCCGTGCCTCTACACCTTCCTTCTGCTCCCTCTGAACCAATGGCCCCCGTAATCTGGTGGCCTCCTCTCCTAACCAGCTGATCCGCCCTGTCGCGGCCTCCTGCTGTCTCGTCGTCAACACTGTGTGTCCCCCCAAAAAAAGTTATTTGGGTTGCCTCTCGGGTCTCCGTCGTCGGCACTCCTCTTCCCGTGAGGACTCCTCCGGAAGCCCCCATGAGTTAGGGAACAGAAACTCGTCGTCGTGTAATACTGTTCCCACTCCTCTTCCCAAGGTCGTAGGGACCCAATCTGAAAACCAACCGGGTGCAGAAAACCAACAAGCGACAGCTGCCTCTGATTGGGAACCACACCGGCCAACATAGACCTAGACATACTAGAACTAAACATAGAAAATACAACATAGAAAATCACAACAAGGAATATACACACCCTGACTCAACATATAAGCGTCCTCTGAGTCAGGGCGTGACACTTGTAGCCCATTCCAGCCTTGTGTAGGTCTACAATCTTGTCCCTGACATCCTTGGAGAGCTCTTTGGTCTTGGCCATGCTGGAGAGTTTGGAATCTGATTGATTGATTGCTTCTGTGGACAGGTGTCTTTTATACAGGTAACAAACTGAGATTAGGAGCACTCCCTTTAAGAGTGTGCTCCTAATCTCAGCTCGTTACCTGTATAAAAGACACCTGGGAGCCAGAAATCTTTCTGATTGAGAGGGTGTCAAATTCTTATTCCCCTCATTAAAATGCAAATCAATTTTGTGTTTTTCTGGATTTTTTTGTTGTTATTCTGTCTCTCACTGTTCAAATAAACCTACCATTAAAATGATAGACTGATCATTTATTTGTCAGTGGGCAAACGTACAAAATCAGCAGGGGATCAAACACTTTTTTCCCTCACTGTATGTATGACAGCATAATTTCCGAACACAAAACAGGATATATTATAGGAATTATATTCACTGTTCTCCCTTGACTTACCCAGAGAGCATTCACTGCAAATATAGAGTTTTAATGCCCCCTACAGTTACTTTACACCATCAGCAGGAGTTTCATTTACGTTTCCTTTTTTCATGTTTTGTTCCGATCCATTCTGAAAGTCTGGCCAGGTGTGGCTACTTTTTTATGAATAAATATGTATTTTCAAATGCAGGAGCAACAGCCTGGCCTCAAAGACGTAACATAGTATACATAAATCTGTGACACTCAAGGCTAATACTAATTATGTTATGTTACGTTTTGAATGGTTAAGACAGAAGGTTACTTAAGCCAAAAATGAAAGGCGGGTGGTTGGTTGGTGAGGATGGATAGGCATATAACACAAACATCTAGCATATAACACGAACATCTAGCAACCTTAACCCTAACCTTAACCCCTAACCTTAACACCTAACCCTAACCCCTAGCCTAACTAACGTTAGCCACCTACTCGTAATATATCATACGTATTACAAATTCGTAACATATTGTACAAATTGCAATTCATAACATATCATATGAATTGTAATTTGTAACTTATCATACTAAATGGAGGGAGGCAGATTCAGTGGCGTACCGCAAGGTCTGAGCGAGGGACCAAATTTAGGACATTTTGGGATGGAAAACAGCTTCCTACAATTCTACATATTTTGTCATGGGGCACAGAGAAAAATGTGCAGTTTATAGCTAATGTCATACTATTCTACACATTTTGCAATGAGGCTGAGGGGATTATGCATTTTTAAAGCAAATGTTCTGCTATTCTACACATTTTGCCATGAGGGGAGAATATTTTGAAGTTTACAGCGAATTTCCTGTAATTGCCATGACATGTTCATATGCTATCTGGGGAGGGGGGCCGACCTTCTCGCCTCTCTTCCTGTGGAAGAATCCCTACGGCTCCTGAAGCGCTCATCCGCAAGACTAGAATATTTGTTTCCTACTTAACTGTTCTCAGGCGAACCATGAAGTTAACGCTCCAGTGGTAGCTAGTGTCACATGGCTAGCTATCGAGACTTGGTGAGCCCACGCTGAAAAGCGAGCTAGCCACATTCAATGTCAAACTCTAACACCACGTGGTTCACTCTGACTAGCACATTCTACCTGGAGAGGTAGAATTGCTAGCTCTTCTCTCGTCAAAAGATAGGGAAAACCCACGCATTCTCTGGATAGCTATGTGTTAGCTGGCTAGGCTATTAGCCCACAAAACGAATGCTAGCTAACTTAATAACACACTAGCTACCAATCTGCAATATTTAACAACATGGCTAGCTCTCTAGAAAGCAAACTAACCACGCTAGCATTCCTACCTGCACATTCTGTTGCATAAGCATTGCTTACCTGCCCAGAACCTACGTTCACTCATTTGTGCGGACTAGACTGACCGGTTTGGCCTCTCAGCATTACAGTTGTGGAAGATTTCCTACATGAAGACGAATACCCATGCTGTTCCCTTCAGCTAGCACTGTGCTATCTAGCTAACACCTACACTAGCCCAACACGGCTATAGCGTTTATACACAGTGCTCACTTCAGCTAGCCATTAGCCACGAAGCATCTAATAAGCTAGCTCACACCTGTCAAGGCTTATTCGCAGCAGGCACTACTGGGTTAGCAGGCCTTTTTTTCACAAGTTAGGGACATAGGAAGGGTAACCATGGCCCAACATGACTCCCCGGTTAAACAAATGATGGTCACTGCTACCCCGCCTGAGGCAGGCACTTGAATCCCCACACTCTTGAGCTGGTGGCTCAAGGATGCTGAGAAGCCAGCTGCTACTGGCTCTTCCACCTACATAGAAACGTTTACTTGTTTTATTGGCTAAACTAACAATTTACACCTCACGTGCTATGGTCAAAAGAGACTATCAAGACTGAAGAAGCAATTTATTCACGCTGTTTTCTTTGGCTAATGCGATGCTAGCTATAGCTAGGCTATTAGCCCACTGGGTGAACACTAGCTAGCTAACACAAAAGCCTCACGACTAAGCTTCAACTGGCACATACATAACCCGGTTATCAACACTTTTATCTCAGAGTTTTTATGGGCCCCGTACCACATGGGAAACAAACGTGCTCAGGCAGTTCTCGAACGAGTCCTGCAAGTTTTGTAAGGTTTTACCAGGTACCGGCCCGTGCTAGCTTAGGCTATGCTAGCTATTAGCCCTGACGGCGAACGCTAGCTAGCTAACCACAGTCTAGCATTGCTAGCTTAGAACTCGTATTTTGTTGATCTAGTATTAAGTTGCTTTGTGCCTACTAACCGAACCAGTCCCACCAGAAGAGGCGTGCATAACTATTCACCCCCCCAAAGTCAATACTGTGTAGAGCTACCTTTTGCAGCAATTACAGCTACAAGTCTCTTGGGGTATGTCTCTATAAGCATGGCACATCTTGCCACTGGGATGTTTTCCCATTCTTCAAGGCAAAACTGCTCCAGCTCCTTCAAGTTCGATGGGTTCCGCTGGTCTACAACAATCTTTAGTGATACCACAGACTCTCAGTTGGATTGAGGTCTGGGCTTTGACTAGGCCATTCCAAGACATTTAAATGTTTCCCCTTAACCCACTCCAGTGTTGCTTTAGCAGAATGGCGCCGGTGAAGATGGCTGCCGTTTTACAACCCTCTAACCAATTGTACTATTATGTGTGTTTTTCCGCTTTATTTGTAATTTATTTTGTACAAAATGTTTCTGCCATTGTCTCTTATAACCAAAAAGAGCTTCTGGATATCAGGACAGCGATTACTCACATCGTATTGGACAAAGATTTTTTCTTCAACAAGGTGGCAGCAAAGGATATCCTACAGACACCCGACAAGGCCCAAATCCCCGTCATTTCAATGAGAAAGAGACAGAGATATCGTGGACGTAGGTCGGGGTGCCTTGTAAGGATCCGATGTCGAGCGAGTAAACTGCCTCCCCCATCAATTATATTAGCCAATCTTCAATCATTTGAGAATAAATTGGATGACCTAAGATTACGGTTATCCTACCAACGGGACATTAAAAACTGTAATATCTTATGTTTCACAGAGTCGTGGCTGAACGACGACATGGACAACATACAGCTAGCGGGCTATACGCTACATCGGCAGGATAGAACGGCTGACTCTGGTAAGACAAGGTGTGGCGGTCTGTGTATTTTTGTAAACAACAGCTGGTGCACAAAATCAAATACTAAGGAAGTCTCTAGGTTTTGCTCACCTGAGGTAGAGTATCTTATGATAAGCTGTAGACCACACTATTTACCAAGAGAGTTTTCATCTATATTTTTCATAGTTGTCTATTTATCACCACAAACCAATGCTGGCATTAAGATTGCACTGAATGAGCTGTATGAGGCCATAAGTAAACAGGAAAACGCTCATCCAGAGGCAGCGCTCCTAGTGGCCGGGGACTTTAATGCAGGGAAACTTATATCCGTTCTACCTAAATTCTACCAGCATGTTAAATGTGCAACCAGAGGAAAAAAAAAACTCTAGACCACCTTTACTCCACACACAGAGATGCATACAAAGGTCTCCCTCGCACTTCATTTGGCAAATCTGACCATAACTCTATCATTTTTATTTTATTTTTATTTTATCCTGATTCCTGCTTATAAGCAAAAACTAAAGCAGGAAGCACCAGTGACTCGGTTAATAAAAAAGTGGTCAGATGACGCAGATGCTAAGCTACAGGACTGTTTTGCTAGCACAGACTGGAACATGTTCTGGGATTCTTCAGATAGCATTGAGGAGTACACCACATCAGTCACTGGCTTCATTAATAAGTGCATCGATGATGTCGTCCCCACAGTGACTGTATGTACATACCCCAACCAGAAACCATGGATTACAGGAAACATCCGCGCTGAGCTAAATGGTAGAGCTGCCGCTTTCAAGGAGCGGGACTCTAACCCGGACGCTTATAAGAAATCCCGCTATGCCCTCTGAAGAACCATCAAACAGGCAAAGAGTCAATACAGGACTAAGATTGAATCGTACTACACCGGCTCTGACGCTCGTCGGATGTGGCAGGGCTTGAAAACTATTACAGACTACAAAGGGAAGCACAGCCGCAAGCTGCCCAGTGACACAAGACTTCCAGACGAGCTAAACCACTTCTATGCTCGCTTCGAGGCAAGCAACACTGAAGCATGCATGAGAGCACCAGCTGCTCCGGATGACTATGTGATCACGCTCTCCATAGCCGATGTGAGTAAGACTTTTAAGCAGGTCAACATTCACAAGGCCGCAGGGCCAGACGGATTACCAGGACGTGTACTCCGAGCATGTGCTGACCAACTGGCAAATGTCTTCACTGACATTTTCAACATGTCCCTGACTGAGTCTGTAATACCAACATGTTTCAAGCAGACCACCATAGGACACTAAGATAACCTGCCTAAATGACTACCGACCCGTAGCACTGACGTCTGTATCCATGAAGTGTTTTGAAAGGCTGGTCATGGCTCACATCAACACCATTATCCCAGAAACCCTAGACCCACTCCAATTTGCATACCGCCCCAACAGACCCACAGATGATGCAATCTCTGTTGCACTCCACACTGCCCTTTCCCACCTGGACAAGAGGAACACAAACGTGAGAATGCTATTCATTGACTACGGCTCAGCATTCAACACCATAGTGCCCTCAAAGCTCATCACTAAGCTAAGGATCCTGGGACTAAACACCTCCCTCTGCAACTGGATCCTGGACTTCCTGACGGTCCACCCCCAGGTGGTAAAGGTAGGTAACAACACATCTGCCACACTGATCCTCAACACGGGAGCCCCTCAGGGGTGCGTGCTCAGTCCCCTCCTGTAATCCCTGTTCACCCATGACTGCATGGCCAGGCACGACTCCAACACCATCATTAAGTTTGCCGACGACACAACAGTGGTAGGCCTGATCACCGACAATGATGAGACAGCCTATAGGGAGGAGGTCAGAGACCTGGCCATGTGGTGCCAGGATAACAACCTCTCCCTCAACGTGACCAAGACAAAGGAGATTATTGTGGGCTACAGGGAAAAAAAAGAGGACTGAGCACGCCCCCATTCTCATCGACGGGGCTGTAGTGGAACAAGTTGAGAGCTTCAAGTTCCTTGGTGTCCATATCACCAACAAAGTATCATGGTCCAAACACACCAAGACAGTCGTGAAGAAGGCACGGCAAAGCCTATTCCCCCTCAGGAGACTGAAAAGATTTGGCATGGGTCCTCATATCCTAAAAAAATTCTACAGCTGCACCAGCGAGAGCATCCTGACTGGTTGCATCACCGCCTGCTATGGCAACTGTTCAGCCTCCGACCGCAAGGCACTACAGAGGGTAGTGCGTACGGCCCAGTACATCACTGGGGCCAAGCTTCCTGCCATCCAGGACCTCTATACCAGGCGGTGTCAGAGGAAGGCCCTCAAAATTGTCAAAGACTCCAGCCACCCTAGTCATAGACTGTTCTCTCTGCTACCACACGGCAAACGGTACCGGAGTGCCATGTCTAGGTCCAAAAGACTTCTCAACAGCTTCTACCCCCAAGCCATAAGACTCCTGAACAGCAAATCATGGCTACCCAGACTATTTGCACTGCCCCCCCACCCCATCTTTTTATGCTGCTGCTACTCTTTTAATTATTTATGCATAGTCACTTTAACTCTACCCTCATGTACATATTACTTCAACTACCTCAACTAGCCGGTGCCCCCGCACATTGACTCTGCACCGGTACCCCCCTGTATATATAGCCTCCCTACTGTTATTTTATTTTACTTCTGCTCTTTTTTTCTCAACACTTTTTTGTTGTTGTTTTATTTAACTTTTTATTAAAAATAAATGCACTGTTGGTTAAGGGCTGTAAGTAAGCATTTCACTCTAATGTCTGCACCTGTTGTATTCGGCGCATGTGGCCAATTCAATTCGATTTGATTTGATTTGATTTGAGCAGTATGCTTAGGGTCATTGTCCTGCTGGACAGACTGAAACAGGTTTCCCTCAAGAATTTCCCTGTATTTAGCGCTATCCATCATTCCTTCAATTCTGACCAGTTTCCCTGCCGATGAAAAACATTCCGATAGCATGATCCTACCACCACCATGCTTCACTGTGGGGATGGTGTTCTCGGGGTGTTGAGAGGTGTTGGGTTTGCGCCAGAAATAGTGTTTTCCTTGATGGTCAAAAAGCTAAATGTTTGTCTCATCTGACCAGAGTACCTTCTTCCATATGTTTGGGGAGTCTCCCACATGCCTTTTGGCAAACACCAAACATGTTTGATTATTTTTTTCTTAAAGTAATGGCTTTTTTCTGGCCACTCTTCCGTAAAACCCAGATATGTGGAGTGTACGGCTTAAAAGTGGTCCTATGGACAGATCCTCCAATCTCAGCTGTAGAGCTTTGCAGCTCCTTCAGGGTTATTTTTGGTCTCCTTGTTGCCTCTCTGATTAATGCCCTCCTTGCCTGGTCCGTGAGTTTTGGTGGGCGGCCCTCTCTTGGCAGGTTTGTTGTGGTGCCATATTCTTTCCATTTTTTAATAATGGATTTAATGGTGCTCCGTGGGATGTTCAAAGTTTCAGATAAAAAAATGTATAACCAACCCTGATCTGTACTTCTCCACAACTTTTTCCCTGACCTGTTTGGAGAGCTCCTTGGTCTTCATGGTGCTACTTGCTTGGTGGTGCCCCTTGCTTAGTGGTGTTGCAGACTCTGGGGTCTTTCAGAACAGGTGTATATATACTGAGATCATGTGACAGATCATGTGACACTTAGACAGACTTTATTTAACTAATTATGTGAGTTCTGAAAGTAATTGGTTGCACCAGATCTTTTTTAGGGGCTTCATAGCAAAGGGGGTGAATACATATTGTCACGCCCTGACTCTGGGGACTCTTATTTGTTGAGTCAGGGTGTGATTTTCTATGTTGTGTTGTTCTATGTTATAGGTTCTTGTATGGGTATTTCTATGTTGGCCGGTGTGGTTCCCAATCAGAGGCAGCTGTCGCTCGTTGTCTCTGATTGGGGACCATAATTAGGCAGCCTATTGGCACTAGTGGGTTGTGGGATCATGTTCTGTATGAGGTTTGTTGTATTACCTAAGGACTTCACGTGTCGTTACTTTATTGTTTTGTTGTGTGTTATTAGTGTAAATAAACATGTTTGCATATCACGCTGCGCCTTGGTCTGACCCGTTCATCAACGAACGTGACAGAAGATCCCACCAAACGAGGACCAAGCAGCGTGCCCAGGCGGAGCGAAGGGCCATGTCACAGGTGGGCAAGTTGTGGTCATGGGAAGAGATATTTGCGGGGAAAGGACCATGGGCTAAGGTAGATTCCCAGGCAGGAGAGGAGCAACGGCAACACGGAGGAGGCCGGTCAAGGAGGAAGCCCGAGAGGCAGCCCCAATAAAACAATTTGGGGGGCACACGGGGTGGTTGGCGGAGCCTAGGGTTAGAGCAGAGCCAACTCCCCGTACTCACGCAAGAAGGCGTATGACTGGGCAAGCTCTGTGTTATGTGGAGCTACGTACTGTGTCACCAGTGCGCCGGCACAGTCAAGTACGTCCTGTGCTTGCACCACGCACGTGCCGTGCGAAGATGGGCATCCAGCCAGGACGGGGTGTGCCGGCTCAACGCTCCTGGTCTCCAGTACGCCTCCTCGGTCCCGCATATCCTGCGCCAGTTCTACGAGCTGTATCGCCAGTATGCGTGCACAGCCCAGTGCGTCCTGTGCCAGCGCCCCGCACGTGTAGTGCAAAAGTGGGTAGCCAGCCAGGACGGGTTGTGCCAGCTCTCCGCTCCAGACCTCCAGTCCGCCTTCGTAGTCCGGTCCGGCCCGTTCCTGCTCCTCGCACCAAGCCAGTGGTGCCGCGTCGCCAGCCCGGTCCGGCCTGTTCCTGTCCCTCGCACCAAGCCAGTGGTGCGCGTCGCCAGCCTGGCCCGGCCCGTTCCTGCTCCTCGCACCAAGCCAGTGGTGCCGCGTCGCCAGCCCGGTCCGGCCTGTTCCTGTCCCTCGCACCAAGCCAGTGGTGCGCGTCGCCAGCCTGGCCCGGCCTGTTCCTGCCCCTCGCACCAAGACAGTGGTGCGCATCGCCAGCCCGGTCCGGCCTGTTCCTGCCCCTCGCACCAAGCCAGTGTTGCGCGTCGCCAGCCCGGCCCGGCCTGTTCCTGCTTCTCGCACAAAGCCAGTGGTGCGTGTCGCCAGTCCGGCCCGGCCTGTTCCTGCTCCTCGCACCAAGCCAGTGGTGCATGTTCCTAGTCCAGTTCGGCCCGTGCCTGCTCCTTGCACCAGACCAGTGGTGAGTGTGTCCAGTCCGGCACGGCCTGTGCCCGTTCCACCGGTGCCTAGTCCGGCACCAGTCAGCAGCTCCAGTCCGGAGCCAGAGCAGTCCGCTCCACCAGTGCCTGATCCAGCTCCGGTAAGCTGCTCCAGTCCGGAGCCAGAGCATCCGCTCCACCGGTGCCTGATCCAGCTCTGGTCAGCTGCTCCACTCTGGAGCCAGAGCAGTCCACTCCACGGGGGTCTAGTCCAGCTCCGGTCAGCAGCTCCACTCCGGAGCCAGAGCAGTCCGCTCCACCGGTGCCTGATCCAGCTCCGGTCAGCGGCTCCACTCCGGAGCCAGAGCAGTCCGCTCCACCGGGGTCCAGTCCAGATCCGGTCAGCGGCTCCACTCCGGAGCCAGAGCAGTCCACTCCACCGGTGCCCAGTCCAGCTCCGGTCAGTGGCTCCAGTCCGGAGCCTGAGTAGTCCGCTCCACCGGTGCCCGGTCCAGCTCCGGTCAGCGGCTCCAGTCCAGACCCAGACGTCAGCCCCTCTCCAGGTTTGGGGTCTCCCACACCAGGGTCCAGACAGGGCTTGGAGTATAGTGGAAGGAAGGAGGGGGGAAGCAGCGCGCCGAGGTCCAGACCAGACCAGGGGCGCAACAAGGAGGCTGAGAATAGGTTGTTGTCACGCCCTGACTCTGGAGACTCTTATTTGTTGAGTCAGGGTGTGATTTTCTATGTTGTGTTGTTCTATGTTATAGGTTCTTGTATGGGTATTTCTATGTTGGCCGGTGTGGTTCCCAATCAGAGGCAGCTGTCGCTCGTTGTCTCTGATTGGGGAACATACTTAGGCAGCCTAGGTTGTGGGATCTTGTTCTGTATAAGGTTTGTTGTGTTACCTTAGGACTTCACGTGTCGTTAGTTTATTGTTTTGTCGTGTGTTTATTAGTGTAAATAAACATGTTTGCATATCACGCTGCGCCTTGGTCTGACCCGTTCATCAACGAACGAGACACATATTCACGCACCACTTTTCCGTTATCTATTTTTTTGAATTTTTTGAAACAAGTTATTTTTTTCATTTCACTTCACCAATTTTGACTATTTTGTGTATGTCCATGACATGAAATCCAAATAAAAATCCACTTAAATTACAGGTTGTAATGCAACAAAATAGGAAAAAATGCCAAGGGGGATGAATACTTTCGCAAGGCACTGTGTATTTTTATTAAGAGTAGCTTTAGTGTAGCTTAACTTCTTCCAGTGTGAAGTAATTGGTAGTTTGGTAAACTATGATTTTTGAGTAGCACTGGTAATTTGGCCATGATTACTACAAGGTTTAGATATCTGGCTAGACTAACTTACCTAGCAATCTATAAAATGTTAGATGATGGTTAATTGAGTACCTGTCAGTGACTGACATAACAAGAGGAAAACTGCTGATGCACTACCAAATTTGAAATTGCACGTTGTGTATTCTACTATCCTTATGCCCACAAATGGCACTGGGTTATCCGGGCCACGAAAAGGTCTAAAACAGGCTGGCTGTACCACTGCTAACCTAGCCTAGGTGAAATGTTCATGTGGCCTACCTCAGCTAGCACACCGCTAGTTTAGCACTCTTGCATAGTTCACATTACTTTCAGTCGTTTTTGTGCTTACTTACTTAACAGGCCCCACCTGCAAGGTTCTCCAGTCCAAGAGACTCAAAAGAACCAGGGCCCGGTTTCCCAAAAGCATCTCAAGGCTAAGTTCATCATTAGAACCATAGGATCATATGTTTCTTAGATTAACTTAGCCTTAAAGATGCACTCTTCAGAAATCACTTCGCCATTTCCTGGTTGGTAAAATTCTAAAAGTTCTCCTAATTTCAGTTTATGTGGCAAAACCAGCAAGTATAGTGTACAGAATCATTGTACCATCTAAACCGCTGTGAAATATATTTTCCATAACCAGAAATACTGTATTTTCAGCTGTTTGAAGCTGGTGTAAAAAAACAAAAGTAAAAGACGCAAAAACAAAACGTAAGATCAGGAAGCATAGAAATAGCGCACATAGAACGATCTACCGTTTCTTAGACTTGCTTTAAACGAGAATGACAGACCTATAACTCACATTTCTATGTGAATTTGGTCGGGTAGCCAAAAAGTTACATATTGGAGCTTTTTTTTATAAAAAGGGGTGACTCACCTTAAACACCACCAAAGGGCGCTTCGGCATCACTGGTGAGCGAGAGTCATCCAACATGTGGACGACTAGCCACAAGAGCAGAGAACTGGCGCACATACGCAGTCCAACCATGGGTCTTGTCCACAGTTACAAAGGGGTACAGACTGCAGTTTGAAGCCACCCGTTTTCAATGGGATAGCTTCAACAGCAAGTGGTGACTCAGTTTACATACTAGAGCAGGAAATCTCATCTCTATTGAGCAAGGAAGCAATCAGAGCTATACCTGTGGTAGAAAGCCAATCCGGCTTCTACTCCCTGTACTTCCTGATTCTCAAAAGGGGGAGAGGATGCGCTTTCTGGACCTACGGGTGCTCAACAGCTATCTGAGAAAGCTCACATTCCTTATGCTTACGCTCAACATGCTGTCTCGCTCTATTCGTCAAGGCGGCTGGTTCACTTCAGTCGACCTACAGGACGCTTATTTTCACATAAGTATTCTGCAGCGCACAGGAAGTTTCTCAGGTTTGCCTTTCAAAAGGCACAGGTAAGAATACCTTGCTGTCCCCTTCGGGCTAGCACTAGCTCCCTGGACGTTCAGCAAGTGTGTGGAGGCGGCTCTAGCAACACAGAGTCAGGGGATTGGGAGCAAGACACAGCTTCCCTTGTAACCCACTAACCGAGTTAACGTTCAAGATCACACAGAAAATAGAATACCTGGAGTCCTCACACTAGATTCTCTATCGGACGGCGACATCACATCATTCCGACAGTGTCTCGGAGTGCTGGAGTTGATGGCGTCCACCATCTCAATAGTACTACTAGGACTACGGAGGATGAGAGACCTCCAGCATTGTGTATCTGCCCACCTCAATCAAAAGATACCAGTAACTACAGAATGTCTCTCTGCTCCCCGACATTGGAAGAACCTATCGATCTTTGTTTCAGGCACTCCTGTAGGGTTAGTATCAGCGAGGAAGGTGGTGACGACATACACATCATGCACAGGGTGGTGCACAGTTTTACGAGGAAAGAGCAGTAAATAGATTGTGGTCCCCACAGCTCCGCCACGCTCATATAAACTACCTCGAACTGCTGACAGTGTTCCTTTTATTGAAACACTTTCTGCCCTTCCTTTGGAATTGTCATGTCCTGGTCAGGACAGACAATGACTGTGGTGGCATGCATCAACCGCCAGGGTGGCACTCGCTCCCCGCATCTACTGAAAGTGTTAGCGGACTTGTTGTTCAGAGTGAATCCCCTATACGGGGATTGGAGACTCCATCCACAAGTGGTGAGGGATGGACGCGTTGGCACACCCTTGGATGGTGCTGCTCTACGTTTTTCCTCCTCTATGTTTGCTGCTCACCACTCTACTCAGGAAGAGGGCATATCCCTCATCTTGGTAGCCCCTCGATGGCCAGGAAAGTTCTGGCTAGCGGAGATCACTCTCCTGCTGTACGACGAGTCCTGGCAGCTCCCATAACGCAGGGATCTTCTGACCCAAGCGAACAGGGATTCTGTAATAATTTTTTAACCCTAACCCTCATTCCACCCCTGGCCCGTGAGAGGTTGAATCTGAATGCATCTGGCTTGACTCTGAGTCATGGAGACTATCCAAAGTGCCAGAGTCCCTTCTACACGCTCAATGTATGAAAACAAGTGGATCCTTTTTGAGAAGTGGTGTGACCAAAAACAGATCAGTCCTAACCAATGCACTGTATCCGAGGTTCTATGCTTCTAGCAGGACCTTTTGGACAAAGGGAAGACTTTCTCCACTGTTAAGGTCTATTTAGACGCTATCTCAGCCCATCATATCGGCTTTGACAATAACACAGTTGGGAAACATGCTTTGTTATGTTGTTTCATGAAGAGAGCGCATCGCTTCCTCCCAGTCTCCAAGCCTATAGTCCCATCTTGGGACCTGTCTATTGTGCTTGATGCTATTTCACAGCAGCCTTTTGAGTCACTGGAAAGCGTGGAGATTAAATATCACTCCTTTAGGACCGCTTTACTGTTTGCCCTTACATCTGCATAGCGAGTGAGTGAGCTGCACGCCCTGTCAATTCACCATCCATGCCTACAGTTTTCGCGGGGTTATCCAAGGTGACCTTGTTACCTAACCCCACCTTTATGCCTAAGGTAGCGACAATTATAATTGCCTTCCACTCTTCACCTCTTCGGAAGAAGAGCGTCTCCACCGTGTATGTCCAGCAAGCACTTTGCACATTTACTTGGATAAAACAAGAGCTTTACACAAGAGCGGCCAACTCTTTGTTTCTGGGCACCTCCCTGCAAGGGGAGTCCCCTTTATCGTCTATGGCTATCCCACTGGATAGTGGAGGCTATTATATTCGCTTAAAATAGCAAGGGATTATAGCCCCCGGAGGGCTTGAGGGCTCATTCCACCTGAGGTATGGTTACCTCTTTAGCAATGTTCAAAGGCATCTCTTTACAAGAGATTTGCTTTGTTTGCTCTTTTCCACATTATGTATATCTCTGAAAGGGCTAAAAATAGCCCATATTAATATACAGTATGTAGCCTCATGAAATCAATAACTTGCTAACATCAGATTACAATATATTAGCCATTTTTGAGACTCACTTAGATCATTCATTTGAAAATGCAGCAGTAGTGACTGAAGAGTCAGGAATGCTTATGGGGACGGTGTTGCTGTATATATTCAGAGCCATATCCCTGTAATTCTTAGAGAAGATCTTATGTCAAGAGTTATTGAAATGTTGTGGTTGCAGGTTCACTTGGCACATCTAACGCCTTTTCTTTTGGGGTGTTGCTATAGGTCACCAAGTGCTAACAGACAGTATCTAAATAATATGTGTGAAATGCTTGATAGTGTATGTAATGTAAACAAAGAGGTCTACTTTCGTGGGGACCTGAGTATTGACTGGTTTTCATTAAGCTGTCTGCTCAAGAGGAAGCTTCTCACTGCTACCAGTGCCTGTAATCTGGTTCAGGTTATTAATCAACCTTCCAGGGTGTTTACAAACACTACAGGAACAAGATCATCCACATGTATTTTCACATTTATACTAATACTGCAGAACTTTGTTCTAAAGCTGTATACATACCCATTGCATACAGTAATCACAATATAGTGGCTATATACAGGAGAGCCAAAGTTCAGAAAGCTGGGCCCAAAACAGTGTATAAGAGATCATACAAAATATTTTGCTGTGACTCTTATGTGGATGATGTTAAACATATTTGTTGCTCTGATTAATAAAGAGCATCCAGACACTGCACTTGATGAATGTCACATACAGTGGGGAAAAAAAGTATTTAGTCAGCCACTAATTTAGTTCTCCCACTTAAAAAGATGAGAGAGGCCTGTAATTTTCATCATAGGTACACGTCAACTATGACAGACAAATTGAGAAAACAAAAGAAGAAAATCACATTGTAGGATTTTTAATGAATTTATTTGCAAATTATGGTGGAAAATAAGTATTTGGTCACCTACAAACAAGCAAGATTTCTGGCTCTCACAGACATGTAACTTCTTCTTTAAGAGGCTCCACTGTCCTCCAGTCGTTACCTGTATTAATGGCACCTGTTTGAACTTGTTATCAGTATAAAAGACACCTGTCCACAACCTCAAACAGTCACACTCCAAATTCCACTATGGCCAAGACCAAAGAGCTGTCAAAGGACACCAGAAACAAAATTGTAGACCTGCACCAGGCTGGGAACACTGAATCTGCAATAGGTAAGCAGCTTGGTTTGAAGAAATCAACTGTGGGAGATATTATTAGGAAATGGAAGACATACAAGACCACTGATAATCTCCCTCGATCTGGGGCTCCAAGCAAGATCTCACCCCGTGGGGTCAAAATGATCACAAGAATGGTGAGCAAAAATCCCAGAACCACACGGGGGGACCTAGTGAATGACATGCAGAGAGCTGGGACCAAAGTAACAAAGCCTACCATCAGTAACACACTACGCCGCCAGGGACTCAAATCCTGCAGTGCCAGACGTGTCCCCCTGCTTAAGCCAGTACATGTCCAGGCCCGTCTGAAGTGTGCTAGAGTGCATTTGGATGATCCAGAAGAGGATTGGGAGAATGTCATATGGTCAGATGAAACCAAAATAGAACTTTTTGGTAGAAACTCAACTCGTCGTGTTTGGAGGACAAAGAATGCTGAGTTGCATCCAAAGAACACCATACCTACTGTGAAGCATGGGGGTGGAAACATCATGCTTTGGGGCTGTTTTTCTGCAAAGGGACCAGGACGACTGATCCGTGTAAAGGAAAGAATGAATGGGGCCATGTATCATGAGATTTTGAGTAAAAACCTCCTTCCATCAGCAAGGGCATTGAAGATGAAACGTGGCTGGGTCTTTCAGCATGACAATGATCCCAAACACACCGCCCGGGCAACGAAGGAGTGGCTTCGTAAGAAGCATTTCAAGGTCCTGGAGTGGCCTAGCCAGTCTCCAGATCTCAACCCCATAGAAAATCTTTGGAGGGAGTTGAAAGTCCGTGTTGCCCAGCGACAGCCCCAAAACATTGCTGCTCTAGAGGAGATCTGCATGGAGGAATGGGCCAAAATACCAGCAACAGTGTGTGAAAACCTTGTGAAGACTTACAGAAAACGTTTGACCTGTGTCATTGTCAACAAAGGGTATATAACAAAGTATTTAGAAACTTTTGTTATTGACCAAATACTTATTTTCCGGGGGCTCAGCATCCGGTAGGGCAGGCAGAACGGGAGTTTCCTGGTGGAGAGCCAGACCCGATCACCAGGATGGAACACAGGAGCCTCACTGCGGTGGCGGTCTGCCTGATCCTTCTGACGGCGGACGACGAGCTGGAGCCTCACGTGGGAAGCGTTCCACACCTCCTCTGCCTGCCGGAACCACTCGTCCACTGCAGAAGCCTCGGTCTGGCTCGGAGTCCACTGAGCCAGGGACAGCTGATATCCCAGGACGCACTTGAAAGGAGTCAGCCCAATGGAGGAGTGACAAAGTGAGTTCTGGGCGTACTCCACCCAGGGAAGGATCCGGGCCCACTCCCCCTGTCGGTGACTCCTTAGGTGACTCCTTAGGTGACTCCTTCGGTGACTCCTTAGGAACCTCCCCAGGTCCTGGTTGGTCCTCTCCATCTGCCCGTTGGACTGCGGCCGGTACCCGGATGTGAGGCTGACCGTGGCCCCCAGCTTTTCCATGAAGGCTCTCCATACCCGCGATGTGAATTGGGGGCCAGGGTCGGAGACGATGTCCTCCGGAAGGCCATAGTGCCGGAAGACCTGCTGGAACAGTGCCTCAGCGACCTGGAGAGTGGTAAGGAGACCAGTGAGAGGGATACAACTGCAGGATTTTGAGAATATGTCCACAACAACCATAACAGTGGTGAAACCATCAGATGGGGGAGATCAGTAACGAAGTCTATGGACAGATGGGACCAAGGCCGCTGAGGCAAGGGAAGGGGAAGAAGTTTTCCTGCTGGAATGTGCCGGGGAGAGTGCCGGGGAGATTTAGTTTGGGCACATATGGAGCAGGATTTGACGTAGCGGGCAACGTCCTGCGCCAAGGTGGGCCACCAGTACTTATCGGAGAGGGATTGGATAGTCCGGGTGATACCTGGGTGTCCAGTGACAAGGGATATGTGTGCCCAGGTCAACATCTGATCTCTTACCCCCGTGGGGATGTAGATGTGTTCTGGAGGGCAGGTAGCAGGAGTGGGTTCCCTCTCCAGAGCCTGGCGGATGTCCACATCGGCCCATATCTCACCATCTGCTGGGACACTGCATTCTCCAACGTCTTACTCACCAACCCTCGGACACAGGGAACAAGACAACAACCACATAATACAAGCATACCCATACAGGCAATAACTGCCCCCAAAATTGTGGCTACTATGGTTTTCCATTTCCCAAACATTTCATCCAACCATCCGGTCACAGAGGTATTGATTCCAGAATTCTCAGCCCACTCCTCGCTTAAAGCTGTTAGCCCCGCCAGAGCTCTTGTCACAGAACCGTCTGGTGCTGTATTGTTGGGGATTAGTATGCAACAATGCCCCCCAACCATTCTACAGACACCGCCCTTCTCTGCCAGCAACACATCGAGAGCCAACCTATTTTGCCAAGTCATGAGTGAGGTGGCAGATAATTGATCTGAGATCCCCCTCACTGCATCTCTAGTCTGGTTCTGTCAGCGTCTGGGTGAAGTGGGGAAACGGAGTCAGGCGCAGGACACAGAACTGAGAGATAAATGGCTTTACTAGACTCAAAGTAAACCATAGCAAACCCTCCACGCAGGGAAGAGCAAAACAACAGCTCAACAGACGACGTAACAAAGAACAATCACGCACACACCCAGGAGGGAAAACAGAGGTAATATAGGGAAACTAATAAGCCTAATGAGTAACAGGTGTGAAAAATAAAGACAGAACTAGTGAGACACAGAAACATCGATCGGTGGCAGCTAGTACTCCGGTGACGACGACCGCCAAAGCCTGCCCGAGCGAGGAGGAGGGGCAGCCTCGGCCGTATCCATGACAGGTTCACAAATCGTTGTTGGTTGTAATATATATAATTAATCCAATCCTCATTTTTATTGATTGTTACCCACCAAAGGAACGTGGTAGTAAACCCTTCTCCTACTTGATTCATAGCTTTGTATTCATCCGGTACTCCCCTTGGTATCCCAATCGCATCAATCCAAATAGGGCTATTCTCCTTCTGGTCAAAACTCCTCCTATGTCTGTGTAACCCCTTCCTTGGTTTCTGGTGACTAATTCTGACTGGCTGAACCAGTAGAACTGGGGCGCAGATACCTCGCCACCCTTTTGGCAGTGTCTGCCTTATACGGCCTTTACTGGTACACGCCCACGATACATCGGTTACAGGGGCTGTGAGATTTAGTAGTTTCCCCTGTGCCTCTGAACCCAGATCATTAACATACATTCATTGAAATCTCCCAAATTCCTGGTGCCAATTCTTGTGTCTGTAACACTGGTACTCCCTCAGAGTTAGAGTGAACTGAGGTGGGTTAGCAGCATTTTTAAACTCGCCAACCCTATCCCTGTAAAGTTAACCTCTTTTTATTTAGATCCCAAATCCAACACACAAGAAAACATTGCCTGTGGCATTGGAGCAGTCAACATGGTTGGTCGCCCAAAAGCCCTGGCGGTGTAATTCGTCCCGTTCAACCAGAGGTTTTCATTAGGTGTGCCCTCTACTTCCCCTTGGTTTCTTTCTTGGAGGAGAAAATATTTCATGGTGGGCAGGTTAGTCGAATTGACTCTGTCAACCCTTGACTGATCTACTCAGTTTGGTGCTATTAATGGATTAACGACAGGACCTGGGGACTTCGTCTCTTTGGTTTATACCAATTGTAATCGCCGACAGGTATCCCGTCCGTATTCGTCCGCACAAGCCCAGTAAGTTATTTTCATGTCTTCTTTAGTGACTTTGTCTATTGTCACTACTATCTCCATTTTGGATGTCTTTATTCTTTTTTATCCCCCATCTGGACGTCCAGTCTCGCCCAGTTTCATATTCCCGTCCCCAAGTGTGTTTGAACACCTGAGCCCAGGAACAATCCATCGTGGAAGCTTAAATATAATGTGATGTTATCATCTAAAATTACTCGCTTACACGCGCCGATAAGATCCCTAACCTTCACTTTGAATCCTGCAGTCTGCCCTTCTCTGACTCCTATTTTGTAGGTCACTCGTCCTTTACTGTTGGTATGTTGGGTTGTTTCTCTTTTACTTCTTAACAATGATGGGGGCATAGTATAATTGGTGCCAGGAGGTGGTGGATCCTGATGTATCAAGAGAATTGCAGAGACTATGATGCAGCTCAGAGTCCCCCATATTCCCAAGAACCACCACCACTCTCCTGTCCTTAGTCGATCTGCTTGGTTCCACCCCATACTCACACCCCTAGGAACACACTACAGTGATGATAGGTTGGGGTAGGAGATCTTCGTTAACAGAGGTGATCCCCAGACCCTGTCGGTTCAGTTCTTCTCTCTAACTCTGCGTGTGTTCAGTGGTGCTTGTGTGTGTTCCTACCTTTTTGCAGTGGTTATCTATTACCTGGTTAGAAAAATGGGACCCATTGTCGTAATAAATAGTTTCTGGTAATCCGAATCTTGGGATAATGTCTTGACATAATGCCTTAGCTACAGTTATGGCATCTGTCGAAGATGTAGAAAAAGCCTCTACCCATTTAGTATATTTGTCTATGATTGTTAAACACAATTTCTTCCCTTCACTCCGTGTTAATTCTATAAAATCAATTTCCAATTGTTGGAATAGGTATTTTGCTGGGGGATATCCCCCCTGGGCTGCTCTTTGTCTCCCTTGGTGATTATTCTGTGCACAAATGACACATCTTGAACAAAAATTTTTTAAGTCATTTGTTATTCCATATGCCACAAAGTGTTTTCTAATCTGTTCCACCATTCCCCCTGTTGACACATTCCTCTGCCCATGTGTCAATATTGCAGCATTTCTAAATAGTGCTTTAGGTCCGATTGGTACATTACCCTGGTGCCATATTCCGTCCTTGTACACTGCCCCTAGCTTCTTCTACTTCATTGTTTCTTTCAATGGTGCCCTAAAATGGCTATCTCGAAGCAAGTTCCTGTCTATTGTGGTTTCCTCTTTCAACTGTAACCTATCTATATGGTATGGCTTCAGGGCTACCTTTTTCGCTTCCTCGTCTACTTTTCTGTTCCCTTTGCTGACACTGTATGAGCTTCACACTTACAGATTGGATTGGATTGACCTACACAACAGTCAAAAATGTGGACACACCTACTCATTCAAGGGTTTTTCTTTATTTTCACAATTTTTTACATTGTAGAATAATGGTGAATACATCAAAACTATGAAATTACACATTTGGAATCATGTAGTAACCACAAAAAGTGTTAAACATATATATGTTATATTTGAGTTTCTTCAAATAGCCACCCTTTACCTTGACAGCTATGCACACTCTTGGCATTCTCTCAACCAGCTTCATGAGGTAGTCACCTGGAATTCATTTCAATTAACAGGTGTGCCTTCTTAAAAGTTAATTTGTGGAATTTCTTTCCTTCTTAATGCGTTTGAGCCAATCAGTTGTTTTGTGACAAAGTAGGGGGGGTATACAGAAGATACCCCTATTTGTTAAAAGGCCAAGTCCATATTATGGCAAGAACAGCTCAAATAAGCAAAGAGAAATGACAGTCCATCATTACTTTAAGACATGAAGGTCAGTCAATACGGAAAATGTCAAGAACTTTTAAACTTTCTTCAAGTGCAGTCGCAAAAACCATCAACCAGAAACTGGCTCTCATGAGGCCCGCCACAGTAATGGAAGACCCAGAGTTACCTCTGCTGCAGAGGATAAGTTCATTAGTTACCAGCCTCAGAAATTGCAGCCCAAATAAATGCTTCACAGAGTTCAAGTAACAGACACATCTCAACATCAATTGTTCAGAGGGGACTGCGTAAATCAGGCCTTCATGGTCGAATTGCTGCAAAGAAACCACTACTAAAGGATGCCAATAAGAAGAAGAGACCTGCTTGGGCCAAGAAACATGAGCAATGGACATTAGACCGGTGGAAATGTGTCCTTTGGTCTGGAGTCCAAATTTGAGATTTTTGGTTCAAACCGCCGTGTCTTTGTGAGACACGTGTGGGTGAACGGATTATCTCTGCATGTGTAGTTCCCACCGTAAAGCATGGCTCGTAGTGTATGTTTTTCACTAACTGTCCCTGGGACATCAACTTAGTCAAAATATAAAACCCTGTTGTTTAGCAATTCTCCTAAGACCTTCAAAAGTTTGGTGCTGGCTCATCAGCTCAGTGTTCCACATAATGTGAACAGGTTAATGGTTCAGATGACCTTACCCTCAACCTGTTAAACGAAACAACCTTCAATCATTACTCATTGTCCGTATCTACAGGGGGAAATGGGAGCTCATCCAGAGTTGGCAACTCATTAGTTTCACCATCCTCTGGAGGAGCAGAAAACATGATTGCTGCTGAAAATCTTATCAGCCAGAGAGGCACAGATCGCCTTACAGCATGTTAATAACATTTCACAGGGAAGAGAGAGAGAACACATGTTATAACCGTTTCACACCAACCTTAATAAGAATGAGATTGGGGCAAGGTTAGCCCAAGCTACAAACTAGTGGCTCTCCTCATATTTTAGGGGCATAAAAGCCTTGCCTTTCCAAATCATAATTATAACTATTTATAAATTATCCAACCCAAATGTAGAATGACAGTCCTTAGTGCTTCACCTGCTGTTTTCAACTCTCTCTCTCTACCGCACATGCCTCTAAATGCCCGGCTATGAAAAGCCAAGTGACATTTACTCCTGATGTACTGACCTGTTGCAACCTCTACAACCACTGTGATTATTATTTGACCCTGCTGGTCATCTATGAACATTTGAACATCTTGGAGAAAAATCTGTCCTTAATGGCCATGTACTGTTATAATCTCCACCCGGCACAGCCAGAAGGGGACTGGCCACCCCTCAGAGCCTGGTTCCTCTCTAGGTTTCTTCCTAGGTTTCCGCCTTTCTAGGGAGTTTTTCCTAGCCACTGTGCTTCTACATCTGCATTGCTTGCTGTTTGGGGTTTTAGGCTGGGTTTCTGTATAGCACTTTGAGACATCTGCTGATGTAAAAAGGGCCTCAGAAATAACATTTGATTGATTGATTGATTGATTGAGACCCCAAATAAACATTTTTGGATGAGCCTAAATCAATTATGGGCACGGTTGACCTCCCCCCTCCGTCCTGGCACAACCATCTGGTGTTTGTTCATGTTCTTCTTCACATAGTGTTTCAGTTCGTCCTCCTAATGGTACATGTTCAAAGTGGATGGCCCTTGATAATGTCTCTCACCTGAGCCGCCACTGTCCTTTACAGTCCATTATGTCTTTGTCCATTTTCCTACCAGTACACCAGCAAGTTTGGATGGGATCTCTCTCCATGCTCACTCCACGTGGACCCATGTCGCACTCCTTAGAGAAAAAGGCATGAGAGAAAAGGCAGTTGATAGCTTCAGTTGTAGCTCAGTTGGTAGAGTATGGTGCCTGCAACGCCAGGGTTGTGGGTTCGTTTCCCACGGGGGGCCAGTATGAAAATGTATGCACTCACTAACTGTAAGTCGCTCTGGATAAGAGCGTCTGCTATATGACTAAAATGTAAATCTAAATGCAGTGTACAGGTTGCTGGCTTAGACTCATGTCTCAAGGTAGAAATGATGAAGGACCATATTCGCCATTACTTCAGCCAGTTAGGGGTGGTGAGGTTCACACTGTTCTCGGCAGAATTATCTTCCATGCATCTAGATACCATCTGTGGCCACCTTCGCCATAACCTCGAGAGAGGACAGACCAGAAGAACAGCTTAGTTTAGGGCATATCTGATTCAGGAAATCCAGATTTCTAAAATAAATGTCAAAGAGAATAACAACACACAGTTGAAATATTTCTTTTTCAGAAATTGCCTTATACAGTGCCTTGCAAAAGTATTCATCCCCCTTGGCGTTTTTCCTATTTTGTGGCATTACAACCTATAATAGTTAAATAAAGTCCACCTGTGTGCAATCTAAGTGTCAAATGATCTGTCACATGATCTCAGTATATATACACCTGTTCTGAATGGCCCCAGAGTC
Source organism: Coregonus lavaretus (assembly GCF_964263955.1). Classification (NCBI taxonomy): domain Eukaryota; kingdom Metazoa; phylum Chordata; class Actinopteri; order Salmoniformes; family Salmonidae; genus Coregonus; species Coregonus lavaretus. Next base: position 43,933,025 of record NC_139996.1, on the reverse strand, counting down.
TGCAACACCACTAAGCAAGGGGCACCACCAAGCAAATGGCACCAGGAAGACCAAGGAGCTCTCCAAACAGGTCAGAGACAAAGTTGTGGAGAAGTACAGATCAGGGTTGGGTTATAAAAAAAATATCAGAAACGTTTAACATCCCATGGAGCACCATTAAATCCATTATTAAAAAATGGAATGAATATGGCACCACAACAAACCTGCCAAGAGAGGGCCGCCCACCAAAACTCACGGACCAGGCAAGGAGGGCATTAATCAGAGAGGCAACAAAGAGACCAAAGACAACCCTGAAGGAGCTGCAAAGCTCCACAGCGGAGTTTTGAGTATCTGTCCATAGGACCTCTTTAAGCCGTACACTCCACAGAGCTGGGCTTTACTTTAAGAAAAAATAAGCAAACACGTTTGGTGTTCACCAAAAGGCATGTGGGAGACTCCCCAAACATATGGAAGAAGGTACTCTGGTCAGATGAGACAAAAATTGAGCTATGTCTGGCGCAACCCAACACCTCTCATCACCCCGAGAACACCATCCCCACAGTGAAGCATGGTGGTGGCAGCATCATGCTGTGGGGATGTTTTTCATCGGTAGGGACTGGGAAACTGGTCAGAATTGAAGGAATGATGGATGGCGCTAAATTCAGGGAAATTCATGAGGGAAACCTGTTTCAGTCTTCAAGAGATTTGAGACTGGGACGGAGTTCACCTTCCAGCAGGACAATGACCCTAAGCTTACTGCTAAAGCAACACTTGAGTGGTTTAAGGGGAAACATTTAAATGTCTTGGAATGGCTTAGTCAAAGCCCTGACCTCAATCCAATTGAGAATATGTGGTATGACTTAAAGATTGCTGTACACCAGCGGAACCCATCCAACTTGAAGGAGCTGGAGCAGTTTTGCCTTGAAGAATGGGCCTAAGTCCCAGTGGCTAGATGTGCCAAGCTTATAGAGACATACCCCCAAGAGACCAGCAGCTGTAATTGCTGCAAAAGGTGGCTCTACAAAGTATTGACTTTGGGTGGGGGAATAGTTATGCATGCTCAAGTTTTCTGTTTTTCTGTCTTATTTCTTGTTTGTTTCACAAAAAAAATTATTTTGCATCTTCAAAGTGGTAGGCATGTTGTGTAAATTAAATGATACAAACCCCCCAAAAATCCATTTTAATTCCAGGTTGTAAGGCAACAAAATAGGAAAAATGCCAAGGGGGGTGAATACTTTCGCATGCCACTGTACTCCCCTATCATCTTGGCGATCTCACTGCAGAGTTACAGGTCAGGGAGTTAGAGGGCTAATCCTCAGGGAGAAATTCCAACAATCTAGCAGACCCAATTTGGTGAGATTTGTTACACAACAATAGCAATTCTAATTCATATAAAACTAGCGGAGGGGAAAACTTCAATCCCTCTGTCTTACTTCTTCAAATTACTAAGATATTGCATTATTGGATTTCTATCTGAAAGCCAATTACCATTCACTTTGTTACTTTCACTAGTCTCCATATCTGTTTCCCTTAACTTGGACTTCATTCCATACAGGAAGACCTCAATCACTACTGCTTAAACACACAAATCAATCTCATACAACATTCTGATTTTCCCCCTATTTCAAGGTTTAAAACAAAACAAAACAAACATGATAACTTTCTCCATATTGGAAGGCATTGTTTTCATTATAGTATACCTTCAAAAAGTTACTCTATATTTTTATTACCAATCTCTGTTGGATATTCACTTTCTGCTTCAATATTTATTAAATGTCTTACATTTTAAGATTCATATGTAATGCTTTGGAGGGATCAATATATATTAACTGGGTTGCACTGTCTATCAGTCTCCTGTAGCTGGAACGCTCCGTACATAATAAGTCTGGCACCTGAGACAGCAGGGAAGCAGATGCAGTCTCCATTTTGCCTACTCACAAATTGGTTTAGAACATCATCATTTGAGATATCAATGAAAACTCCATCGGGAGTACAATACATTTGAGCCTTTTAAGTTTATTTATCAGAAAATCGTGTTCAACACTCATCAGTTCTATTTAACAGGGTATGGGGTTTATTACAAAATGTATTACCAGGGTGGAGGAAATCTCATAATCGTTTATAGTTTTTATTGGTTAGGGGTAAGACAATTTCACAACATATACCCAATACACACAAAACTAGTAAGGAATGGAATATAAGAATATATACATATATGGACAAGCAATGAAAGAGTGGTATGGACTAAGATACAGTAGAATATTATAGAATAGAATACAGTATATACATATGCGATGAGTAGTGCAAGATATGTAAACATTATTAAAGTGACTAGTGTTCAATTTCTTAAAGTGGTCAGTGATTTCAATAGGCAGCAGCAGCCTCTAATGTGCTAGTGATGGCTATTTAACCGTCTGATGGCCTTGTGATAGAAGCTGTTTTTCATTCTCTCGGTCCCAGCTTTGATGCACCTGTACTGACCTCGCCTTCTGGATGATAGCGGGGTGAACAGGCAGTGGCTCGGGTGGTTGATGTCCTTGATTATCTTTTTGACCTTCCTGTGACATCGGGTGCTGTATGTGTCTTGGAGGGCGGGTAGTTTGCCCCCGGTCATGCGTTCGACAGACCGCATCACCCTCTGGAGATTCCTGCGGTTGCGGGCGGTGCAGTTGCCGTACAGGGGGCGGTGATACAGCCCGACAGGATTCTCTCAATTGTGCATCTGTAAAAGTTTGTGAGGGTTTTAGGTCCCAAACCTCCTGAGGTTGAAGAGGCTCTGTTGCGCCTTCTTCACCACACTGTCTGCGTGGGTGGACCATTTCAGTTTGTCGGTGATGTGTACGCCAAGGAACTTGAAGCTAATCACCTTCTCCACAGCGGTCCCGTTGATCTGGATAGGGGGGTGCACCCTCTGCTGTTTCCTGAAGTCCACGATCATCTCCTTTGTTTTGTTGACGTTGAGTGAGAGGTTATTTTCCTGGCACCACACTCCCAAAGCCCTCACCTCCTCCCTTTAGGCGGTCGTCATTGTTGGTAATCAAGCCTACTACTGTTGTGTTGTCTGAAAATGTGATGATTGAGTTGGAGGCGTGCTTGGCCACGCAGTCATGGGTGAACAGGGAGTATAGGAGTTTCCTAAGAGCTAGTCGCGAGGCCGCCGTCTTCGTTGGCGCCAGTAGAACAGTAGTACGTCTACGTGTGGGTGTGCAAGTTGTATATTATTATTATTATTTATATTGTTACTTCATCAGATCCCTAGTAACCCATTATACAAATATTAATGTTACTTTATCTCTAGTAACCCATTATACATTTGTGCTACATCACAAATTCCTCCTCTACATCAGTGTTCTATCCATACAGGGGTTTAAATATTCCCTTGCGTTCTATTTAACAGCATTTTCGGAAATAGTACTCTCTTCTTTCATATCTCCATACAGAATCCCTATTTAACGTTATAAATCTTTAGGTTTTCACCTCCACACCGCAGCAGCAATCACAGCGCAGCAGCCCGAGAGGTACACATATCTTTCAATGGCTTCTCCTGTCAGTGCTCACTACCTGTAGATCGATGGGCAGTGGTGGACAGAACCCCTAGATAACGTTATAGATCTAAATACTCATCTCACAGAACTGGCTGGGGTATTCATTCTTTCATGCACTCAGTAATCTTCTTTCACACCGGAGCTAGTCCCCTGACAGCTCTCATTCACTCAGTAATTTATAGCTACATTTCTCAATCAATCTATTATCCAAATTCCAATCTTAATAGCAATCATTTGATTCCATTTATTCTCCAAATTTCAATCAGCCAAATTTCAATCTTAATAGGAATAATTTCAAAATTTCAATCAATCTTTTTGTCCAATCAGCTTAATATCCAAATTTCAATCAATCAGCTCTTGTTATCCAAAATTCAATCAGCTTAGTATGTCATATCTCACAATCACACAACTTTCACATCCACATTCACTCAGTACTATTCCCAAACACACTCGGTAATCTCCCTCAGTACCCCATGTGCATCGTCAACAATTATCTTGTCGTTACTCACTATGCACCATATGTATCTTCATTTTACATATAAAATAGCATCGAGTGCACCTTTTGCTATTCTCTACCAGTGGCTGCAGACCACATAGACATTTATCTTATAAATGCCTACAGACAGCTGTCAGCGGGGCATGGTACCGTTACTTGCCCTCGCTGTTGTCTTCTCTCTAAGACTAGCTCTAGCCTTCTTCCACGTCATATGCATCTTCAACGTTCCTCTATACTCTTTACAGTCGCCATAGTCTACAGTATCTATAATCTCTACAGTATCTATTGTTTCGCGTATCTATAGTCTCTCAGTGTCTGTAGTCTCAGTAGTTTATATAATCCTAAATGCTATGGTCTCTATAGGCTCTATTGCCGCTTCCCATACATATAGAATAGCACCTCGTGCTATTACTTAAGGCTTGTGGTACCCTCTTCTATATCTTTATGTTTAGTTTAATTGGTTTAATAATTTATTTATTGTTTTATACAAATTCATTTAAATTGACTTACTGAAATTAGTTGCCGTCCCTCAATTGTTTGATGATGATGTGTCTCCTCCTGGGCAGTTTACAGTAGGGTCTGGGCGTGTCCTCATCCTCTTTTGGGCGTGTCCTCGTCCTCGCTTCATAAAATGCGACACTGGTTTTCCTCGCAGACCCCCAATGGAAAGCTCCGAAAGCAGAATCAATCATCCGGTTCGTTGACACCAAATTGTTGTGGAAATTCTTACACAGGGACACTTGAAATAAATCTTAATTCAATTATCGTTTATTGTCAGCGTGCTGGAGGGGTTCCAAATCACTCAATGCACCACAGTACACATGTCAATGAGGAGCTCTGCTCTGGCAGTTGCAGCAGTTGTCTTATATACGGCTATACACAAGTTATAATTGCATGATTTAGCATAATTAATTAATCATTACTGTTTTGTTTCATTCATGTGACCGACCAATACTGGTTCATAACATGTGACAGACCTCACGAGGATTCGTCTCTCTAAGCTGAGACCTTGGAACTGAGATATCTTCCGTTCTCAAAACAAAGGTATGGGTGTACTGCCAAATTGTAGCTACTGATAGTGAGGACTTGTTCAGTCAGTCACTTGCATGAACACAGAAATTGGTTTATAGAAAAGCACAAACATAGAACATAGAAATGTATAGAATAGAAAAGCACCAACATTAAAATCTCCATCACAATACTTCTGACAGACATGTTGCATTGGACTTTTTAACATTCCCTGAAGGCATGGATTATTATAACCTAATGAAAAATTAACCTGGTAATCTAATTTAATTTACTGCAGGCCTAAAACCTATGGGTTTAACCTTCTGAATGAATGATTATATTGAGGATAGAAGCCGCCTCTTAATGAGTTCTGAGAGCCAATCCATTACCCAACTAAATTATATGAATTTATTTAGCCTAATTGTTTTATTGACTACAGACAGTAGGCTATTATTGCTAAAAAATTGAAAATTACAACAAATTAAATCCAAGTACTCCAAGGTTTTACATTTCTAACTCAATATCACAGACCAGATTTGCCCTATAGAAAAATGCATTAATACAAATATATTAATAAATTATTAACCCTGCATTATAATTGTATAAAAGCCCACTTAGATATGAATTTAGAATCCTCAAAATTGTATTATATCTACAAGGACATTTTATTGATCTGCCAGTATTTTAATTTAGTGATTCCGGTAAACTCTTTCATGTTTCCTTTTATGTGTCCTACCAGTTATTATTGGATTATTCACCATGGCAACCACTTGTTAGTATAAAAATGAAACTTATTTCTCAGTTCGGTTGGCTTTCGTGGAGATCAGACTGTTTTCATTTGCAGGGATATTTCTGCATTTTTTACCAAATGTAAGTCAAAACTGTTCTGTTATTCCAAGGATGTGTAACCGAAGAGAGATACCACGAGTGGACACAGAATACCAACTGGGATGATTCCCGAGGCAAATGTGGCTCTTTTTATATCGAATTCAATAATATATCTGTACCACTGTAGATGCTGTGCTTATATTTACAGTAAAGATGGACAGCTGGAGGCATTTTGAAAACATGTTTTCAAACACTTGTTTTTCACAAGTGTAGCAGGTTGTGAACTCTGCAAACAACGTTTCTACTCCGAGAATGAGAATGGTTAGTGACTGTAATTAATACATTCATTCAATACATTGGAATACAAAAGAAGCCATCTACTCATGATGGGCTATTAGCAGGACAATAATTAATTTACAAAAGGATAGTCTAATAGCTAGGCTAGGTGTGAAGCATCCCCCAACTTGCAATGTATTCTATGCTTAAGTATGGCCCTGTCCATCGTCCCTTTGATGCGGTGAAGTTGTCCTGTCCCCTTAGCAGAAAAACACCCCCAAAGCATAATGTTTCCACCTCCATGTTTGACGGTGGGGATGGTGTTCTTGGGGTCATAGGCAGCATTCCTCCTCCTCCAAACACGGCGAATTGAGTTGATGCCAAAGAGCTCCATTTTGGTCTCATCTGACCACAACACTTTCACCCAGTTCTCCTCTGAATCATTCAGATGTTCATTGGCAAACTGTATATGTGCTTTCTTGAGCAGGGGGACCTTGCGGGCGCTGCAGGATTTCAGTCCTTCACGGCGTAGTGTGTTACCAATTGTTTTCTTGGTGACTATGGTCCCAGCTGCCTTGAGATCATTGACAAGATCCTCCCATGTAGTTCTGGGCTGATTCCTCACCGTTCTCATGATCATTGCAACTCCACGAGGTGAGATCTTGCATGGAGCCCCAGGCCAAGGGAGATTGACAGTTCTTTTGTGTTTCTTCCATTTGCGAATAATCGCACCAACTGTTGTCACCTTCTCACCAAGCTGCTTGGCGATGGTCTTGTAGCCCATTTCAGCCTTGTGTAGGTCTACAATCTTGTGGGTAGGTCACCCTCTACTGGGGACTGCGAAAGCATTACATGTTAATCTTTAAAATAATAGACATTTAATAATTGGAAGCAGAAAGTGAATATCTAACAGAAATTTGAAATAAATATATAGAGTAACATTGTTAGGGTAGACCACCATAGTCCATGTGCCCAAGAACACTAAGGTAGCCTTTCTAAATGACTACCGACCCGTAGCACTCACGTCTGTAGCCATGAAGCGCTTTGAAAGGCTGGTCATGGCTCATGTCAACACCTTATCCCAGAAACCCTAGACCCACTCCAATTTGCATACCGCCCCAACAGATCCACAGTTTATGCAATCTCCATTGTGCTCCACACTGCCCTTTTACACCTGGACAAAAGGAACACCTATGTGAGAATGGCATTCATTGACTACAGCTCAGCGTTCAACACCATAGTGCCCTCTAAACTCATCACTAAGCTAAGGACCCTGGAACTAAACACCTCCCTCTGCAACTGGATCCTGGACTTCGTGACGGGCCGCCCCCAGGAGGTAAGGGTAGGTAACAACACTCAGTCTCCTCCTGTACTCCCTGTTCACTCATGACTGCATGGCCAGGCACGACTCCAACACCATCATTAAGTTAGCCGATGACACAACAGTGGTAGGCTTGATCACCGACAATGACGAGACAGCCTATAGGGAGGAGTTCAGAGACCTGGCCGTGTGGTGCCAGGACAACAACCTCTCTCTCAACGTGATCAAGACAAAAGAGATGATTGTGGGCTACAGGAAAAAGAAGAGGACTGAGCACGTCCCCATTCTCATCGACGGGGCTGTAGTGGAGCAGGTTGTGAGCTTCAAGTTCCTTGGTGTCCACATCACCAAAAAACTAACATGGTCCAAGCACACCAAGACAGTTGTGAAGAGGGCACGACAAAACCTATTCCCCCTAAGGAGACTGAAAAGACTTGGCATGGGTCCTTAGATCCTCAAAAGGTTCTACAGCTGCACCATCGAGAGCATCCTGACTGGTTGCATCACTGTCTGGTATTGCAACTGCTCAGCCTCCGACCGCAAGGCACCACAGAGGGTAGTGCGTACGGCCCAGTACATCACTGGGGCCAAGCTTCCTGCCATCCAGGACCTCTATACCAGGCGGTGTCAGAGAAAGGCCCTAAAAATTGTCAAAGACTCCAGCCACCCTAATCATAGACGGTTCTCTCTGCTACCGCACGGCAAGCGGTACCAGAGCACCCGTATACGGGACACCGATCCCGTAGAGGTTAATGAATATTTGATTTATTTGATTTATTGTGTGACATTATTGGGGTCTTTTTATTTTGGTTTTAAGATGCTGTACACAAATGACATTTTCAGAAGTTTCTATTGTCAGAGTTTTGGGTGCACACATAAACATTCTCTTGATTAGAAGAAATGTACTGAAAAACCCTATGTAAACCTGATACAAAAAAATGTTTGAAATGTTTGAAATATCTTTACATAATGTCTGAGGTAGAGTAAAACAAACACTCACTTAATAGGCTTGTCTGACCTCTGACCTCTGTTCTGACTTCCTGGTGAGGCCTGATCACCATCACTAGAAAGACTGGAGACATTGGGTGAGATTTAAATGTGCTATGTAAACACTAATAATTAGAAGAAGTTTATAATTTATGAATAGTCCCATGTGTGATTCGGACCACAAGAAGATTGAGAGCACTGCCCCTGAATGAGGGACAACTTTCTCAGACTTTAGTTACATAGGATCTACTTTTTCCACCCTCTTCCTAACGCGGTCTACCCCAATATTAAATAACATTTAACCTTATTGATTGGATGATTTGCACTGCATGCTGTCAGCAAGCATTATTTTTGAAAAAATCAAACAATGTTTCTGCTGCCTCTAAAAAGGCCTATTTTACAATTTGAGCTGGGCCTTGTAAAGATCAATTGTTGGGCAGCTAGTTGAGACTTAAACTCTTTTACTTTTCTCTTACGTAGTTCACTTTTAGCTGGAAAGTCACTTTCATATTTCTTGTGAACAGTTTTGAAATGCCTCTCGACATTTCCCTTCTTCGTTTGAATGGCAGATCAGACACACACATTTAGAATTTGTTGTGGTGAAAAGATAATCTTCCTCCCGCTCACTGTGAAAGTGGTAGATTTTCGGTTTCTTGCTGCTTGGTCCAGCAAAACATAACCGCAACTTCATCGAAAAAAAACATAGTAAAAAAACAACTACCAATGGAACAACAAATCATATTATGTTACAGGTCTCACAAGTGTGGAAATGTAAATGTACCAACTGCAAACGGTTGCTATGGTAGCGACAGTTTGGAAAACAAATGTAGCAACTACAGTGCCGCAGGTTGGTCCAATTTGATGTCAATCAAGCCGTTTTTTTTATATTTTGGCTGTGCAGTAATATTTGAGAAAGAAGCTAACCTGTAAGCAAAGCATACGGTGCTTCAGAACTGTGGACCTCATTATTTTTAAACAGACTCGATGGTAACGCTGTGAATTGCCAAAATATATATTTTTAGTGTGCACATTTTGAAAACTTTTATGCGGTCTACTAGAAAAGACGTCCTGGGCACCAATGCCTTATGCGATACAATTATTTCCTTATGGAGTTATCAAGAGTTGTAATTCTAATTTTATTTGTTATTCTAATTTGTTCATTTTTTATTTAACAGGCATTGTTGTTGTTTTTTTAGACGAATGAATCACGATGTAAATCATGTGTGCAAAGGGGGAATTACCAGTCCCCTGGGGCCCTTTGGAAAATACGCAAATTGGTTTTCTTCACATGCCTGCCTGTAAAAGGAACAAATATTTGTTGGTAATAGTTGACAGTCACTCCAAACGGATTGAAGTTTTCTGTTGTTGTTTTCTTTTCTTTTCTTTTGTTATTGCTTCAATAACAAATCTCACCAGATTGGGTCTGCTGGTATGTTGGGATTTCTCCCCAAGGGTTAGCCCTCTAACTCCCTGACCTGTAACTCTGCAGTGAGATCGCCAAGATGATAGGGGAGTACAGTGAGGGGAAAAAAGTATTTGATCCCCTGCTGATTTTGTACGTTTGCCCACTGACAAAGACATGATCAGTCTATAATTTTAATGGTAGGTTTATTTGAACAGTGAGAGACAGAATAACAACAAAATAATGATTTGCATTTTAATGAGTGAAATAAGTACTTGACCCCCTCTCAATGAGAAAGATTTCTGGCTCCCAGCTGTCTTTTATACAGGTAACGAGCTGAGATTAGGAGCACACTCTTAAAGGGAGTGCTCTTAATCTCAGTTTGTCACCTGTATAAAAGACACCTGTCCATATAAGCAATCAATCAATCAGATTCCAAACTCTCCACAATGGCCAAGACCAAAGAGCTCTCCAAGGATGTCAGGGACATGATTGTAGACCTACACAAGGCTGGAATGGGCTACAAGACCATCGCAAAGCAGCTTGGTGAGAAGGTGACAACAGTTGGTGCGATTATTCGCAAATGGAAGAAACACAAAAGACCTGTCAATCTCCCTCGGCCTGAGGCTCCGTGCAAGATCTCACCTCGTGGAGTGGCAATGATCATGAGAACGGTGAGGAATCAGCCCAGAACTACACAGGAGGATCTTGTCAATGATCTCAAGGCAGCTGGGACCATAGTCACCAAGAAAACAATTGGTAACACACTACGCCGTGAAGGACTGAAATCCTGCAGCGCCCGCAAGGTCCCCATGCTCAAGAAAGCACATATACAGTTTGCCAATGAACATCTGAATGATTCAGAGGAGAACTGGGTGAAAGTGTGTGGTCAGATGAGACCAAAATCGAGCTCTTTGGCATCCACTCAACTCGTGGTGGTTGGAAGAGGAGGAATGCTGCCTATGACCCCAAGAACACCCTCCCCACCGTCAAACATGGAGGTGGAAACATTATGGTTTGGGGGTGTTTTTCTGCTAAGGGGACAGGACAACTTCACCACATCAAAAGGACGATGGACGGTGCCATGTACCGTCAAATCTTGGGTCGTGGATGGGTATTCCAGCATGACAATGACCCAAAACACACGGCCAAGGCAACAAAGGAGTGGCTCAAGAAGAAGCAGATTAAGGTCCTGGAGTGGCCTAGCCAGTCTCCAGACCTTAATCCCATTGAAAATCTGTGGAGGGAGCTGAAGGTTCGAGTTGCCAAACGTCAGCCTCGAAACCTTAATGACTTGGAGAAGATCTGCAAAGAGGAGTGGAACAAAATCCCTCCTGAGATGTGTGCAAACCTGGTGGCCAACTACAAGAAACGTCTGACTCTGTGATTGCCAACAAGGGTTTTGCCACCAAGTATTAAGTCATGTTTTGCAGAGGGGTAAAATACTTATTTCCCTCATTAAAATGCAAATCAATTCATAACATTTTTGACATGTGTTTTTCTGGATTTTTTTGTTGTTATTCTGTCTCTCACTGTTCAAATAAACCTACCATTAAAATTATAGACTGAACATGTCTTTGTCAGTGGGCAAACTTACAGAATCAGCAGGGGATCAAATACTTTTTTCTCTCACTTAAAATCTATGGCTAGGCCTGAAAATGGTTTTCTAGCAATGATCAACAACCAATTTGACAGAGCTTGAAGAATTTTGAAAAGAATAACGTGCAAATGTTGCACAATCCAGGTGTGGAAAGCTCCCAGAAAGACTCACAGCTGTAATTGCTGCCAAAGGTGCTTGTACAAAGTAGTGACTCAGGGGTTTGAATGCTTATGTAAATGAGATATTTCTGTATTTCATGTTCAATAAATTAGCAATACATTTTCACTTTGTCATTATTGGGTATTGTGTGTAGATGGGTGAGAGAAAAATATATATTTAATCCATTTTGAATTTAGGCTATATTACAACAAAATATGGAATAAGTCAAGGGGTAAAAATACTTTCCGAAGGCACTGTATATGCCTAGAATTATGCTTTGTTAATGTCAGTATTGCCTTGTAACTTAAATTGTATGCTTTGTATGTGAATCCATTTATTTAAAAAAGTTATTAAATAATACTTGCTTTGATATTTGCTTATCATGACCATTCCTTGATCTTAGTCACCTAAATGCATAGTACTTTATTGCACAGGGTTTTACTATAATGTTAAATGGAGTCAGATAAACATTTTAATAGGCTAATTGCATAGTCTTATCCTGAGTCGCATGTGAGGTATATATAATATGCATACAGTGCCTTCAGAAAGTATTCATACCCTTGATTTATTCCACATTTTGTTGTGTATAGCCTGAATTCAAAATAGATTAAACAGATTATTTTTCTCACCCATCTATGCACAATCATTACCAAAGGATCCAATCATTCTGGACCCCATTTTATTTTATATGCATCTTATAACAAGCCTATGTAATAACAAGTGCACATACCCACGCACGCACACACACAAACACATAACTTCTGGCCCTATAATGGAAAATCCAATAAATCATGTTCCATGTAAACACAATCCAAGCACTTTATCTCACTGCCCTTTACTTTTCACAGGAGTCCTGCTTCGCTGCCAGACACCACCTGGAGAACATCATGAATCCGTACATCTTGAATATTTCCACAGCAATACAGCTGTGCAGCAAAGTATTGTGTCAGGCGAATGGCCACTGCATAAGAAAGCACTGGGACAGAGACTAGTATCTACACCTTGACCCAGATACCTTCCAGATCAAGAGATACAAAACAGGCAAACTGGCAGTGAAGGGTAAAATGTCCAATATGAGATTAACTGGGTTGCTGACAGATGTGACTGTTTGTGCTACTCTGAGGAACCATGACTCTGAACTCCATCCCCAACTTTGTCCAAAGCAGTGGAACTCCCAAATAATTCCAACCGCTTCTCATTCTGGCTTCTATTGCCTTCAGTAATCAAGGTTTATCACAGGAGGCTGGTGAGGGGAGGATGGCTAATAATGGCTGGAATGGAGTGAATGGATTAGTATCAAACATATGGAAACCATGTGTTTGATACATTCCATTAATTCCGTTCCAGCCATTACTATAAGCCTTTTTTCCCCAATGAAGGTGCCACCAGCCGCCTGTGATGTACATGTATTGTGGACAAAAGGAGGTGCTGTGTTGTGCTGTCACTTGGATTTTCCAGAGCTTCTTGGGTTTATGTTTGGGATGCAAGTTTGGGTTGCTACTGTAGGTATGTGTCAATATTTTTGAATATACCAAAGGGTTATGTAAAAGACATGAACACACTGTACTTCAAGCTGGTGAAAATGCAAAAACATAACTGAAACTGCTGTGAAAAGTGTGAATATATTTGATGGTGATGTAAAAGTACAGGTGATGGTGAAAGACCATTTCAAAATGAAGACAAGAGCACAACAAGTGTGAATGGATATATGGACTAATAACTTAAGGTTACTTGCATAAGCCCAGTTCTCAGATAATATGAGTGAGATGTATCAGTATAGAGATTTGCTTGGGGGATCTACTACGAAGAACCCAATCTCACAACGTTTGTCGGAGATAGACAGGTTCGAGTGGTGAATGAGGTGAGCGCCTTCCTCCTTATAAGGCGCCACTCACCCACCCTCTGGTCATTCTCAAGCATGCCTCTATTCCTTGCGCTCTTACGAGCAGGGAAGTGCGGTGATATATCTCACTCATATTATCAGAGAACAGAGGTTACACAAGTAACCTTAAGTTCTCTTTCAAATACTTGTTTCAATGTATCACTATGGGAATATGGCCAACTCCTGTATCGCAGACATGCTCTCCGAAGCCAGGGTAGTCCCAACAGCATCACCACTCAGAGGCTCCGACACTGAGGACAGTATGCGCCAACCAAGGTTTAGTGGCATCTAGTCGCTAAAACCACAAACGTATGAGGGATGGCCCAACATGCCGCATCGCACATCTCTTTGGTATTTTGGTATTTTATTAGGATCCCCATTAGCTGTTGTGAAAGTAGCAGCTACTCTTCCTGGGGTCCACACAAAACATGAAACATGACATAATACAGAACATCAATAGACAAGAACAGCTCAAGGACAGAACTACATAAATTAAAAAATGGCACACGTAGCCTACATATCAATGCATACACACAAACTATCTAGGTCAAATAGGGGAATAGGGAAGAGGCGTTGTGCTGTGAGGTGTTGCTTTATCTGTTTTTTGAAACCAGGTTTGCTGTTAATTTGAGCAATATGAGATGGAAGGGAGTTCCATGAAATAATGGCTCTATATAATACTGTATGCTTTCTTGAATTTGTTCTGTATTTGGGGACTGTGAAAAGATCCCTGGTGGCATGTCTGGTTGGGTACAGTTGAAGTTGGAAGTTTACATAAACAAGTTTTAATGACTCCAACCTAAGTCTTTCAACCACTCCACAAATGTCTTGTTAACAAACTATAATTTTGGCAAGTCGGTTAGGACATCTACTTTGTGCATGACACAAGTAATTTTTCCAACAATTGTTTAAAGACAGATTATTTCACTTATAATTCACTGTATCACAATTCCAATGGGTCAGAGGTTTACATACACTAAGTTGACTGTGCCTTTAAACAGCTTGGAAAATTCAAGAAAATGATGTCATGGCTTTAGAAGCTTCTGATAGGCTAATTGACATCATTTTAATTAATTGGAGGTGTACCTGTGGATGTACAGTGAGGGAAAAAAGTATTTGATCCCCTGCTGATTTTGTACGTTTGCCCACTGACAAAGAAATGATCAGTCTATAATTTTAATGGTAGGTTTACTTGAACAGTGAGAGACAGAATAACAACAAATATATCCAGAAAAACGCATGTCAAAAATGTTATAAATTGATTTGCATTTTAATGAGGGAAATAAGTATTTGAACCCTCTGCAAAACATGATTTAGTACTTGGTGGCAAAACCCTTGTTGGCAATCACAGAGGTAAGACGTTTCTTGTAGTTGGCCACCAGGTTTGCACACATCTCAGTAGGGATTTTGTCCCACTCCTCTTTAAAGATCTTCTCCAAGTCATTCAGGTTTCGAGGCTGACGTTTTGCAACTCGAACCTTCAGCTCCCTCCACAGATTTTCTATGGGATTAAGGTCTGGAGACTGGCTAGGCCACTCCAGGACCTTAATGTGCTTCTTCTTGAGCCACTCCTTTGTTGCCTTGGCCGTGTGTTTTGGGTCATTGTCATGCTGGAATACCCACCCACGACCCATTTTCAATGCCCTGGCTGAGGGAAGGAGGTTCTCACCCAAGATTTGACGGTACATGGCCCCGTCCATCGTCCCTTTGATGCGGTGAAGTTGTCCTGTCCCCTTAGCAGAAAAACACCCCCAAAGCATAATGTTTCCACCTCCATGTTTGACGGTGGGGATGGTGTTCTTGGGGTCATAGGCAGCATTCCTCCTCCTCCAAACACGGTGAGTTGAGTTGATGCCAAAGAGCTCCATTTTGGTCTCATCAGACCACAACACTTTCACCCAGTTCTCCTCTGAATCATTCAGATGTTCATTAGCAAACTTCAGACGGGCATGTATATGTGCCTTCATGAGCAGGGGGACCTTGCGGGCGCTGCAGGAATTCAGTCCTTCACGGTGTAGTGTGTTACCAATTGTTGTCTTGGTGACTATGGTCCCAGCTGCCTTGAGATCATTGACAAGATCTTCCTGTTTAGGTTTGGGCTGATTCTGCGTTTTTCTGGATTTTGTTGTTGTTATTCTATCTCTCACTGTTCAAATAAACCTACCATTAAAATTATAGACTGATCATTTCTTTGTCAGTGGGCAAACTTACATAATCAGCAGGGGATCAAATACTTTTTTCCCTCACTGTATTTCAATGCCTACCTTCAAACTCATTGCCTCTTTGCTTGACATCATGGGAAAATCAAAAGAAATCAGCCAAGACCTCAGAACATTTTTTGTAGACCTCCATAAGTCTGGTTCATCCTTGGGAGCAATTTCCAAACACCTGAAGGTACCACATTTATCTGTACAAACAACAGTACGCAAGTATAAACAGCATGGGACCACGCAGCCTTCATACCGCTCAGGAAGGAGACGCGTTCTGTCTCCTAGAGATGAACGTACTTTGGTGCGAAAAGTGCAAATCAATCCCAGAACAACAGCAAATGACCTTGTGAAGATGCTGGAGGAAACAGGTACAAAAGTATCTATATCCACAGTAAAATGAGTCCTATAATTGACAGAACCTGAAAGGCTGCTCAGCAAGGAAGAAGCCACTGCTCCAAAACCGCCATAAAAAAGCCAGACCATGGTTTGCAACTGCACTTGGGGACAAAGATCGTACTTTTTGGAGAAATGTCCTCTGGTCTGATGAAACAAAAATAGAACTTTGGCCATAATGACCATCGTTATGTTTTGGAGGAAAAAGGGGGTTGCTTGCAAGCCGAAGAACACCATCCCAACCGTGAAGCACAGGGGTGGCAGCATCATGCTGTGGGGGTGCTTTGCTGCAGGAGGGGCTGGTGCACTTCACAAAATAGATGGCATCATGAGGAAGGGAAATTATGTGGATATATTGAAGCAACATCTCAAGACATCAGTCAGGAAGTTAAAGCTTGGTCGCAAATGGGTCTTCCAAATAGACAATGACCCCAAGCATACTTCCGAAGTTGTTGCAAAATGACTTAAGGACAACAAAGTCAAGGTATTGGAGTGGCCATCACAATGCCCTGACCTCGATCCTATAGAACATTTGTGTGCAGAACTGAAAAAGTGTGTGCGAGCAAGGAGGCCTACAAACCTGATTCAGTTACACCAGCTCTGTCAGGAGGAATGGGCCAAAATTCACCCAACTTATTGTGGGAAGCTTGTGGAAGGCTACCCGAAACGTTTGACCCAAGTTAAACAATTTAAAGGCAATGCTACCAAATACTAATTGAGTGTATGTACATTTCTGACCCACTGGGAATGTGATTAAATAAATAAAAGCTGAAATAAATCATTCTCTCTACTATTATTCTGACATTTCACATTCTTAAAATAAAGTGGTGATCCTAACTGATCTAAGACAAGGAATTTTTACTAGGATTAAATGTCAGGAATTGTGAAAGACTGAGTTTAAATGTATTTGGCTAAGGTGTATGTAAACTTCTGACTTCAACTGTAAGTTTGTGTGTCTGAGCTGTGTGTAAGTTGACTATGCAAACAATTAGGAATTTAACACATTAATGTTTCTTATAAAAAGAAAAAGTGATGCAGTCAGTCTCTCCTCAGCTCTTAGCCAAGAGAGATTGGCATGCATAGTATTTATGTTAGCCCTCTGATTACAATGAAGAGCAATACATGTTGTTCTGTTCTGGACCAGCTGCAGCTTAACTAGGTCTTTCTTTGCAGCAGTCGACCTCACGACTGGACAATAATCAAGATAAGACAAAAGTAGAGCCTGCAGGACTTGCTTTTTGGAGTGCGGTGTCATAAAAGCAGAGCAACTCTTTATTGCGGACAAACCTCTCCCCATCTTTAGAACCATTAAAACTATATGTTTTTACCATGACAGTTTACAATCTAAGGTAACAACAAGTAATTTTGGCTCCTCAACCTTTTCAACAACCACGCCATTCATTACCAGATTCAGCTAAGGTTTAGAACTTAGGGAATGATTTGTACCAAATACAATGCTCTTCCTTTTAGAGATGCTCAGGACCAGTTTATTACTGGCCACCCATTCCAAAACAGACTGCAACTCTTTAATGGTTTCAGTGACTTCATTAGCTGTGGTTGCTGATGAATATATGGTTGAATCATCAACATACATAGACACACATGCTTTGTTTAATTCCAGTGGCAGGTCATTGGTAAAAATAGAAAAGAGTAGAGGGCCTAGAGAGCTGCCCTGCAGTACACCACACGTTACATGTTTGACATTAGAGAAGCTTCATTAAAGAAAACCCTCTGAGTTCTATTAGATAGATAACTGCCATATCTTGGATTCAGAGTTTTCTCAACAACCGGTTATGGTCAATAATGTCAAAGGCTGCACTGAAATTTAACAGTACAGCTCCCACAATCTTCTTCTTATCAATTTATTTCAACCAATCATCAGACACATGTTGAGTGCCCTTCTCTATAAACATGCTGAAAGTCTGTTGTCAATTTGTTTACAGAGAAATAGCATTTTTTTCCAACAGTTTGCTAAGAGCTGGCAGCAAGTTGATAGGTCTGCTGTTAGAACCAGTAAAGGCCGCTTTACCACTCTTGGGTAGTGGAATGACTTTGGCTATCCTCCAGGCCTGAGGACAAAGACTTTCCTCTAGGCTCAGATTGAAGATTTGACAGATAGGAGTCAGCTACCATCCTCATTAGCTTTCCATCTAAGTTGTCAATGCCAGGAGGTTTGTCACCTCTCCCACACTAACTTTACAAAATTCTAACTTGCAATGCTTTTCTTTCATTATTAGTTATTTTTTTGCATGAGTACGATGGCTCACTGTTCATTGTTGGCACTATGCCAATGAAGTAATCATTAAAATAATTGGCAACATCAAATGGTTTTGTGATGAATAAGCCATCTGATTCGATGAAAGATGGAGTTGAATTTGTCTTTCTGCCCATAATGTCATTTAAAGGACTATTTTTTTTTTTTTTTACATCATTCTTTATATTATTGATATTGGCTTCAAGAATACCATTATTTTTTCATTTTGTCGAGTTTAGTCACATAATTTCTCAATTTGCAGTAAGTTAGCCAGTCATATGTGCAGACAGACTTATTAGCCACTCCTTTTGCCCCATCTCTTTTAATCATACAGTTTTTCAATTCCTTATCAATCCATGGCGCCTTAACAGTTCTAACAGTCAGTTTCTTAACAGCTGCATGTTTATCAATAATTAGAAGAAGCAATTTCATAAATTAATTGTCACGCCTACTCCCGCTCCCTCTCTCCAGCGCTCAACTTCGCCGGCCCTGGCAACCATTATTACGCACACCTGCTCCCCATCATTACACACACCTGGACTTCATCATCACCTTGATTACCTTCCCTTTATTTAGCCCTCAGTAGCCTCAGTCATCAGGCAGTATTGGTTTGTTTTCATCCTCAGTACACATCCCCTGTTTTGTTCATTTGCCTTGCTTCATTGTTATTAAACTCTCCTTCTGCACTTCCTTCGTGACTCCCTGTGTATACGTGACAGAATACTGCCTCGCATTATGAAAGCAGCAGAGGAAAAAAAACATCTTCCAGAAGGTCAAGGAACAGGGTCATCTACTCCAACACCATGACCAGCTGGCGCAACTGGATACGGCCATGGAGAAGGTCCTTCGCGTTCTCCACTGCCTCGACACCACCAGCGAGGCTCTCCATACCCCTATCAGAGGGCCTCCTATCACAGCGAGCCAGTCCCCCAGCCTATCCAGCCGTCCGC